>NC_050498.2:6557006-6863322 GCF_012460135.2 Molothrus ater | reverse complement strand
TGGTCCCGGGCTCAGCAGGTCCCGGACCTGGGGTATGGCAGGAGGAACGCACCGGGAGAGGGGGGCAAGGGGTGCCAGCAGGGCCGGAGGGGGCGGCTGGGCAGGCACTTACCTGTTCGTTGTAGATCTCCAGGTAGGAAGCGCTGAGAGCCAGGTCAGAGGCACGGCTCCGGCTCTGCTCCAGGAGGCAGGTGAAGGATCTCTGCATCAGCCCCAGCAGGGCAGGGGACGCCGGCTGGGTGTCGCTCTGCAGAGATGCCAGGATGGTGAGCGGTCACATCGGGCACCCGCCTGCACCGTGACCGGACGGGGAGAGCTCATCCCACGACCAGGATCAGGTCAGGTGGTCAGCGTTGTACCTGGCCGAGAGGTCCCATCAGGGTGTAGGTCTTCCCCGAGCCGGTCTGCCCGAAGGCAAAGACGGTGCAGGAGAAGCTGTGGAAGATGCTGAGCGTCAGGCACGGCCGCAGGCGGTGGCACAGCGATGCCACCTCCCGACACAGCCCGGGCAGTGCAAACCCGCCGGAAAGGCCCGGCGTGGGCTGTCGGGAGGGTTGGGGTCCGCGGGGGGCTCTCCGGGACTCACCCGTCCATGGCCAACTCCACCAGCTGCCTCATCCCGCTGCCTTCGAACACAGCCTCCTGCGAGGCGCCGGCGTCGAACACGGCGCTGAAGCCGAAGGTGGCATCGTGCCTGGCCGCGCTCACCTGGCCGTGGGGACAGCGGCGGCTCAGGGGGTGCCGCCGCCCTCCCCAAGCCTGACACCCCCGCGGGGAGGTGGCACTTACGTGCACGGCGCCGTCACCGAGGCTGTGCACCACTTGCTGGTCACCTCGCCGCGTCTCCGTGCAGGTCAGTGGCCGGACCCTAAAGGTGGGGTGTGGACGGGGACACAGAGGTGTCGCTGCACGGGGACCCTGCGGAGCCCTGCTGTGACCTCGCCCCACGCAGGGAGGTTCCTGCCGCGTCCCTGAGCCCTTTCGTCTCACCTTACCTTAGCACCACTCTCAGACGAGTCTCTCTGCCCTCCATGGGCCCTCCCCGCTCCTCTCCAGGACTCCTTTGGGGAACAGAGGGCAGCAGGGTGATGGGTGCCCCCCAGCTGGGGGGTTCTGCCCGCGGGCACCCCGGGGGCTGGGGTAGAGGGACCCCCGGTCATGCTGTGCTCGCACCGTGCTCCCACCTCCACTGTGCCCTGAGGCCTGGCAGGGGACTGAGCTCACTGTCCCTGCCATGTCGCCGCAGAAGGACGGTCCTGTCCCCCCCCAGCCTTTTTGGGATGCCACCCCCCGCTGCCTGTATCAGCCGGGCAGTCACTGCCCAAGTCCTGCTGCTCCAGGACGGGGTGGCCTCTGTCTCCTCCATCTCCCCGACAACTTACGGTCTGTCCTGGCCCCGTCGGAGCGTCCTGGGCCGGGGGTCCGGCTGGGGGTCCCTGCCCCGCTCCCCCTCTGGTTCCATGCGGCCCCGAGCACGCGGTGCTCGGGGTGCCCGCAGCGCCCGGCCGGTCCCGGTGGGAGCCACCCTCAGCCGGCCCCGGCTGCCCCGCACAACTGGTACCACCCCTCCGGTTAAACATTGACTGTGCCAGCCCTGCGGGAGAGCGGCGGTCGCACGGCGGGGGGCGAGCGGGGGAGGGAGCGCAAGGGGCGGGTGGCAGGTGGGTCCCCGAGCCCTGGGATCCTCACGGGCCCCACCGTGCCCCTGTACGAGCAGCTGGTGCGGGCACCAGTCCCCGGGGATGCTGGGGAGTCAGTGGGGCTGTCGGGGCTCTGCCATCGGGGGCTCGGAGCTGGGATCGGCCCCGGGAGCCCTTGGGAAGGGCTGGGGCGGGGGGGGACAGCACCGCCCGCTCGGGGCGGTCCCAGCCCGCCGGGGGGGGACCCAGGGGGGATAAAAGCCGGGGCGGCGGCGGGCCCGGGGGAGCCGGGCAGGATGAGCGCGGCCCCGGGCACCTCCCGCGCTCCCCAGCCGCTGCTCCGCTTCCCCGACGGGGCGGGCGGGCCGGGCGGCGGGCGGGCGGCAGGCGGGGGCGGCGCCCCGGGGCCGTGCCCCTGTCCCTGTCCCTGTCCGGGGGGGCCGCGGAAGCGGCGGCGGACCACGTTCAGCCGGGGGCAGCTGTCCGAGCTGGAGCGGGCCTTCGCCGCCGTGCCCTACCCGGACATCGCCACCCGGGAGCGCCTGGCCGAGCTCACCCAGCTGCCCGAGGCCAAGATCCAGGTGAGCGCAGGCGGGATCCTCCCCTCCATCCTTTCCTCTTTCCTTCCCGGGGTACCCTCTCCTCCGCGGGACCACCCTGTCGGGGTACTCTCGGTGTCTCACAGCTCCCCTCGCCCGTCCCAGGTCTGGTTCCAGAACCGCCGCGCCCGCAGGATCCGTAGCGCCAAGCCGGAGCCGCCACCGCTACCGCCGCTGCCGCCGCCCGGGGAGCGGGGTCCTCCCGCGGCACCTCCCGACGGCAGCATCCCGTGCCCGGCCCCTGCCCTGCCGCCGCCGCCATCTCACAGTCCCGCTCGGGGCCTCCCCACCTCGCTGGGCTCCATCTCCGACCTCATCTACAGCGCGGCCATCACCAACCTGGGCGAGCCATAGCCGTGGCAAGGACCCCTGGCTCCTGGGGACCCTCCTGGCACCGTGGCCCCCCCGGATTAGCGCCACGATTTCATTAGGGTGTGGAATTACTGCCGGTCCCAAAGGCTCCGAGGATGTCATCCAATATCCTAAATGCCGGTGCGGCCACAGCAGGGACAGCTCCCCATCAGCTCCCTAATACCGACTAATCTTTTGGAAAAAATACCTTAATCTGAGGCCGTGTCCAGGGATGATTGTGGCGCGGCCGCCCCTAATCCGCAGGCACGTTCGCAGGTGCCGGCAGATCTCCCTGGATCAGATATTAAACCATGTTTCCAGGGGGGCTTAGCTGCCATCAGAGCATTAATCACTGTGTCTGGCCCTGGCAGAGTGCCCACCAGGCAGGTGTCCGGGTCCCCAGGGCCTGCTGTGGGTGTCCCCTCCCTGCTGTGGGTACACTGAGCTGGCTCTGCTCTCTGTCCCACAGCACCTGGGAAACCCCTGGGCTCAGTGTTGAGGGGTGTTCCCTCGCTACCTCCAGAATCTGGGCACCCTTTGGCAGGGGGTTGGGAGCACCGTGCATCCCTCACTGTGCAGGCACAGGAAGGTTTGGACAGGAGATGCAGAGGGAGAGGGAAGATTCACGTCTCTGCAGTGGCTTAGATGCCACATCAATGTTTCTCCTACCAACCAATACCTCCCAATACGCAGGAACACACAGTGTTATTTATTCCCAGAATAAAAGGACAGGAATTTCCCAGAACAGGGATGGGAGGAGCTGATGCCCCTCTCCCTGCTGGGGTGGTCGGAGTCCACAGCCATTCCCTCTCCTGTTCTGCAGCTCTGGGAATTCCAACTCATGATTCATTTCAGGAGCAGGAAGCAAAGGACGAGCCTGAGGAGTGCAGCAGGAACAGGCACAGACAGGACAAAATCTGTCCCAGATTAGCAGCTCCTGAAGAGGACAAAATCCTCCAGCATGAAGCCCGCAGTCCATGGTCACAGTTTCCCAAGGTCCCCTTCGAGGGTCCGCACCATCACGTACAGCTCGGCCAAGCCCACCACCGAGGCCACGATGACAGCTGACAGGACACGCTGGGGACACAAAAGAGACAGAGAGGTGACCCTGGGTGTCCAGCCTGGCCAGCACACAGCACAGAGGGGCTCCAGGGGCTGGCTCACTCACCGCAGCTGTCTCTGCGAAGACGTACTGGCTGCCCAGGTAGGTGCAGGCAAAGGCGGCCACCACGGTGACAATGAAGTTGAAGATGGTGATGACAACGGCTTTCACGGAGCGAACTGGGGACACAGGGGTGGAGGAGCTGGTTTTAGGTAAGGCTGGACACAAGGTGTAATCATGCACAACTGCCTCAGCTGTAGGTGTAATCCTGGGGGAGTCACATGCTTGGTGCCTCCAGAAATATTGGTGAGAATGACCAAGAGGCTCCTTTATTCAAGGAACACTTCAGTGCATGAAAACCTCCTGGTGAGATATTCCGACAGGGAAGGGCTGTCACCAGCTGGAGATGGAACAGTTCCCATGCCTGACCTGCCACATGTCAACAGGACAGGGAGCCACTCACCTTGCCTCCCAAATTCAGCCAATGGCCCATTCATCTCCTGAAAGAAGGGATTGAAACAGCTTGTGATCACTTGTATTTTCATGTTAATATGTTAATGTTATTACTGTGTGTGCAGAATAAAAGCAATGCCAGTGCCCTGTCCTGTCCACAAGACTGAGGTTTTGGGTGGGTGGGCTTTGTGGGGGAGCAGCAGTTTCACAGCACACAGGTTTCTCTGAGATTTTGCACAAGCTCTGCTAAAACCACCCTGGATTACAGATCCCAGCATGGTTTGGCTTGGAAGGGACCTTGAAGACCATCTTGTTCTAGCTCCTGCCATGAGCAGGGACACCTTTCACTAAACCAGGTCAAACCTGGAGGGGTCCATCTTGGCAGAGAGCAAAGCAGATCTTCCCATGAGAGTTAATGTGCCCTGGATGCCAGGTACAGTGTGGAAGGGCAGAATGGGATCCCAAGGATTGCCAGCAGGAAGGGATGCTGACTTGTCTGAGCAGTCACCCTGCCAGAACATCTCAGCTCTCTCAGGAAAGAATGAGTGCCCACATATGATCTTGTATTTTCAGCTTTTACGTTGACATGAATGAGGCAATTTTAAAACTGACAAAAATTTAACCAGCACAGATGCTCCCAGTCAAACATTTATGGCATGTGCTCAGTCTCCCAGAACAGAACCTGAGATCTTTGTCACAGTGAGCAGTTCCCAAAAGTATGTCTAATTCACCACCCTATTAACCCTGTCCTACCTCCGTCCTCAACACCGGATCTGTTCCTGATGTGTTTCCAGTGTGCTCTCCTCCTATGCCTTCCACATCCCCTCTGCACTGCACTCACTCTAAGGGGGACGAATCCCGGCAGCAGGTACTGCAGCAGCCCCTCACCTGGCCGGTGATGTTGCGGGTCATCCGCTGGTACTCCTCGTGTGCCAGCTTGGCCTTGATCCGCTCCAGCCGTGCCACCAGCTCGGGGTTCTGCGGGAGGCACAGACCCACCGTGAGGCCCGGGAGCCGCTGCCTCCTCCCGCGACTCCGGGCCGGCCCTCACTCACCCGCGGCGGCACCGGCACCTCGGGCAGGTGGATCTCGCATCCTTCCAGCAGCTCGTGTAGGTGCAGCGGAGACCCTGCGGGCGGGGCACGGGGCGGTCACGGCGCGATCCCGGCCGCGGTCACGGCGCGATCCCGGCGCAGCGCGGCCTACCTGCCTCCCTCAGCGCGGCGTGCAGCCTCCGCAGCAGCCCGAACGGCACCAGCCCTCCTTCCTCCGCCAGCGCCTCCTCCAACTCATCCCTCAGCCCGGCGGGCAGCGCCGCCAGCTCTCCAGCCCGCACCGCCCGCCGCAGCCGCGGCCCGGCCCGCACCGCCGACGCCATGTTCGGCCCGGCCGGCGTTGCCGGGGCGACCGGGAGGGGCGGCGAGGGGAACCATAGAGACGGTGGGGCGGGGCGGAGCGGCGCGGCCGCGGGCGGGCGGGCGGGCGGGGCGGGCGGCGCGGGGCACTGTGGGCCGCGGGCGGTGGGATGTCGGGCGGCGCGGCGCGGCGGTACGTGGCGGCGGCGCTGGGCCGGGCCCGGGCCCGCGGGCCGCCCCCGCTCTGGGAGCCGCCCCCCGCCCGCCACCTGAGGGCTCTGGGCACCGGGGGGGCAGTGGCGGCGCTGCCGCCGTTGCTGCTGCCGCCGAGGCGGCACCTCTCGTCGCGGTGAGGCCTGTGAGGGGTTGGGTGAGGGCAGGGGGTTCGGGGGGACAGGCGGTGAGGGGGTGATTGAGGGTGAGGAGAGTTGGGGTCTGTTGAGTCACTGGGGGAAGACTGAAAGAGCTGGGGGCTGTCAGGGTTGATATATGGGAGAGGAGGGGATTGGGCTAAAGGGACAGCTGGGTGAGGGTGTCCGGGGCAGTGGGGAGAGGGGACACCGGCAAAGGGTGGAGGGCAGGGGAGGGACTGGGCTGCTCAGTGCATAGCGGGGCTCTTGTGGGGTGCCCGAGGGACACACAAGGTGGGGAGCAGTGTCCCCCTGGGCTGATACTGCAGCCCCTGCAAACCCTCCAAGCTGCCTCTCTGCTCCCAGGAACCGTCCCGAGGGCAAAGTGCTGGAGACCGTGGGGGTGTTTGAGGCCCCGAAGCAGCACGGGAAATACGAGACAGGCCAGGTAAGGGGTTCTGGGGGGCACTGCTGACCCTGCGGGCTCCTGCCATAGGGATTGGGCAGCTGGGGGATTTCCTGTAAGGAAAAGTCATCAGCAGAAGGCCGGGAGTTTCACAGCTCGGTGCTCCTTGTCTGTGCTGTGTCTGCAGTTTGTCAGTCATCTGACAATAGCAGCTTGATAAGAATCTGCAGCACAACACAACTGTTGTACAATGGCGTTTGCTCCACTGTCTTGCTTTGGGGTTTTCTCCCTCAAGGATCCAAAGAGACAATCAGTGAATTTGAGAAATAAGAACAGAACTTGTAATTCCTGTCCTGAAGACTCTCAGATCTGTTTGTGAGCAGTCTCTCCTTTCTGCTGCTCTGTTACTGCATTACTCATTTAATCCTTCCCTTTTATGGGATGGAGATGACATGGATTTCTTCTCCCATCCCAATCTCTCTTGGTGCTCTGGGCCATCACAGTGGTGATTCTCCCTGTATCCCCATCCCACACATTAAACTTTTTGCAAATGTTTGTAGTTTTACCCCAGATAACAGATTTTTAAAATAATTGAGCTGCAATTATTTGTTCCTTCCAGCTCTTCCTTCACAGTGTGTTTGGCTATCGAGGAATAGTCCTGTTTCCCTGGCAAGCCAGGCTTTATGATCGGGATGTGGCTTCTCCTGTCACAGAAAAGTAAGGATTTGAGAATTTGGACTGGTAGATTTGCATTTTGTAGTGAATTACCTTTTTGGGGTAAAAAAGTGTTTTTAAGGTGGGGCACTGGCATGGGTTTGTTTGCATGAGTGTAAACTAGGAGAGGTCATTAGAGAGATACTCAATACTTAATAATGAAGTATTATTAATTAGAGACATGATGGAAGTATGAAGGATGACAGTGTGTGTATGGAGGAAATAAAAATCAATTTAAAATTATGCTAATGGTATTTTGTATTATACAAAAAGACCCTTTTTGAGTTAGATCCATGCTCCTGTGTTACCATTTGGAGGCTGTTGTAGGTTGCCAGTGAGTTGGGTTTGTCAGCTTCCTCCTCAACTTCAGCCCACTAAGCCAAGCTCATCCTTCTTGAGTTGCTGTTCAGTTCTCTCCCCTCTTGCACCTGTGTTTCCCCTGGCCTGTGATGAGTTGTGCTGGCAAGGAGTGAGGATCAGAGAGAAAAATCAGAAGGCAGTAGGAATATCCACCCCAGAGAGCAGCCTGCACTGAGCAGGAAAAACCTCTGAGCTGTTGGAGCTGTGTCAGACACCACTGGTGGTCATCTCAGCTCGTCTGTCATTGTGTGGGTGGCTCGTGGGGCTTTGGTTTGGGTGCAGCCAGATGATTACAGGCTGCAAAATGTGGCTTAAAAAAAAAAAAAAAGTTTATAAGTGCTTGGTCCTGGTAACAAGAATTTGCTGCCATCCTGGGCTTGAGCTCAGAGCTTTGCTTTTCTCTTTAGGAGCGAGAATGTGGCAGGCCATGGTTCCAAAGAGGTCAAGGGTAAAACACATACTTACTACCAGGTGTTAATAGATGCCCGGGATTGTCCACATATAGTAAGTAATGAGTAATGTTGGTATTGAAACTTGAGTATCTTCTCCTGCATGAGTGGTTCGAAGGGACAGGCACTGAAGGAAAATTGGTTTGGTGGCTAACTGGATTGGTTAGGATTTTTGGATACATTTGTTCTCCAAGGCATGTTTTCCCTGAGAGAGATCATCTGGAATGTCATACAACTGTTTTCTGGATCATGTTTCCCCTTTCCAACCTCCTTTCCTCTTCCTGGTGCTGTTCCCACACTGTTGCACACAGGTCATTAGGAGTGAGAAGCACTGAAAATGCTTCTCACTTGTCTGAGTGGGGAGTTAGTCCAGAGGAATGAAATTGAGAGAATTCTGAGGTGAATTGGTTAAATGAAATAAACATTATGTGCTTTATAAACCACACTGATGAGCTGAAATATGACTGGAAACTGTCCTGCAGCAATGCACACAAAGACATAAAGCTCCCTGTTTCTCAGTCCCAGAGATCACAGACAGAGGCAGTGACGTTCCTGGCAAATCATGATGACAGCAGAGCCCTCTATGCCATCCCAGGTGAGTGAAATCCTCCTGCAGCCTCTGCTCCTTGTGAGGTGAGGTCAGAAAAGGTATCAGTGGTCAGCCCCTGCCAGTGAAGCAGCAATTCCTGCCTTGGAAGGACATTCTGTAGTGGATCTGTCCATAGCTTAGGGCTGTGCTGGACACAACAGAGTGACTAAAGTACAGGAGGCCCTTTGGGTCGCTGCAAGTTGGGCCCTCTTTGATCACACACAGCCATGTCTGATTTGAGCTCTTGAGGCACAGATCCCATACCAAGTTGTATATGGGCTGTTCTGCTTTGTGGTCAGGTGGATTTATTCCTGTCCTGGGCATTTCCTGCCCAGAGTGCTTTTGGGGCAGTGCAGGCACTTTGCAGGGCAGTGTGTGTTTATCAGAGGAGTCACTCCATGAAAAATCTCACAGGAGAACACTGCCAAGAGTTATTCCTGGCACATCCCCCCATTCTTCATTGCAGTTGTGATATTAGCTTTGACTTCTGCTGCCAAAGTCCTTTTTTCTCACCAGTGTGATCAATTTTTCTGCCAGGAGACTT
Organism: Molothrus ater; assembly: GCF_012460135.2. NCBI lineage: Eukaryota > Metazoa > Chordata > Aves > Passeriformes > Icteridae > Molothrus > Molothrus ater. The sequence goes on along the minus strand of NC_050498.2, from coordinate 6,854,410 downwards.
CTGTGCTACTCTCTGCTGGGGAAGTTCCATAGCTTTTGGGGTTTCTTTTTCAGGTTTAGACTATGTAAGCCATGAAGACATCCTTCCCTACAGCTCCACTGATCAAGTGCCCATCCAGCATGAGCTCTTTGAGAGGTTCCTCATGTACGACCAAACAAAAGGTAAATTCTGGCTGCACAGGGAATTCTCCAGAGTCAGATAGTGCTCTATAAAAATGCCCAGTGCTCTATAAAAAATACCCAAACCCCATCATCTTGGATATGGTACAAAAATCATTTCTGGCTTGGGGTTTGTTACAGTAAAGCTGCCCTTGAATATATTTTTTTTAAACCACGTGAAAGGAGTTGTGTTGAGGGGAGAGCACTCCAGCTACAGCGTTTCCTCTCCCCTTTCCCTCCCCACAGTCCCACCTTTTGTAGCAAGGGACACTCTGCGTGCGTGGCAGGAGAAGAACCACCCCTGGCTGGAGCTCTCAGATGTGCACCGAGAAACCACGGAGAACATCCGTGTCACAGTTATCCCCTTCTACATGGGCATGAGGGTAAGTGTGCTGCTCTGGTAATTCTGCCATTTGTTTCACTGGCTTGTTTTTGTAAGACTGGTTTGCTGCCTGAAGGCACCTTCTGCTTACTGGAGAAGTGACATTTAACCACAGTTGCCATTTTGTTCTCGTGGGTATAAACATGAAACTGTTTTGTGTTATATTTTTGGAGAACATCTCCTGCATATTGGCTTTAGCTGGTTATCAGTAGGATGAGAAATAACCTGTAATGTTCTGCACAACAGTGCTAGCAAGACATTTGGGAAGACTTTTGAATTGGTCCTGTTAGTGCCTCAGTCACGTGAGGTGAGGCTGGGGCCATCTGCTCTGTAACAACAGCCACGTCTGTTACCCTGCCCAGTGATGGGCTGCAGCTCCCTGCCCATTTCCTGCCTCTAGTTTGGCTTAGAGGGTTTGGCTAAAGCCTTCTGGATTTAGCTGATAACCGTGTGCTCTTTATAGCACAGAACTTCACGTGGACCATCCAAAATAATGCAGCCCAAACAGACTCCTGAGTGGGAGAGCTGGGAATTCCCACAGCAGTTTGTGATTTCTGAGCACGGCTGTTGGGGAGCCTGAGCTGTGGCAAGTGCACGTTTTGGTGTGGATTTGCAGCTTTTGTGGAGTGCAGCAGATGTTTGTCAGAAAAACAGGTGCCCAAAGGCAAGGAAAGGGGTGTTTTTAGATCTGTAGAAAGTGCATAATTAACAAGGAGATGAACCCTGGGGGTTGTCACGAGCTCCTTGCAGATCTCCCACGTCATGATTAGTTTAGAGCAGAGGCAGTGCCAGGCTCTGCTGATGGAAGGCCTCAGAGAGCAGCTGTCTGTGCTCATGTGAGTTGTCTGCGTCACCCTGGCACGGAGTGAGAGCCCCTGTGCTGGTGCTGTGGTGACAGCTGAAGAGGTTTTTGGCACCACACGTCCAAGGGCAGCTGCTAAAGTCTTTTGTTTCTCTTGACAGGAAGCCCAGAATTCCCACGTCTACTGGGTAAGTGCCTTTTGTATCAAGGAGCAGCTAAAGGGAAGGAGTTAATTTGCTGTGGCATCACTGCAGTGTGATAAGCTCTGAGGGAGAGTAGCCTTTGCCTGGCAACTGTTTCCCCAGTACCAGCTGTAGGTTATCAACAGCTTGCAGCTGATTCCAGCTCTTGATAAGAGCCTTTCTTCTGCTCAGTGGCGCTACTGCATTCGCCTGGAGAACCTGGACAGTGAGGTGGTGCAGCTGAGAGAACGGCACTGGAGGATATTCAGCTTGTCTGGCACCTTGGAGACAGTCCGGGGCCGTGGGGTTGTAGGAAGGGTAGGTACCATCCAGCCTTTATTTTTGGGAAACATGGCCCTTTGCTGGAGTTCTCTCACTTGGTTGTGTGGATTTGCCAGTAAATTGCTTAGCGGGCACTTGAAATAGATGGAGTGGGAAGCTGGCAGTGAAAAAAGTCATGTGAGCTTTTCATCTGTTGTTTGTCTGGGTGAGTTGAAACTTCACACTGAGTATTAGAGAGTGATCCTAAATGACTGGTGGTTGGAAAACTGGAATAATAACAGGATTCTGGTGCTACTCAGTGGACAAATTGTTTGCTGTGTAATTGAGAGAAATGCTGGGGTGTAGGTTTCTGTTTGGTTTTGTTTCATGCTATATAAATTTCCTGTTGGTGCCTATTTGTGGTAGAATTGCTGATGCCCAGTGGTCTCTTGTTTTCTCAGGAGCCAGTTTTGTCCAAAGAACAGCCAGCATTTCAGTACAGCAGCCACGTCTCCCTGCAGGCATCCAGTGGTCACATGTGGTAAGAAAAGAAGCCCTAATTGCTGCAGCAGTGTTTTGGGTGTAGGAGCCCCCAGCAGTGAGCTGGGGTGCAGCTTGCAGCCTGGGGTTGTGGCTGAAAGCTGGGTGGAAGTAGAGAGGACAGGGCATAGTTGGTAGCTAAAATCTGATGAGCTTCTCTCTAGCTGTATCCTAGTTAGTGATAAGATGATGCATTGGTTCTCTGCACCAGGAGGGGTTCCGGGATCATTTTTCCTCTTGCTGTGGGTTGTGCTAGACTGGATTTAAAGACATGAAGCAGTTATTCCTTTTGTCCTTGGTGCAAGAGCCAAGGCCTTGTGCTGGTGATTTTCTCAGCAGCAGGGATGTGTCCTCTGCTATCTCCTTTCTGAGAGGATTGGGCTTAAACTCCATCTCCATGCACTTCTGTGTCAGGAATTGACATGCAGGGTTTTCCCAGTTTAAACCAAGCAAGGACTTCAGTCTAACTGGTGTTTAAGTTTCTTCTCCTGTAAGTGCAGGGAGGGAAATGCCCAGCTCAGTTGTTCTTTTCCTGTGCCTTGGGGTTAAAGTAGCTTCTCTTTATTTGCCTTTTGGCTCGGTTAGCACATTTAGTGCCACCTCTGTGTGGACAAGGATTGCACAGCCACCTCTTGCCTTCTGTATGACAGGTCCTTCTGCATTTTTTTAAGGAAATCTCTTCAAAAGTTAGGTTGCATTTGAGTTGGGAAAAGCAGGAGGGCAGCTTTTTGCATATAGGGTGTACCTTGTTTGCCATGTGAAGTGTTTTGAATTGCCTGAATGGATGCCCTGGGGAATAAAACCAGATGATCTAGGAGTTTTTCCCTCTCTGCATACATCCTGAAGACAGAGACAAAGGTTCTGCAGCTCAGAAGCTGCTCAGCTTGACTTCTGGTGTTCAGTTGTGTCCTCTCTGTCCTGAGAACCTGTTAATTTATCTCCACGGCCCTCTTGCCCATGTTGTGTTCTGCAGTACAACTGTCTGTAGTTCAGAGCAGTAAACAAATGGTTGTACCAGGACAGGCAGGTTCAGCTCTGAAATGCAAAGCTGAAGCTGTTCCAAATTACATCTGTGATGAGATTTCTTAATGCCATAGACAACCAGTGGAGCTCCTGCCAAGAAACACAAATCTGAATTTACGTGTAACCAGTCTGTAAAAATAGCTCAGATGGCTCTGTGTCCTGGGGAGTAGGAGTTGGGTAAACACCACTGCAGGTGCATGGAGGGTGCTTGACTGCTGTGGGCTGCAATCATCACAGCTTTGTGCAGGAAATGTGTCAGGGATGTGCTGTAGAACTGCCCAGGAGTCCTCCATCAATGAGTTATGTTTCCAGCTGAGCCCATGTCCTTGCTGCTGGACCAGCCTTGCAGATGCATCCCCAGGATGTTGAAGAGCTCAGGTCTTACCTTTTTGCTGATGCTTCCTAGGTGTGTTTGGCCCTGGCCTCAGTGTGACCTCTGCCATTATTTTTGCAGGGGCACTTTTCGATTTGAGAGGCCTGATGGCTCCCACTTTGATGTCCGAATCCCACCCTTTTCCCTGGAAAGCAACAAAGATGAGAAGACCCCTCCCTCCGGCCTTCACTGGTAGATCAGAGTGCCCAGAGCCACGGAGGCCTGTGTGTGTTGTAGACCTTTGCCTCCCCTTTATGCTGCAGCCAAGAACACGGAGCTTTTAAACATTTTAAACCATTTTTGTTTTAACTATTGTCTGCCAGGGAGGCTTTTTTTGGAACTTTACTACTGGCTCTTCTCTCAGGCTGCTTGTAAAACATAAGCTGTGTTCCAGGTAACCCTTTCCCTCTGTGACACCTGCTGGGTTTTTGGGGCTGGGGGATGTAGATCTGTGCTGCTGCAGAAGACTGGCCCCCCTCAGCAGGCCTGGACCCTTTCCAATGTGTTGTGACTTCTCTGCAATGTGAGGTTTCTCTAATAAACTGGCCCTTCCAGTTGCAACCAGTCTTCCTTCCTAAGCCAAGGCCATGGCTTTGCATCCAGCCTGTCCCAGCTTGTTGCTCCCCCAGAGTTCTTGCTGCTTCAGAAGCAGCTGCTCCTCCTTTAGGGAACAGGAATGTGAGCTCAGCTTTCCTGCAGTGCAGCTGCTTTTTGGGATTCAGCCAGGGTTGGAGCAGCCTGTGAGCTGCACTCATGGCACAGCTTGTCTGGGCTTTGTGCTGTGATACAAAGCCTGTTCTTTTTGGAGAAGAGGGTGCAGAGGGGATGAGGTGGGTGACATATGGTGCTGTCACAGTGTCCTGTGCGTGCAGAGCACCAGGCTCTGTGCTGTGATGGCACAGGAGAGCTGAGGGAAGCCTTCCCCCTGCCAGGGCTTTGCTGCAGGGATTTCCACCTCAGCAGCTCCCCTGCTCACACTGTGGCTGCATCCATATTTTCTTGGTGGTTCCTGCTTGTTTTCACCTGGAATGCTGTGAGGCAGTACTTGGCTTTCTGCTCCTGCTTGCTCTGCTTGGCAGGCTGTGATTTTTTTGGTGGCATGTGTCTGGAGGGCCCTGCAGGACTGTGAAATCCCTGTAAGGTGACAATGTATGGATGTATGGGAAAGCCAGAGCAGCTCTGAGGATTGCAAAGATCATCAGCCCCCGTGGTGTGGGACCCTTCTGGCTGCCTCTGGGTATCCAGACTTCTGCATCACTCTTGAGGCAGGAGTACTTGGCCTTGTGATAACCCTAGAAAGTTTCCAACCTTCCTCCTTTCCTAGTCTTGCATAAATGACAAGGTGTAACTAACTCACAGGGTGTTTTCCTTGATTTAGAAGTATCCCAGTTATTCCCTCTTCCCTGGAACCCCCTCTGAGCAGCCTGTTTGCCTTTGGCTCTGGAGGGCAGAGCTGTGAGCAAACAGCCATGGGGGGAGACTCTGATGCTGTCCCATCAGGCAGTGGATTCTGTTTAGAGAGACTCAATCACTGCAGCGTTTATCTGTCACCAGTCTCTTCAGTTTTGTGTCTTCCTTCCTCTCAGGTAGTCCGTGCTCAAATTTAGACTTTCAAAGGTTCAAACAGCCAGCCTGCTTTTAGGGGTAGAAAAGGATCCCTAAAGACCAATCACAGCTGACAACCCCACATTGCTGCTGTCATGCTGATTTCCTCTCAGGAGGAGGAGGTGGGAAGACGCCTCGAGTTCAGAGGCAGCAGGAGCCTGTAGGAACCTGCTTTTCCCTTCCCATGCAGCTGCCCTGCCCCTCCCTCGAGTTACCTCAGCTTTCCTGGCGATTGCAACACCCTTGTGAATGTTTAACCCCGCTGCTCCACCCCGAAGGGATGGAGTGATCCCGGGGCAGGCTCTGCTGGGCTTTGGGGTGATGTCCCATCGGGGCTGAGGCAGGAACGGACATTCCTGCCTGGATAATCATTGGCGAGACCGAGGTCACCGCGGTAACACACCGGGGCACCGCAGGAATGTTTCCACTCCAGCAGGCTTTGCCGTCCTGTCCTGGCGCCTGGGCGCGACGCCAGAGGCTCGGCAGGGCCTTTCCCCAACCGCTTCATCCCTCCGGTGCCTTCCCGGAGCGCGGCCGAGCCCCGTCCCCCTCTCGGTGTAAATACCTGTACAAAGAACCAACCAATAAAGCGCTGAACGAACGCCTCTGCCTCCCGCCTCTCATTGCCCAGCTACGGCCATAAGCCCCTGCTGCTCTTCCCTCCCCGCCCCGGGGTTCCTTTCCCGGGTCTCCTTTCCCTTTCCCGGGGTTCCTTTCCCGGGGCTCGGTCCCGGTCCCGTCCCTCGCGGTGCCCACGTGGATCCCCGCAGTCCCCGTCGCGCCGGAAGTGACGCGAGGCGAGCGCGCCGAGGCGGTGGCGGCGAGGCGGCAGCATGGTGATGGCGGCGGCGGGCGCGCACCGGCCCGGGCCGCTCAAGCAGCAGAACAAGGCGCACAAGGGCGGCAAGCACAGCGGCTCCTCGCAGCGCCGCGCTGGAGGTGAGGCGGGACGGGCTCCCCGCGGGTTCCCCGCTGCCATCGGCCAGCCCTGACCGTTCTCTTCCCCTCCCCAGGCCGCGTCCCCGTCAAGGCCCAGCCCCGCCGGCGGCTCCGCGATCTGAACAGGGTGGACCGGCGGCATCAGGCGCTGCAGCTCCGCCGGCAGCGCAAGGAGGCGGTGAGGCACCGGGGGAACCGGGCCGGTTGTTGCGGGGGAGCGGGAAACGGCTCGGTTCGAGTCTCTACCGGAGGGGGCTTGAATTGGGGCCGGGGGGTCCGGATGTAGGCGGTGCGGCCGAGCCGGTTTGGGACTTTGCGGAGGAGCGAGCGGGTGCCGGGCCCGGTTGGGTTTGGGTCAAACGGAGCATTGCGGAACGGACCGGGTGCGGTCGGGCTGCGGCGTGGGGTAGCCTGGCCTGGTCCGGGGGCGGGAGAGGAGCCGCGCTCGGGTTGGCATTCAAGCCCTGCCCGTGTGCCCGCAGGTGCTGGCGGAGAAGCGCAGCCTCGGCAGCAGGGACGGGCCCCCGCACCTCGTGGTTGTGGTGCTGCTGCACAGCAGGGCTGCGGCCCAGGACTCGCTGCGGCTGCTGCAGAGCCAGGACTCGGCCGTTGTCCGTGCAGATGAGGGCGGAGCTGGCGGCTTTGCCCTGCTCTGCCCCCGGCTCAAGCAGCGCTGGCGCTTTGTCACAGCCCAGGCAGGTGAGGAGGTGCCGCTGTGGGTTAGGTTCTTGGTTCTGGTGCCTCTGGCAGCCCCACTAATGGAAGTGTTTTGGGTGCAGGGGATCTCCACGCTGTTTTAGACCTTGCCAAGGTTGCTGACTCCCTGCTATTCATCCTGGACCCTGTGGATGGCTGGGACAGTGAAGGGGAGCACTGCCTCTCCTGCCTCTTCGCACAGGGGCTGCCCAGTTATGGTGAGAAATGTTTTTGGTTTCTGGGGATGCTTCATGGAGATTGAGTGTCACAATAATTAAATTTCAGGGCTCTGTCACCTTAATGGAGATTGAGTGTCACTGTAATTAAACTTCAGGGCTCTGCCACCTTCAGTGAAAATAATATTTTTCTTATGTTGAGGTGGAAGTTCTTTCATTTCAGATTATGGCCATTGCTCCCTGTCCTGTTGGGCACCACTGAAACCAGTGAAACTCCCTTTGTACCTTGTGGTGCAAATCTGGCCATTTGGGCTGCTGACATCCAAATATTTGCCTGTGTTTGGTAAAAAGAACAGCAGAAAGTTTAGGATCTGATTCAAGCTCTGTTTTCTGCTCGCCAGCTCTGGCTGTCCCAGGAGGCACTGACCTGCCCCCTAAGAAGAGGATAGATGCCAGGAAGAAACTCTCCAAGTGCATTGAGAAGCGTTTTCCTGAGGCCAAGCTGTTCCCACTGAACACAGAGCAGGAATCCTCGCTGCTCCTGAGGCACCTGAGCTCCCAGAAGCAGAGGCACCTGGCTTTTCGTGCCCGCCGCGCTCACCTGCTTGCCCGTGCTGCTGAGTTTGTGCCCAGCCAGGACAGTGACCTGGTGGGGACTCTGAAGGTGTCTGGCTTTGTCCGGGGACAAACCCTCAACGTGAACAGCCTGGTGCACATCGTGGGGCACGGGGACTTCCAGCTGAGCCAGGTGGATGCTCCCCCTGACCCGCTCTCTTTGAACCCACGCGTGGTTAAAGGACAGAAGAGGAGTCAGCAGGACATGGAGGTTCAGGTGTGTGGGGTGAGAGCTTTGTCAGTCCTTTTAGAACACAAGGTTTCTAAAATTTCATTGGGGAAAATACACCTGTGGGAAATATGTGGGTGAGGAGAGGGGAAAGGGAGTTTTGTCTGTGCTCTGGTGCTGGGCTGAGGTTCTGTGCCTGCAGTGTGTAATGAAAGTTATGTCACAACATCATGAAGGGAGTTTCACCTGAGACTGACTGCAAGCTTCAGTTGGGTGTGCTCAGATCTAGGAGCTTTGCTCTTGTCCTTCAGGATGACTCTGGAAATGGTGCTGTTGAGATGGAGGAAGATGTCAAGGTGCTGATGAAGGCAGATCCAAGCAAGCAGGAGTCTCTGCAGTCAGAAGTGGTTCCTGATCCCATGGAAGGGGAGCAGACATGGCCCACTGAAGAAGAGCTGCAGGAAGCAGAGGGTGAGCAGAAGCAATAGTTCTGTATTTCTTCCTTGTCCGTCTTAGGAGGGTTGTTAGAAACTTCTGTCACCAGGGTGGCTGTGAAGAAACATCTTAGTTGGGGTGACTTCCATCCCCAGTCCCATCAGGTGGTTTGCCTGGCAAGTTAGCAGGTTTTGGCCGTCCTTACAAATTCTGTGCTGCAAAAAAAGCAATTCTAGTCTAGATCTGGTTTTGGCTATTCTGATGCAAGTGTTGCTGAGGGGAAGGAGAACTGTTCCTGTACTAACCCCTGGTGGGAATCCTACAGATTCTCTGAAGGCAAACAGGAGGGTGGTGAAGGTCCCCAAAGGCACATCCAAGTACCAGGCTGCCTGGATTGTGGATGATGGAGAAGAAGGCAGTGAGAAAGATGATGATGAAGATGATGATGATGATGAAGATGACGACATGGATGATGATCTGATGGAAGAGGCAGTTTCTCAGGTACCTCCAAGGGCTGATAGTACAGGTGATCTCCAGGCCATTATTGCATGTTCTAGGAAGATTCTGTCCTATGCAAGGGCATGGTGCAGAGCCAGGACTTGCCTGGATTTCCACTGTTAAATCCCTGCATGTATCACATTCCTTCTTTGGCCTGTTAGACCCCAAAATGATGGGCTGGGGTCCCAAATCCCACAATGTGAGCACACCCAGGGTGCCAGTGCTGCATGCACTGCTCTGTGTGCTCACAGGCTCTGTGCTGCCCTGTGCCAGGAGGGGGAGAGCGGTGAGGAGGAGGAGGAGGAAGCTGGGGAGGAGGAGAGTGAGACCATGACCATGCCCGAGTGCCTGCGGGATGAGCAGTACGACGAGAAGATGGAGGAGGATGAACAGATGCTGGAGAGATACAAGCAGGAGAGGATGGATGAGATGTTTCCAGATGAGGTGGACACCCCACGGGATGTGCCTGCCAGGGTCAGGTAAGAAATGGGATGCTTTGCTGGGAGAGGAGCTGGAAGGTTCCTTTCTGTTTCATTTGGTGAGGAAGCCTGTGATGTCTTAGCCGTGGTGTCTGAACCTGGCTGAAGGACTCTTGTGAAGACTCTTTTTGGCTCTGAGGCTTCCATTGCAACCACTGGTTGGCAGGGAGGGCTGGGTCCTGACCTGGGAGAGAGAGGAGGATGGCCCTGAGGCAAGGACAGCTTGTTTGGGGATTTGGTTGCTGGTTTTAGCTCTCTTTGCACTGACATCTTTCCTGAGGGCTAATGTTTGCTTTGCACCCTTTGTCCTCCTTGAGGCTGTGAGACCCTACAGACCACAGCTGGTGGTGAAGGATGGGATTCACCTCAGTTGGTGAAGTAATTTGTCTTTCCTGCTCTCTGTTTTCAAGGTTCCAGAAGTACAGGGGGCTGAAAAGCTTCCGGACTTCTCCTTGGGACCCCAAAGAGAATCTTCCAAGGGATTATGCCAGGATCTTCCAGTTCCAGGACTTCTCCCGAACCAGAAAGAACCTCTTCAGGCAAATAGAGAAGGAGGAGACTGAGGGAGCTTCGGTAATTCCCTTTTGCTGATCCCTTTCCCTATTGTGTTCCTTTGCTCCCAGTAGGAGTGACTTATCAGGGAGGTGGTTGGGTGGATCTTTTGGCCAGCTGGTTCTTAGTAGGAAGCCCTAAGTTCAGACAGTTTTCTCCTGGATTCCCTTCCTAATCCAGGCACATCTTCTGACACTTTTTTTCTGTTGAGAGAAGTGTTCACAACTGCTCCTGTCTTGGCAGGTGGGCTGGTACGTTACACTTCATGTCTGCAATGTCCCTGTCTCTGTGATGGAGAGCTTCAAGGAGGGGAAACCCCTGGTTCTGTTCTCACTGCTTCCCCATGAACAAAAGGTGAACACAAGGGATATACCTCGGAGGGATGTGCAGCTCCCTGTTCCTTCAGGCTGCATGGCCTGGGGAGGGTCTGGCTGCAGAGGGTTTGGGCTGAAATGTCCCCAGATTGCTCCTGTTTCAGAGGGTCTGGCTGCAGAGGGTTTGGGCTGAAATCTCCCCACATTGCTCCTGTTTCAGAGGGTCTGGCTGCAGAGGGTTTGGGCTGAAATCTCCCCACATTGCTCCTGTTTCAGAGCAGGTCGGAGCACGCAGAAACTGCTGGAGGGTGGGTTAGGAGAAAGTGTCTGAGCCTGGCACTGGTGACCAGTGACCTTTTGGGACCCCATTTTCCAGGACATTCATCTCTGCTGCAATGTCCTGTTGTTTTCTGCTGCCCAGCAGCCCCTGACTGTGCTGCCTCTTGCAGATGTCCGTGTTGAACTTCCTGGTGCGTCGGCACCCGGGCAACAGCGAGCCAGTGAGGGCCAAGGAGGAGCTGATCTTCCACTGCGGGTTCAGGCGCTTCCGAGCATCCCCCCTGTTCTCCCAGCACACCTCAGGTTTGTCAGGGACTGGGTACAGCAGGAGTGGGGTTGGGAATTCTGGAGCAGGAAGCCTGTGATGTCTTAGCCGTGGTGTCTGAACCTGGCTGAAGGATTCTTGTGAAGACTCACTCCTAGGCTCTGAGGCTTCCAGGGCAGGCACTAAATCATGGGCAGTAGAATGGCTTGGGAAAGGTGGTTCACTGATCCAGGCAAGGTCCAGGTTCCATGCCAGAGGATCACCTTCATTCCCAGATACTCAGTGCCAGTAGAGATGGGGTGTTTGTTGAACAGGGAACAAGGAGCTCTGGGGTTTGTCACAGCTCTGAGGGCGGCTCTGGCCTGAACTTGATAATTTCTGTTCTGTCCTAGCTGATAAACACAAGCTGGAGCGTTTCCTGCGCCCAGATGCTGCCCTGGTGGTGACTGTCTATGCTCCCATCACTTTCCCTCCTGCCTCAGTGCTGCTTTTCAAACAGAGAAGTAATGGTGAGTTAATAAATGCTGAGGAGGTGATGTCTGGGAAACAAACTGTCCCCATACCCTGCTTATAAGTGCATCTCTCCAGAAAGTATGACTTGAAAAAGCTGTTTCCTTCCTGCTGTTTGAGATGAGCTTCTCTCCATCCCTGTTGTCACTTATTGTCCCTGCTGTGGGGTTGCTCTGGGCCTGCAGCCCTTTGGGGAAGGGGTTTGTGCTGGGGAAGGGGGGTGATGGAGGCACCTGCCCTGGTGAAATGGTGACTCTGTCTGGCAGGAATGCACGACCTCATTGCCACGGGCTCCCTGCTCTCCGTGGACCCCTGACAGGATCGTCATCAAGCGCCTGGTGCTCAGTGGCCACCCCTTCAAGATCTTCACCAAGATGGCTGTTGTGCGATACATGTTCTTCAACAGAGGTACAGCTGGTCTCTGGTGGGAGGAGAGGCTCTGGAAGTTCTGTCCCTGTGTTTATGTTGGTGCAGCACAGCCTGTTCCTTACCTGCCTTTTGTGTTTCCATCTCCAGAGGATGTGATGTGGTTCAAGCCCGTGGAGCTGAGGACAAAGTGGGGACGCAGAGGGCACATCAAGGAGCCATTAGGTAGGTTTGATTTGGTGTTTATCTCTGTGTTGCTGGCATGGTGTGATCCTCCTGTGCCTGAGAGACTGCTAATGGCCTCTTCTGCCCTCTGCCTAGGGACCCATGGGCACATGAAGTGCCACTTTGATGGGCAGCTCAAGTCCCAGGACACGGTGCTGCTGAACCTCTACAAGCGTGTTTTTCCCAAATGGACTTATGACCCTCATGTCCCAGAGCCTGTGCCGTGGGTGAGGAGTGAGAGTGCACTGCCAGAGCAGGAGGTGGAGATGGAATGAGTCTCCAGCATGGCTGGAGTTTGTGCCTTGGCTCCCTGGATGCTGTTCTTGGCCCGTGCACTGTGAGGACAGCACTGATGCCTTGGACGTGTTACTGCTGGGGTCTGTACAGGGGCAGCTGCGTCGCCAGCTGCTGCTCAGGTACCAGCTATAGCTATTTATTTTAATGGAAAATGTCAAAAATGCCTAAGTGCCTCTGTCGTGGTGGTGGCCAGGAGGCTGTGAGCACCCCTTGTCCACTGACCCCACTGGGATTGTTTCAGTCCCTCATGCCCAGCCACCTGGGGTGAGGGGGATTTTGCTGTGTGGAGGAGTTTGCTGGCAGTTCCTGTGCTGCTGAGAAAGAAGAGCCAAGTAGCAGCTGGGGAGGGTGACTGAGTGCAGCTCTCTGGAGGCCTGGGCCAGAGCAAGGCAGCTGGGGAGGGGAGAACAGGCAGTGCTTTGTTTCCAGTCCCCCCCCACAGAGACCAATGCCAGCTTCCCTTGTCCTTCCACAAAAACTCCCAAACCTTTGGACTTGATCTGTTTTTAGTAGCGCACAAACCACCGCGCAAATTCAGAGTGAGGTTTTTCATTCCTTGAAACACCATCCTCATTCTGCTTTCCCAGAGAGGTCTGTGAGCCAGGTCAGGGCTCTCAGGTCCACGTTTCCCCCACACAGCACGATGCAAACGTTCTGCACGTCCCGGGGGACGGCCTGGAACTGCTCCGAGAGCACAGCCGCCAGTCCCACGCCTGCTGTTGGCTCAATCAGCAGCTTCATCCTTTCCCACACCAGCCACGTGGCTCGCTGTGGGGACAGGGCAGCAGCTGTCAGCCCAGCAGCCAGCACAGGCTGCTCCAGGGCATCCCTGCAGCACTCTGGGAAGGGAGGGCAGAGCTCCCAACAGCCCTTTCCAGCTGGAGACAGCGTGGGTGTCACAGCTGCAGTGGTGCACGGGGGGTTTGTGCTGCTTTGGGAGTGTGTTGGGGTGAGAGCAGAGGGGCAAGGCAGGGGTGGAGGCAGCTGCCTGCTGGCAGCTACCGTGAGAAGGGAGCTGGGAGCCTTTACCTTGATTTCTTCCTCTGAGACCGTCAGAACATCATCAACCAAATCCCTTATGATGGGCCACGTGTTGGGCCCGATGCTGGTTTTTACAGCGTCTGCGATGGTGTCCCGCGGGTGGAGGTTGGGGGTCAGCTCCCCTCGGACCTTGGATTGGTAACAGTCATCCACATTGCTTGGCTCAGCAGCAAACACCTTCACATCCGGCCTCAAAGCCTGGGGAGAGCAGGAGGAGCCACTGGGGTGACACCAGTGTGTGCCTGTCCCCTGTTTCTGTGTGTGCAGGGGACTAAGCAGGCCCTGCTGCTGCTGCTGCCATGCAGACTTTCACTGTAGGGTCTTTGTGTTTCTAAAGTTAAAAGCTGCTCCCTGCCTTGAGAGTCCTGCCCTTCCCACAGGGAGATTCCTGGATGAGCTGTTGCCTACCTTGATGGCGACTGCTATTCCTGCAACCATTCCTCCACCTCCCACAGGAACCACCACTGCATTTACCTGGGGTGCCTGTGCAGAAAGGAGTGTGAGGACTTCTGACACTTTCTGACCCCTTCTTGCTGTGCCCCTGCAGGGGCTGGGCTGTGCATTTCCCTCACCTGCTCCAGTACCTCCAGGGCGATGGTGCCTTGCCCTGCAATCACTGCCAGGTCCTGGTTGGGGTGCACCAGGACTCCTCCTGTCTGCTGGACTACATTGGATGCTGTCTCGGCTCTGGACTAAGAGAAAGCACAGCAGTCACCTCTCACTCTGCCTGGGCAGTGTCCCTGGCCCATCTCCCCTGTGCCTTACCTTGTCACTGGGGTCACATGGCACCAGCGTGGCACCATAGGCACGAATGGCATCTTGCTTACACTGCGGGGCAGTCCTGGGCACCACGATGTAGGCAGGAATCCCTGTGGCATGAGACAGGAAGTCAGTCCAACATCTCAAAAGCCACAGCAACCAGCTCAAACTGCAGGAGCAGGCAATGCCTTGCCTATGCCAGCTCCTGCATGGGTTCAGGAGAGGGATCTCCATCCTCTCCAACAGAACCAGCTCTGTATTTACCCCGTGCCTGCCTCTTGGAGCAGGGTGGGGGGTACAGGTTACCTTCTGCCTGGGCAGCACAGGCGAGTGCCTGCCCGTGATTGCCGCTGCTGTGCGTGACCACAGCGCGGGGCAGCTCCCGGCCCGTGCGCTGCCGCTCCTCAACGAGGCTCCTCACGGCGTTCAGGGCTCCGCGGATCTGCAGGGAGAGCGCAGGGCTGGGTGTGCTGGGCTGAGTGTGCTTCCTCCTCACACCACTCCCTGAGCCCTGGGCAGCACCGTTCACCGCAGGGAATTAACAGGGCGGCAGGAGCTGGTGGGTGCCGGCGCAACGCGAGTTTCCCTCTTGCAAAAAGCGACCTTTGCCCCGGGGCTTCGCAGTGCCGCCATCCCCGCGCACCTTGAAGGATCCGGTCTTCTGCAAGAGCTCGCACTTGAAGAGCAGCTTCCTGCCGGCCATGCGGTCCAGCCCGGCGCAGGTGAGCAGCGGGGTGCGATGGATGCGGCCCCGCAGCCGCCGCTCCGCATCCCGCACCTCGCCCAGCCCCAGCGGCGGCGGCGCGGCTCCGTGCGCGGCCATGTGCGCGCCCCGTGCGCGCCTGCGCGCGGCCGCGCGGGCGGTTTGTCCCTGCGCGGCCGCCGTCGGCGCCGCCCGCCCCCGGCGCTGCCAAGATGGCGGAGGGGCTGGAGCGCGTCCGCGTCTCGGCCGCCGAGCTGCGGGACATGGTGGCGGCGCAGGCCCGCGCGGCCAGCGGCGGGCGAGGTGAGGGGCGCCGGGAGCACTCGCGACCCGCTGCCGGGCCGGCCCTGCCGCGCACAGGCGGCTGCCTGCGGCCGCGCACGGCCCCGCGGCCGCGCTGCGCCTAGGGTAGGGCTTGGGGCAGAGCTGCCGCCCCGCCGGAGCCGGTTCGGGGCTGTCCGGGCTGGGAGCGCACGGCACCGACCACGGGGAGCCTGCAGGGCGGGCGAAGGCACCCGGAGCGGCTTTGCCCCGCGATGGTCGGTCCCAGCCCCTCGGGGTCCTCCGGGCCGAGCCCTCGGTACCGGCGGGGTTCGGGGCTGCGGTACTGAGAGGGGGAAAGTTTAGGGAATGCAGCGGGGAACAGCCCGGCTTTGGTGGGGCGTTTAACTGCGGGAACCGGCCTGGGCTCTGTAACGATTTTTTTTTTTTTTTTAAATACGGTTAAAGGAGGAGGAGAGAAACGTTACCGGATTGTGAGCAAGGGGGAAAGGCGCCTTTGAGTCAAACGGTCCGGTGGCAGAGCGGGCGCTGCTGGGGATGGCAGCTCCTGCACCCACAGCAGGCTGGTGACTGCTGCTGAACCTGCCGTGATACAACTTTACTCTTGCTGCTTGTGCTCAAGTCTGGTGGTGTGCTTTGAGGAAAAACCTGTTGCAGGATGGGATTTGTAAATGGATCAGGCCAAGGATTTGGTCAGTTGTGTTAGGCTTTCTCATTTTCTACTCTTATTCTGTGATTTCCCATAAATACTGATGTAGATTTTCAGATCTGGCAGGCTGTTTGCCTTGACTTGAATATTTGCCATGGTATTTTTTGGTCCCTGGGAATAACTTTCTTCTGTCTGTTTTTCCTCAGAAAACATGAAGGAGGCGAAGGAGCCGAGGCACCGCAAAGACAACAGGCGCCCAGACCAGGAGATTTACAAGCCTGGCCTCTCCAGACTGAGGAGCAAACTTGTGTCACCAAAGCAAGAGGCCTCAGAGAAGGAAAGGAGCAGAGCTGAGGAGGGCAAGGAGGAGAGTGCTGGGGACAAGGACTCTGTGGGAGTGGGAGCTCCAGCTGTGGAGGATTGTGACAAAAGTGATGGCCCCAAGCAGAACGGTCCTTCACAGGAAAAGGAAGAAACAGAGACCAAAGGTGGCCTGCAAAGCCAGGAAAACTCATCCAAGCAGCCCATTGTGGATGAATGGTGCCCAAAGGCCCCCAGGAGAACCAAGAAGCCAGACCAGCAGATCTACCAGCCTGGGAAACGCCTGCACTCTGCTGCTAAAGAACCCTCCCTGCAGTCAGCCAGCGAGGAAATCACCGGGAGGATGGAGCAGCTGAAAGTTGAGGGAGACGAAGAGACTGAGAAAAGCACTGCAAAAGACAACAACAGGAAAATCAGATCCAACAAGGAGGATAGAGAGGGGAGCCAGGCAGGGGAAGCAATGAAAGCCTCCAGGGGGGATAAAGGGAGGCGAGCAGAGCGGAGTGACAGGGTGAGGAGGGCGGGGGATGAGGTGCTGCCAGGGAAGCTGGGCTCCACCAAGCGCTACTCGCGCACGGACAAGCGGCGCAGCCGGTACCGCACCTGCAGCACCAGCTCAGCCGGCAGCAACAACAGCACGGACGGAGCCCTGCTCGTGGATGGGGTGGAGAGGAGGCAGGAGCGTGCCAGGGAGAGGATACGTCCCAGGAAGCAGCTCTCTGTGTCCTCCACAGATTCCCTGGACGATGACAGGATTGATGAGGCTGAGGTGTACGTCTCCAGCAGGAATTCAGACAGGAGGAGGCATTCGGAGCAGAGCCGAGCTTCCAGGAGTGAGAGTGAATGGAGCAGCAATGGCAGGGAAGTCAAGGGACCCTTTCGAGTGACATTTGACAGCAGGACCATGAACAGGGACATCGGCCTGGCAGATACAGATAAAAAAAAGTCCCTGAAGGCCTCTGAGGTTTCGGAGGCAAGCAGCCAGAGCAGGGAGCCCCAGGGAAGGGGCCGTGGGATTCTGTTCCTGCCTGCCAACACGGACCTCTCTGCCAGCTCAGTGGGCGTCCCTGAAGCCACTCACCCTGGCCCCAGGCTCCTGCTGGGCGGGGCTGGCAGCAAAGGCCCCCGGAGCCGGGGCCGAGGTGGCACTGCCCGCCGCCTGTGGGACCCAAACAACCCGGACCAAAAACCCGCCCTGAAGAGCCAGACTGCTCAGCTTCACTTCCTAGACACGGATGATGAAGTGAGCCCCACCTCCTGGGGGGAAACCCGCCAGGCCCAGCCCTCCTATTATAAATTCCAAAACTCTGACAACCCCTTATTATTACCCTCGTGCCTCCGGGCAAGGCCCCCAGTATCCCTACGGGGGATATTCCCTGCAGTATCCTATGGGTCCAACCAACGGGGTGTACCCAGGAGCTTATTACCCTGGGTACCCTGGCCAGGCAGGGCAGTACCTGTGTGGCCCACTCCCTCCTACTCCTCTGAGCCCTGAGATGGAGCAGCAGATGAGGAACATGCAGCAGCAGGAGCTCAGCAAACTCCTGCGTGAGGCTGGGAACCAGGAGCAGCAGCTCAGCAACCTCCTGTCCAGAGACCGCATCAGCCCGGAGGGGCTGGAGAAGATGGCCCAGCTGAGGTTGGTGGGTGGGCTGTGGAGGGGGGAGTGAGTCATTTCCAGGGTGAAAATTTCCAGGAGAACGGTGTCTCCTTTGGGGATCTCGGTGGCTGGGAGATGTGGCACTGGGTTGTCAGTTTTTGATGTGCTGGGTCTGTTTGTTGTGTGCCAGTGGTGCGTGGGTGGTGGAAGGAAGCTGTGGGTGAGGATGGATGCCACTTCCCTGTGGCTTCTTGTGCTTGGTGAATGCCTTGCAGGGACACAGAGGAGCAGGACAAGCACCTGCTGCACATTTTTGGTTCTTCTGGCTCTTGCTGGAGCTGATGCTTCTCAGTTCCAGTGCTCTCAGTGTTTCTTGTCAGACTTCTGCTTTCTTACCTATCCTTAGTGTGTGCTCAGGAAGCATTTTGTTGTTCCTGGTGCTGTCAGTGGCAGTGCCTTTCCAGTGCTGTGTGGTTTTGCTCTTGATGCCACTCAGCGTGGTGACACTGCAGTGGGAGTAGCCCGGTGATGCCAGTCTGTCAGGAGACAAGTAACACTGTTGCTCTGGGGGGTGGTTAATATGGCTGTAACAAGTTTCTACTTGGCATCTTTCACGTTTATTTGTGATCTCTGTGTCTGCAGGGCTTCTCTGGAGGCTGTTTTTCAGAGCTGACTGACAGCAAATCTAGCAAGTGAGCTCATTTCAGGGCTTGTTCTGTGTTTTGGGCACTTGCTCTATAAACCACGGACTGGAATATGTCTGTGATTGAAGCAGCACTTGAGGTTTCAGGTCTTCCTCAAGGAGCTGAGGTCAGCCAGAGCTGTTGTGTGGAGGGAGAGGAAACACTGGAGTGCTGCTGTGGCTGTGGAAGCCCCCCCTGCCCTGGTGGGCACAGTTGACCCTGTCCTTGCTGGCAGTGCCCCTTGTGTCCTGCCTGTGTCCAAGTGCCTGCTGCCAGCTGTGTGGGGACACTTACATGGCATCCATCTGTGGAAATGTCCAGTTTCCTTGGTGTTTGTGCTGTCCAGGTGTGTGTGCAGGGTTTGGGGACTGTGTAGGGTCAGGCAGCCCATCCTGGCTCTGTGCTTTGGGCAGGAACCCATCAGGATCCTTCTCTTATCCTGTCACGCTCTTCCAGGCATTCCCATCTGGCTTTACTCCAGGCTTTACCATCCACACTCTCTACTGTTTCTTGAGTACTTGAAAGATTATAAGGAATAAGGCAGGAACAGCTGAGATCCCCTTTACCATTAACTTGCCCTACATGTTTCAGAGCTGTTCCTAGCCTGCAGCTATTTTATTAAATTTGAGGGAGGAATTCTGCTCCAGCATCCAGGCAGGGCTGTAGGCAGCTGAGAAGGGAATGTGATTCCTGGGACTCTGAGGCTTTATTTCCATTGTTCCCAACTTGTCCATTTTTGAGGAAGCAGAGTCTGTGACTCTGCCGTGTATTTTGGTTGGATGGGAGAGGAGTGGGGATCATTTTAATGGCAAGATCTGTGTTGCCCTGTGATTCTTTGTGTTCTGGTTCCTGGCCCAGACCTTGTGCTCAGAAGGAGCAGAGCCTTGTGTGTGTTCAGAGCAGTGTGTGTGTTCTCTGTGTTGGATCAGGAGACACTTGTGCCTTGCTGTTGGCAGAACTGTAACCTTGCTCCTTGCACTTTGCCAAACCTTGCTCCATTCTGAGTCACCTGTACAAGGCAGATGCTCCTTTTGGATTTGCCCTCTTGGAGTTGGATTGCAGCAGCTCCCACCTCCCTGGGGGCTGTGTGTGGAAGCAGTGAGTGCTGCTGGCAGCTGGATGTGAGCAGCAGGTGGCTCAGCACGTGTTCCCTGTGCTTCTGGGCAGTTGCTGTTGCATTGACCCCTCCCTGACTGTGTTTTGCTGCAGGGTGGAGATGCTGCAGCTCTATGAACGGTGCATCCTCATGGATATTGAGTTCTCTGACACCCAGAACGTGGACCAGTTGCTGTGGAAAAATGCTTTTTACCAGGTGATTGAGAAATTCCGGCAGCTCCTCAAGGACCCCCAGGGGGAAAACGCCCAAGAAATTCGGAACAAACTGCTCTTGCTTCTTGATGAGGTAAGAAGAGAGGGAAACATCTCCAATTCCACTAAGCCTTTAGGTGGGATTGACTGGTTTTTAGAAAGGGATGGTGCAATGGGGCAACTGGTCATCTTGATCTTATTCATGTCATCCTTATGCAAAGAGGATGCTCAGACACATTATGGTTTAGTGGGGCAGGTGTAGGTCGAGGTAGACATCTGTTACAATTTAAACAAGCTTGTTTTGGTGTGTTTGTGTTAATTAGAAATTTATTTAAGCTAAAATGAAATTAATGCCCTGAAGTGAAGCTAAACAGAAGCATTCATGGAGGTGTTTGTGGCAGCTTTACCGAATTTGCTTGGAAATTATTCTGTAAAACTGCAGCTCAGTTTAGTCTTTGTACCAGGAAGACTGACAGATCTGAGAAGTTGTGTTTTAAAGAATTAGGGTGAGAAAAGGAACTGCTGGAGGCCTTTAGTCCACCCTCCTCCTCAAAGCAGGATTTGTTAAATACTAAATCCAGTCAGTCCTGATTTTGTGTAGCTCAGTCTTAAAAACCTCTGAGGCTGGAGATCCCCCAACCTCCTCCTTGTGTTCTGAAGAGGAGCAGCCCAAACCTCAGGGAGATGGAGCTCCTTTCTTGCACATGGCAGGGTTGGTGTGGTGATTTTGTGCTTATCATTAGAAAGATCATAACATCCAAGTGTGTGTGTGTGTGTTTTGCAGGGCTCTTCTTTTTTCGATGGCCTCCTCCAGAAGCTGCAGGTCTCCTACCAGTTCAAGTTGGAGGACTACATGGATGGGATGGCCATCCGCAGTAAACCTCTCAGGAAAATGGTAGGTTGGCTTCCTCCTGGAGACTTCTTATCCTGGTAATCCTGTGCAAGGTGCTGCACTCAGTGTGCTGCCCTTGCCAAGGGGCAGGCAGCTGTACCCAAACAGAGCCAGTTTGTATGCAGGGAATCTTTCTCAGCTGCTGGACAGCTCTGCACTCTGGTGCAGTAACATTTCTTAGCTTCCTTTGCAAAGAACTTGTTTTGTACAAATAACAAAGCTAATAAAGCAAAGAAGTTCTTTGCTAATAAAGCAAAGAAGTGTCCAAAGGCACCCTGACCTTTCTTGAGATACTGAGCATGGTTTTTTTTCTGCCTGTGGAATCCAGAATCATGAGGAGAAGCTGGCAGTTGTGCTGCCTCCCTGACGTGTCGCCCTGAGCTGTGAGTGCAGGTGCAGGGACAGCTGGGAGAGGATATTTTAGTCCAGCTCCATTCCCACAGAGATGTGTTTATCCAACAGCTGTCCTCAAATTGGTCGTGGAGTGAACAACCCCCTTCTGGAGAGAGGTGGGGTATTGTGTCAGAGAGGAGGTGTTTTGGGGATTGGCTTGGAACCTTGTCATTTCATCCTGCTGCCCTTTTGTGAGACCTTCAGCGTGTCACTGACCTCCTGTTGGCTCTGTACAACCCCTGTGGGCTCTCTGGCTCTGCAGGTGGGTCAGGGCTGTGTCCCAGGTGCTCCATGGCTGCTCCTTTGCAGGTGAAGTACGCGCTGATCAGTGCCCAGAGGTGCATGATCTGCCAGGGGGACATTTGCCGCTACAGGGAACAGGCCAACGACACGGCGAACTACGGCAAGGCCCGCAGGTAGGACCCAGCTGCTGTGTCCTTCCAGCACAGCTCTGCCTCTGGATACCAGGGCTGGGTGTAATTTTATCCCTGAACTTGTCTCTAGCCAAAGAAGTCTTTCTCTTCCTTTTAAAAGTCTTTCCTCTGTTGTATGGCAGTCCTGTAAAGCTGAAAGGTGTAGCTGGGTTTTGCTGTTCCAGAGAGCAAGCTGCCAAATCCAGTCATCCTCCATCTGGAAGTGGAGGTGGTGGAAATTGTCCTGTGCTGATCCTGCAGCACAGAGGGGAGGGTTTGGACCACTGAGCCTGGCAGATTTGCTCTTGTGTTTTCTGGTGATTTTTGCATCCATGTGCTCTCACTCTATCAACTTAGCAGCACTTGTTGTTCCCTGCTCATCTGTGGGGTGAGCCAGGGGTATTTCCTTCTGCAGCTGGATCTGCCCTCTCTTACCCAGTGCCAAGAATGGGCACAGCTCCCTGTCTGTGCTCACTCCTGGAGGCAGAGGGCACTTGTGGGAAGGGCCAATTCCCTGCAGAAATGACAATTCCAAGGGGAGTTCTGTACCCTTGAGGACAAGGAAGGCAGCCTGATGTCCTTTCAGTGACCTTTTCTCTCTGTTTTTTCCCTTCCCCAGCTGGTACTTGAAGGCTCAGCAAATTGCTCCCAAAAACGGCCGCCCGTACAACCAGCTGGCACTTCTGGCCATCTACACGGTAAGATGCTCCTCAGGCAAGGATGTGCAGGCACAGGGAGAGCCTCTGGGATGGCTGGGAGATTCCATCTGGAGGAGAAATGCATTGTTTAGGGCAGGGCTCAGATGGTTTGGGTTTTTTCTTAAAAGAAAAGAGGCTGATGGCAGGATGTGCTGTGTGGATTCCAGCTGCTGTGGCTTCAAGCAGCTTTGTCAGATACACGCTACTCCCTCAGGGATTTTGGGGACTGTTTTGTGGGCTGTTGAGAGTGTAATTGTTTTAAGTTGAAAACACAGCCCACTTTTTGCATGAGATTTTTGTGCTCAGAGCCATCTGTTTGCTGTCTTATCACTGAACCCGTGGGCATTGATCTCAGCAACATCCACACTGGGTGATTTCCCTGGGTTTCCGTTGTGCTGGCTACTCCAGCCATGCAGGAAAACTGACTTCAGGGAAGATGTGGCAGCAGATAATGGAAGCATCATGCTGGAGCACAGGGATCTGCCAGTTCCCAACACTGGAACATGCTGGTTTAAAATAGAGCAGTTCAGAAACACCTTTCCTTCATGACCTTTCTCACTGTGTCTGTCTGTCCCAGGCAGCATTGAGGGAGACAGAAGAGGAAACACATGGGAGCACTGGGGCTTTGAATGCCCCAGAGGAGTGGCAACTCTGAGCCACTTGTTTTTGTTTGCTTGTGTGTTTTGCAGAGGAGGAAGCTGGATGCTGTGTACTACTACATGCGCAGCCTGGCTGCCAGCAACCCCATCCTCACTGCCAAGGAGAGCCTGATGAGTCTGTTTGAGGAGACAAAACGCAAGGTGGGTCTTGCAGCTGGGCTCTGGGGTGCTGCACCTGCCTGTCCTGCAGAGCATGGAGAGATTGGTGGCTTTTGGACTTGGAGACACTCCTGACCTACTTCTAAGAAATTTCATGAGACAGGCAGCCTTCAGAATGGTGGGTTTGGGGTGGTTTGGGCAGTTGAGTCTTTTGTTTCTGGGTCACAAACTGATTTAGCTGAGCTCAGCAAGGGCTGTTGGTTGCTGTGGTTTGCAGCATGGCCTTGGCATGCAATCATTGCTTTATTCCATAGCTGCCCCACAACCTGTGGGGATGGATAAGGGAGGCTGCAGTGCCTTTGTGCCCCAGGGAGCCACCCCAAATACAGCACATGGGCTGCCACACATTCCTGGGACTGGACACAGCTTTTCTTGTCCTGGGGTAGCTGGAGTTGAAAACTGCTCCCCTGCTCTGTCCTGCAGAGCCAGAACCAAATTCTGGATGTGTCCATGAGTTACTGTTGTTGTGAAGCAGGAGAAAGGGCTAATGTTTCCTAGAATAGGAAATGATACACTTCCCCTGACCCTTGATCCCTGGGTGATCTGAATGTGTCCTGTGTGCCCAGTCTGAGCAGATGGAGCAGAGGAAACATCAGGTGCTGGATGTGAGCCCCAGCCGCCGGGGCAAGGGCAAGAAATCCACCCTGAGACAAGTGGGAGACGATGCCACCAGGCTGGAGATCTGGATCCATCCCTCCCACCCCCGCTCGTGCCAGGGCCACGAGTCCAGCCGGGATTCTGAGCAGGACAACGGGCTTGGGAACCTCAGCCCCAGCGACGTGAGTACGGCACGAGGCGGCCGCTGCCTTCGCTCTCATGTCTTTGGAATGCAGTGGAATGACACTGGATCTGTTTTGCTTTCCTGTTGCTAAATTTTCCAGTGTTTTGGCTTTCCCTGTGGGAGCTGTGCCTGGGTCAGGCTGAGGAGCTGGTGACCTCGTGCCTCTCGTGTTTAAGGCATGTTGTTACCATCCCTTTCTTGGCAGCGCGCGCTGGCGTGGCTGATGTGGAACAGGAGAGAGGCACAAACACGAGATGCTGTAAAGTGCTGCTGCTCTGAGGGCTCTAACTTGGGTGAGGTTCCCGGTGGGAAATGAGGTCAGGTGCTGGAGACCAGGGTTAACAGTGACCCTGGCAGTTCTGGGGCTTGTTCTGGAAGTGTGTCACTTGTCCCATTGCCAGATGATCGCTGAGAACGGGAAAACCGTGGTTTCAATTTCCAGTGTAGGTGTTACATTTGCATAACTTGCTCTGCTGAGAGGCCAGACCAGCACCTTTCTTTTGCAAGAATTAAAAATATAATTAAGTGGTGGTGTCTCCTGTGAGCCTGTCCAGCTGTACCTTGCAGGAGGAGCACGGGTGAGCTCTGTTTGTCAGGCCCAGGAATGCGGGCAGAGGCAGTGGTGGTTGGGAGCTCATCCTCCAGGAATCTTTGCACTGCTCTGGCACATTTGACTTGCAAGAGAACTTGCCAGGGAGCTCTGGGCTGCCTGTCCTAAAATGGCTGTTAAGGATGGGAGTTTAGGAGACCTGGGAAAACCTTCCCTGCACACTCTGGGGCCCAAAGCTTCTCAGATTTGTGCTTTTGTAACGAGTTTGTGACTTCAGCTGGGTGGAACTGGGGTGAAGTCTTGGGGCTTTGAAAGATAAGCTCTGTCACGTTGCTGCAGCATTTTTCAAATATTCCTGCCCTTGGTTATTTTCCCTCTCCTCAGCTCTTTTTCTGGGGACTTTTGCTTCCTCAGCATCACTGAAAGGAACGTGCCAAGCTTTAGCTTCTCCATCAATCACAGATGAAGCTGCTTGGCATGAGATGCTGTCAGTGTTTTTGGGGCACTGGTGGGGGTTTCTCTTTTGCAGTGCTGTCACAGGAGGCAGAGTAGCAGCTGGCAAAGTGGGAGGCAGGGGTGTGTTTGTAGTGCAGCACTTTGTGCTGGAGCTTCCCCTTGCTCTGTTCAGTGGGGTCTGTGGTCTCTGAAGTGCAGCTTGTCTGTACACAGTCTGATATTTACCGTTAGTCTTGATTTCTTTCTGTTTGAAATATCGGCTCCTGAAAAATAGGAGCTTTCTGATCATGGAGAAGCCACAGCATCAGAAATAGAATGGGAAAAGGGATCTGAGGGCCTGGGCTTGGGCACTGTTGGTTTTGGCAGCCAAGATATTTATTCTCAGGCTGCCTGTGCCTACTGTGGGGCAGCACTGGAGTTGGCACAACTGCTTATGGGGCCATATCACCCAAAATAACCACGTGGAAAGGAAACCTTAAATCTGTGTTGCTGCCAAAGCTCCCGAGCTGTGAAGCCGTGGGCTGGGTGAAGACAGCAGCTCTTGGGGAAGCTCTGGGCTCCTTCCTCATTGAAGCTGTAGCCTCTTAGCCTGCTCCTCGCAGCATCCGCGGGTGTTTTGGAGCCGAGCAGCCCCGAGTTGCCACTGTGTGGCAGTGTTTGGCCTCGGAAGGACAGGAGCAGGAGCAGCCCTGGCATGGCAGCACCTCTGCCCCACATCCCCGGCCGGCAGGAAGGGAGCAGCTCTGCTCCCAGGGGACGTGTGCCAGCGTTTGTGTGTCATTTTGGGGAAATGAGGCTAAATGTGTCATTGCCTGCCCAGTCCCTTCCTTGCCAGCTTCAGCCCTTGAAGAGGCAGAGGCAGGCTGTGTTCTGTGTTGGCCCTGATAGCTGTGCTCTGCAGGTAGCAGAGGGATCGGCCTTATGGCAGCTGATGCAGACCCACAAAACCCCTTTAACCCCCTCAGAAATGCCCTAAACCCCCTCAGTGCACCCCGAGACCCCCTCAGAGATGTCCTAAACCCTGATGATGCTGTCATCCTAAACCCTCTTGCAGACCCCTTTAATCCCCTCACATCCCCCCCTAACCCTGTCAGAGACCCCTCTGCACCCTCAAAATCACTTTAACACCCCTAAACTCCCCCAGGGATGTCCTTAACTCTCTCAGACATCCCTAACTCCTCTCTGGAATGTCCTAAACCACCTCAGAACCCCTCCTAAACCCCCTCAGAGATGCCCCAAACTCCTCTCAGTTTCTGGGCCAGAGAAGGGGATTTTGCAGGGCAGAATGGGTAAGTTCAGATGCCAGCAGCAGATATAACACTGCAAGCAGAGCTGTAACAGCTCTGGATGCATTCTGGGCAGGGTGTGGGACAGAGGCTGTGTGCACCCCTCTGCCAGGGGCTGTTGTTTCAAACCCAGCCACAGGTGATTTGACTGTGAGGATGCTGGCTGTTCCACAGGTGGCAAGAAATCGATTGGGGATGTTTTCTGTCCTCAGTAGTCCCCTGTTTTCACTGTGCAGGTGGTGAGGTGCCAGCCCTGTGACATGACACACTGTGGGAAAGGTGCTGCACGATTTGCTCTGCCAGGACCTGCTGCTGTGTGTGCTGTCCCTGTCAGCACGTGCTTGCACATCTCTTCTCAGGACTCACTTCATTCTCCCTTATGCAGCTCTGTACAAAGATCCCAAAATTGCTTTATTTCAGGGTCAGGAGCCCACAGGCTGGAGTTAGTGATGTGGGTGGCAAGGGTGGAAAGGCCAGCTCAAACCACAGCCATTTCTGGGATGAGGGAAGCGGGTGGGGCTGGCAGTTTGCCTTGCACTGTGCTTTTAGGTAGAGGCTTGGCAGAGCTGCCTGTTTCACAGTTTGCTCCATTCCCTTTTCTAGGAAGATGCAGAACTGGAGGAACACGCCACCTGTGCACACCAAGGGTGTAAATCTGTGTTTGGCCCCTTCCCTGTCACTGGGTTTGGCACTGCTGGCACACAGAACAAGGGACAGTTTCAGGACAAGCTGAGGAGGTGTTTGAGTTGCAGCCTGGCTGTTTTGTGCTCAGGGTTTTGGCTGTTTTGGCCACAGCCTTTTGGGGTTTCATTCTGTGAACAGCTGCTCTCTGTGGTCTCTTGTACGTTGCACGTTTCTGGGTGTGCAGGGGCAGGAGGGCCCAGGCTGACCCTTCACCTGGCAGTATCTGGTCACTTTGTGTGCAATTCTAATGAGAAATGCTAAAAAAGGAGGCTGAGCAAGTGAGCAGTTGTGGTGGTGAGCTGAAGAGCTGAACCTCTGCCATTTCTTCTCTGCCACTGGTTTCATTTGCCATGGCTCTGTATTCATCTTAAATCTAATAGTACTGTAAGCAGTTTGCTCTGCAGGCTGTGAATTGGTAAAGTAAACAGGGCAAACGGGCTGTCAGTCTCTTGAGAAAGTGCTAATATTACACTGAGTTTGAGATTTTAATCACTCCTGTCAGGAAATGCTGAGTTAAGGTTCTCACAATTGCTGCTGCCTGCTGCCTGTGCTCTGCAGTAGACACTTCCTTGTGTTACACACAGCATGCAGGCACTAATAAAGATTGCTGCAGCTAAGATTAGGGAAGAGAGGTTTTCCCTTGGCAGGCCAGTAATTGAATAATACTTCTCTCCAGATGGCTGAATACTTCATCATCATTAAAGAATTAAGTCTCTTAGCCTCTTTGTGAGAGGTCAGTCTTGTAGAACCATCAGAAGTTTGGTAGGGCCACCAGAAAAGCTCTTGGGAAAGCAAAGGGCAGAGTCAAGATCTGCTGTCCCAGCCCTGTGCATGGGCTGCAGGAACATTCCCATTTTCCTCCAGCCTGCTGGTCATGGATGGAGGTTTTGGGTTTGCCTGGAGCAACAGGCCCTTTGCAGTGGCAGAGAAATTGGGGTGGAATCGTTAGCTCTGGAATTCAGAGCAGGTTTTAACTTCCATTTCTTCACCCAGACTTTCTTCTCAGCAGCAGGGAGTGTGGAGCACTGCAGCAAGGTTTCCATGAGTGAGCAGTAAATATCACCATGAGGCAATTTTGGGAATGCATGTGCAGGAGCTTGGGGCTGCCCAAGCTGCTTCCTCAACAGAGACCTCGGGTCCTTAGTGAGAGGGTCCCTGTCCCATCCAGCTCCTGCATGTTTCACATCCCTTTTTCCTTGGTGATGTTTGTTGTTCCTGCTCTGTGCTCTTGTTCCTCTTGGGCAGCAGCCACTGGGTGACTGGGCTGGCTCCTTCTCCTGCCTGGTTTCAATCCATGCAGTTTTTCATCTGCTGGAGCTTGGGCTTTTCATCTGGAGGGATAAAATCCTTTTAGTCTGGGACCAGCTCTGCTGGGGCTTTCTTGGCCATTCTGCTCCTTTAGCCTGGACCAGTCACACACGGGGGCAGAAGTGACCCAAGTTCAGAGTTGGGGCTGCCTGGATGTCACTGCCTCTGCTCCCTGGGAGTGTCTGCTTTGTTCAGAGGCTGTTGTGGTGTGAGCTGGGTGTCTCTGAGCATGGCCAAGCTTTGCTCATGCAAATACACCCCACAGACACCCCTGTTTCTGAGAGCTTCCCCCTCCACTCTCAGCTCTTCCCCTCACCTTGTAACTCTGTTCCATTACACATGGCTAGAGGTAAGTGACAGGCAGAAGTGGAAATGATGTATTGCTGTAATGATGGTTGTTCTTCCATACAGATGCACAGAGAAGGGGCTGCTTGGGGAACTCATTATTTTTGGTGCATCCCTGCCAGGCTGGTGGGAGCATTTCTCCTCACTGCCAGCATGGTTGGGTGGTTTCACTCAGGACACTGAAAGATTGATCTTTTCTTTGCAGACTCCTATAAATAATCTTTGCTGGATGAAGTGCAGGGCTCCTACAGGGCTCTCTCATTTGATCCTTCCATGGTGTCAGGTGGGCACAGCCCTCAGAATGTTCCATTTTAGGATCTTGTGATCTGGAAAATGAGCCCAGGCAGCTGGGGCTGTGCCTGTGGTTTAGATGGGCAGGGTGAAAACACAAACTTGCTGCCTTCCCCCACTGCTGGGGCATGGTTCCCCAAAAAGATAACCCTGCAGGCTGCACATGATGTCCTTTTGCATGCTTTTAGGGGTTTTTTAACCCAAAACTAGATGCTGGTGCAGATAGTGGAGGGAATGGGACCCAGTAGCCCAGCAGTGCCTGCACATGCCGTGTGTGCTGCTGCTGGAGCTGTTCCCACAGCAGTTAAACATCTGAGCCCCACCAGAGCAGTGGTGTAGATGTGTCCCCAAAGGGAGGGAGTGTCCCCTGGGGTTTTTCTCATGGAAGGAGCCAGTGGGACACACACCAGCTCTTAGAGTGCCAGCACCTTGTCACAGGAGGGTGACTTGTGTCAGGAAGTTTGTCCCCTCTCTGGTTAGACGCTCTCTAGTATTGGAGTGGGTGATTTTGAGTGAGGTGTGCTGTGCTCTGGGCTGTCCTTGTTGTCAGAGGATGGCAGTGCTTCCCCCCAGCCTGCTCCTGATCCACACCCTGCAGAGCTGCCAGCACTGCTGAGCCTCCCCTGCAGCACAACAACAAGCAGAGATGCACTCTGGGGTGGGAATGCCAGGCACCAGCAGCCAGCTGAGGGCTGCCTTCCCTTATTTCTGGCCTTTATCCACCACCCACATGAGAGAACAGCAAGAGCTGTTGCATCCTTCATCTTTGTGCCCAAAGCGAGACTTGAGAGGGAGAAGTGTGGAGTTCCCTCTGTCCTGCCCTCATTTTCCTCACCCCCACGAGCTTGCAGGAAGCTGTTGGGTTTGGTTACTCATTCATGGAGGTCAGCACTAGGTCTGGGGTTTTTTTTTCTCTTTGTGTTTAGGAAACAGTTTACAAACTGTTTTGAGCACGGGGGAGCTGGTGGCGTGTGAAAGAGGCTTGTCAGCCTCTTTACTGCTGGACTTGCATTAATTCTCTGCCCTGCCTCCTTTTCTGTAATCTCTTTCTTGGTTGGCAGCATGAGTATTTCTGAGTGCTTTCCCCTGCCTGCAACCCCTCTGCCTCCTGATATGACCTCAGCCACCAACCACCCTGGGGCTTTATTTTTACTCAAGCCGTTTTGTTTCGCGTGATGAGGTTGCTTTCTTTCCCTCAGCAGTGAGAAGAGATCTCTGCAGAGGAAGTAAAAGAGTGCCAGGCTGCAGTTGAAACTGGTTAAACACCAAAACCACACTCCTGGTCTCTCTGGGTTTGAGACGTGACACTCAGCCATGCAGTTCAGCCCTGGCTTTTTTTGCCTGCCAGTTTGTGCACCATCCCTGCTAGCACTTGATTTTTTTTTAATAAATTGTGTTTTCACTTCAAATTGCTGATAAAAACCTTCTCAGCTGCAATTCCTGTGCAATCCAGCCAGAAAACGCTGTTTCCACTTTGCCTGGGCTTGTGATGTTCTGTGGATGCTCAGTGCTGCTCCACCAGAGCCCAATCCAGCCTGTGCATTCATGTCATGTAGAACCCAAATAATCCTTTCCAGCACAACTTGACCTTTTGTCACTACCCAGAAAGTGAAGACTGAGCTATTTGTAACAGTTTCCAGAAGGTGGTGTTGATAATTTCCCCCCCCTCTTCTTTTTAGTTGGTGGTTTTATTTAGCTGTGAAGAACAAGGCAGGGACTGATGTTGCCTGAATGGGAGAGACCCTGGCATGTTCTCCTTCTGGCAGCAGGCATCTGGTGCTAATGTGTGTGGTGGATCAGAGGTGGGAGAGCACTACAAGGACATCAGTGACTTGTGCTTTGTGAGGGGCTCTGCTCCATCCCTGTGCTCAAAGAGGCTGCGGTGAGGGGAGAGAGACTTCGTGTTCCAACAAGCTTCTCATACCCCAAAACCAAATACAGTCATGCAGAAACCGCCTTTCCCTGTCAGTCACTCTTCCCTCATTTCCTCTCCTGCTGGTGCTGATCAGGCAGGGATTTGTGTGTAACCAAACCCCTCCTGCTGCTGCACACGAGGCCTTTCTCAGAGCACTGGGTTTGATGATCCTGGTGCTGCACAGTGGTGTTGGGAGGGAGACTTTGCACTTGAGATGAGAACGCTGCCAGAATTGGCAGTACTGGTAAAGGAAGTAAAATATCTTAATAGCAGGATTGGGAGATTTTCCAAAGCAGGGTGAAGGCTGTAGACAGAGATTTCTCTGGAGATGTTTTTTGTTGTTTGTCTAACCTTGATCTTTGTCTGAAGTTGGCCCAGGCCAACATTTCCTGCTGTCTGCTGTAGACTTTTTGAGATTGGCACCTCGTATCCCACAGCCAAACCTCTTAATTCTGCCATGGGGAATGTTTATTCCTCTTCAGTGTTGAATGAGCCATTTCCAGACAGGCCTCCATCCCCTGTGGAGGTGGGTACTAGGAAAGAAACTTCCTTCCGGAGGATCAGGGAGTGGAACCTGCTGGACTCTGTGTCATTTCCTCTGTCCTTGGCTCTCCTCTTCCTCCCCAGCAGATTTCACTGCTGCATAATTCAAAGTGGAGAGGGAGATGCAGCAGGGTGGACAGCTACCTGTGGGAGCAGCCTGGCTGGGAGCAGCTCCTGTTGTCCTGGGTGGGGATTGTGGGGATGTGGAGGCTGCGTGAGATAATGCTGTCATCCTTCTGGAAGGTTCTGTCTCTGCTCAGCCTGGTGGCCAAATGTCTCCTCTCTTGGCCCAACTCCATGCTAAACCTTTCAGGGTTCCACCTCTTCAGTCTTCACCCTTAATTTCTCACGTAATCTCCCTCCTTTGTGTTTAACCCCACGAATAATCTGCTCTGGAGTAGTAAAGAAGGCTGACAGCACCCTGAGCTGCCTCTGCAGCTGATCTCTTACAACCAGAATTCATCACACATTTCTCTGTGTCAGTTTTCTGTCACAGAAAGGTGAATGCTGTTTATTCCTGGCAAGCAGTGAGTGTTTGAGTACAAGCTGCTTTTGGTTGGGGCTGCTTTAGTGCACATGTGGCCTCCCCCTTACCTGCTGGACACAGAAAGCTCTGCCTGGGCTTTAGTGCTTAACCAGATGCAGCCTTGAGGAGCTGAGCTTGTATCCTAAACGACCTGCAGCACCAGAGCCAATTTGTGAAAAGTTTTGTGTCAAAAGTGAACTTGATATCTCAGCTGAGGACTCTCTGGCGTGTTTGCATAGATTCAGAGAGTTTATGGTCAGCAGGGACCATTAGATCATCTAGTCTGATCTCCTGTATATCACAGGTCCTTAAATTTCACCCTGCTACCCCTATATGAAGCCAAATAACTTGTGTTTGGCTCAAGCAGTACTTCCAGAAAGACATCCAGCCTTGAGAATCCACCCTTTTCCTGGGGAGTTCATTCCAGTGATAACTGCACTGGTTTTGAGATGCTTTTACCTTATTTACAGAGTGAATGTTCCCAGTTTGTTCCCATGCTTTGCACTTCTGCAAGTGTAAAGAGCCCTTAAGTACCACGGAGGCACTTTACACCCAGCAATCCAATCTCCTCCCAGTCTTATTTTGATAACACTGAACAGATTGTGCTGTTGGAATTTTTCACTGCAAGGCATCAGTTCTAGCCTTTGAATCTCTTTTATGGCTGTTTTTTTGGATCCTTACCAAATTTTCAGCATCCTTTTAAAAATAAGGGCACTGGAGCTGGATGCAGTATTTCGGTGCCATCCCCCACAGGGCTGTATTTAGATGTGAATGTGCTGTCCAGTCCCTGCTCTGCTTGCACATCCAGGGGATGTGTTTAATCCTTCTTGCTGGACATTGCATTGGGAATTCAGCCATTGTGGTCCCTAAAGGCTTTGTGGAGAAGCTGCCTTGGGCACAATCTCCTGGAGGCTTCATTTTCCATGTGGTGCCAGATGAATAACATGACATTTGATGCTGGAAACCCCCAGATTTTGAAGCTGTTATAATAAACCCTGTGTGAATGTTCTGTAGCCATCATTACTTACTGCTCCAAACGGGCAGTTGGACAGCAGAATTTCCTTTTGTTGATTAAAAAAATGTTGCTAGTGAGTCTCTACCATCCTCTCTCCATCCAGTTCAGTGAGGGTCCCTGAAGTCCTCTCTTTAAGAGGTTACTGAATCAGTTTATTCGTTTAATGATAATATTTTTTCAAGAATGTTGCATATTACTAATTCATGGAAACCAAATTTAGATACAAGCTTGGTTGAAAAGGAAGTAACACACATAAAAATATTCTATTTGACCTGCTTTCGTTGAGTTGAACGTTCTGCTAGTAAATTTGTTACTAAATTATGCTGAATTTATTTAGAAGTCAGATACTTGTTCTGGAGCCAGTGAAGTTACCATAGCTTGATCTTTACGTTACTAAAGCAGATAATTTTCTTCCTTAACATTTTTCCTTTCACCTGCTCCCTGCTGGGATGAAGGAAGAACTCAAAAGCTCACTGCTTTTGCCAGGGAGCTTCTTAAATTCCTCTTTTTCTTTGCTGGGTTGATGGCTTGTAACTTTTATAGCTATGGAGCTGCTGCACTGCACAAGACCAGGGAGCTGCAGGAGTGTCTCAGTGTCTCTTTACCTATAAATTAATTTTTTTTATGCCTCAAGGCCATGATGCATCAGGGTTCCCTCTCTCTTCCGTGTCACAGCAAATTGGATTTTACGTTTGTGTGGTGTCTGATGTTAAGTAGCTGGATTTTCACTGGAATTGCTTTTACTGCTACAGAAATGAATCCATTTGAGTGCAGGACGTTGCTCTGCTAAGCATAAACCTGCACCAAACACGAGGCAGCCAAGGCAAGCCCTGTATCCATTTGTGGTTGCAGGTGGTATATGAAGAGAAGTGATTATGGTAATTAGCCCAGCTGGAATTTGCCCACAGCTCTGTGGGTACCTTGTAAACACTGCAAAAATGCCAGACAATTTTAACAGCCCTTTTGTTTCATCACCTTTATGGAGGTAGCCATTTGCACAAAACCCTTTCCACCAGCCCTTTGGTGGGGTTGCACCTGTAGCAGTAAAAATTCTTCCTGCTATCCTGCCAGTTGAGCCCACTGCAGCATTCTGGGCTTTTCAGGAATCTCTATCAGTGTTGGACTGGGTGCTCTGAGAGAGCTGCCTGTGGAAAAAGAGGAATAATCTTAACGTGGTGTATCTAACTCTTGAGCTGGGAGTGAGAATATGGCACGTTTTTGAGTGCCTGGATGTTATTTCACACAGTTCTCAGCAAGGAAGCTGTGCCTGGAAAAGCCTGACTGCCCAAGAAACCCTGAAAATATTTGGGATGAGTGTGGTACGTGTTTTGGAGCAGAGCTGTGTGGCTCTGTGGTCTGTATCCCAACCCCTTGTCACTGAGGAGACCCTTAGACTCAGGAGAACGTCCTGCTGTGCTCCAGGCCCTTCCACTCCAGTGGAGACAGCACATTTGTTACAGGCAGTTTTGCATCTGGTCTCTTGATTAATGGACTTGTCTCTTGCAGCCTATTTTGACTCTGACACCGCTTTCTGCTCCACAGATGCTTTGCTGATGTTGAAGAAAGTTTGCCTCGCTTGATAAAGACCAGATCCTGGAATTTACTTCCAAACCTGAAGTAACAATTTTTAACTTGAAATGCTTTTTCCCCAGGAGTCACTTCTCCAGAATCTTTCCCTTATTTGGTGCCTCCTTCCCAGCTGGAGCTGATGCTCAGGTGCCAAAGCTCTGTGCACTCCTTGCCTGGAGACAAACGGGTTCCAAGCCCTGATCATGGCACTCCATTTCCTGTGCCCTGCAGTGGCATTTCCAGCATTGCTCTGCTGGGGTGGGGGACACCACTTTCAGTGCAGGATCTGGAGGTGAAATGTTGCTTTCTTCTCTGCTGGCTGGAGACAAGGCAGACCTTTCCCGAAGCTGCTGTCAGGTCGTGCTCCCCCTGGCCTCGAGGAGATTTGAGCTGGCTGTTCAGCCCTGTTGCTATCTCTGCTCTTTTAGCTGCTCCACAAGAAGTTGTTAGTCACTGTTGATTCCTTCCATGGCAACAAATCCAGTTGGGTTGGCGGTGAGGTGTGTGAACGCTCCCCAAGCAGCGCTGGGCTGCTTCCTCTGGTGAGGTTGCCTCTTCCCAGGTGGATTTAGTCTGTCTGCACATGCTGACTCATGACAGCTGAAACAGCTGTTTTCAGCTTCAGGCACTACTGTGTGCAGGGACCCCTTCTTCTTCTTGACAGCTGGTTTGTTTTTGTAACTAATGCCTTCACTATATGCTCATAACTTCCATATCAGTGATGCCCGCTTTTCAGCTGCAAGGGCCAAAATCCAGTTTTTGACATAGTTTTGTTGTTGTATAAGCTTTTCTTGATGGGCTTTTCCCAAGTGGGCAACTGGGACGATCCAGATTTGGTTTCCTGACCCAAGGAGCAGCATTGCCCACAAAGGGCAGCAGTGTCAGTATGCTGGGAGTCCTGGTCTGGCATCCTGATATTGGCATGAGGACCATTTTTGGGAAATTTTTGGAGGGGCTGCCTTTGGGCTGCACAATCAGTGAGATGTTGTTGTTGTGGGTCTCATGGTAGCACTGTCAGGGTAGTGAGCATGCTGACAATGCTTCTGGGAAGTGTTCCTCTCCACCATGTGAGTGCAGAGCAGCAGGTGACAGAACTTCCTCCTCTGTGCCAGGCCACTCATGGAGGTCGCTGTTTCCCTCTCCTCGTGAGAAGCTGAGTGTGATGGGAGGAGCTGGGAGGGCTCCCAGAGGCTGAGGGACAGGTGAGTCAGTAGAGAAACAGTCATCCAGAGAAAAGCCCAGTCAAAGCAGCCCCATGGCCTTTGCATGAACCCGAAGATGAAAGGTCCGAAGTTGAGTGATGAGCTCGTCAAAACCTCGGGGCTGTGAGAGAAAAAGTGGTGAAAAAAGTGTGAGGTGCCTGCTTGAGATGCCACAGTGCTGGGGCACACAGGGCTCTGCCTGGGCTTGCTGGGGTTGTGATTTAAGCTGGCAAGAGGCATGAAACAGGCTTCATTCCTAGAGGCAGGTATCACATTTCCTAACAACAATTATAAGTAAGCACATATCTCTGTCCCAGTTCTCTACTGGATGCTGGAGAGTGTGACTGGTTAGTCCTTGGGATTGTGAGTGAAAAGGCTGAGTGTGAAACTTGCTGTGAGAAAATGGGGGTGAAGGCAATGTCCTGACAAGCCCTCCTGGAGCTGGGTGTCTGTGGACACACTCTGGGCATGTCCCTGCTGGGTGTCACTTTCCATTCAAGGTGGGGAATTCTGGTTTTCCCCTGCTGCCAGTAAAGTGTGGGGATTGCAGAGCACTCGTGGGTGAATGTGGGCCTTGGAGGAAAATTTCTGCCTCAATTTCTTCTTTCCCCCACCTGCAGCCTGCCTGTGAGTGTTGCTGTTCAGTAGAGATGGGTCAGGCCATGAACTCCTTAACTCCTTCTCTTTTCCATATTTCCCCTCAAAGGATGCAGAGCATGGTTCCCTCTTCCAGCTCTTGCACAGGGTCTTGCTGTGGGGCAGAGCATTCCCCACCACCCCTCCAAGGCTCTTGCACTGGGCTGGGGCCTGTGATTCCTTAGGCTCTGTCTGTGTCAGGGTCTGTGATTTCAGCCAGGGCTGGTCACAAACCAGCTTTTTTGCCTCCACAAGCTCTTGCAGAAAAAAAAAAAAAAAGACCTGTTAAAGGCTTCAAGCTCTCAATTACCATAGTGTCCTAAGGTGAAGAATCAGCTATATCCAGACTTCACTGCCAGAATGAATAAGGGCTTTGCTGTGCTGTCCCAGTATTCCCCAGTCTCTTCTGGGTTCCATCTGCAGAGTTAATAAAATGGTGGCAAATCAAGTTGAGTTCTAGTGGAAAGGGCTCTTTAGGGCAGCAGTAAAATAGTGAGTAAGCAAGAACCCCTTGCTGCAGGGGCCAGTTTAATTGGTCTGGCTTGTTTTATGAGACAGGTTTTATGTCTAAACTCGCACATGGCCCAGGAGCAGCTCTGCAGCAGGGCATCATTCTCCTGCATGGATCCTCCGGGAGCGCAGCCGGGTTAATTACACCTCACTGGAGGTGCAGAGCAGCTGGCATCAGTCATGGCTTGAGCCCAGGGGCTCAGCAAATGGGGCTGGGAGGTGGCACCAGAGCTAGGATGCCAGTGACAACTGTCCCCTGCAGCCAAGCCTGGCAGAGACCTTGGGAGGCTCTGGTCAGTACCTGCCCCGCGTCCTCTGGCGTGTGCCCAGCTCTTGGCTGGGCACTGTCACAGCCCTGCCAGGTGATCTTATCCTCCCCCTGTGAATGGAAGTGGGGGAGTTGAAGCTGTAAAAGCCCTGGGTGGATTGGAGCAGCGTGGTGGTGCTCTGGGTCGCTCCTGGTCAGCGTCTCCCTCGCAGCACCGGGGGCCTGGCTTTTCTCAGCACGCTGAGGCTGTGCAGGCACAGGCGAGAGAGGAAAACCTCCTGCTCTGGGGAAGGTAAAAGTGAGGCCAGTCCACTCCTGCTGTTACACAGCCACCCCCAGGGCCAGGCTGAGGGAGTGCTCACCCACCCACAGCCATCCTCAGAGCCGTGCAGATAAGGACTGGGAAAGCCCAGAGCTGTGCTGAGCGAGCAGAGGTGGCCTGCAGCAGAGTAAGTAATTATTCAAGTCAGGTTTTGGAGTCAGGGGACCAAAGCAGGGCAGGAAGCTGCCTTCACACTGTGTGCTGCATCCAGCTCCTTGTCCACAGAATCATGGAATGGTTTGGGTAGGAAGGGACCTTAAGGACCATCTAGTTCCAACCCCCCTGCCATGGGCAGGGACAGCTTGCACTAGAGCAGATTGCTCCGAGCCCCATCCAGCCTGGCCTTGAACACTTGCAGGAATGGGGCATCCACAGCTTCTCTGGGCAGTTCAGTGGCTGTTGAAAAGGCAGGGTCTCACAGGCTCTGCTGGCACATCTGAACACTGTCTCTAGCACCAGATAAATGAGGGGGTGCAGCATCACCCCAATCCTCCCTGGCTTCTGGAAGCTGTTCCTGGCAGGGCGCACACAAGTGTCAGAGCTGCTGCTGAGCTCTCTGTGCTGGCTGCTCCGCAGAAAAGTGCTGGGGAGGACATCCTGCTCCCTCTGCCTTGTCCAGCTGCTGCTCTGCCTCTGACACAGTCAGGAGCACGGAACAGGCTGCTGCTGGTGCTTGTGGGGCTGTGTTTTTCCATCAGTGGGAATGCTGCCTTTGGAGACTCCTTTTCCAGAACCACTTAGGCTGTGCTGAGTTTTGAATTGATGAGACAAGGGGAGGAGAGCTTTGCCTATCAGTGCCTGGGTGCAGGTATCAGCTGTGGCTTGCTGGGGTGCAGGTTTGGGGTGCCCAGGGTGTGGGTTGGGGCTCCCGGGGTGCAGCAGCCCTGTGCAGGATCACAGGACCCGGCAGAGGGTGCTGTGTCTCCATCGCCTCTCCCGGCTCCGCTTCCAGCTCCAGCTGTTTGGCACTTGCCTCTGCCTCTGTGCATGATGTTTGTAAGAGTTTGGGCATGTCCATTTGGTTCCCATCTCCAGTGCCACCCCCAGCATCCAGGCCAGGTTCTTCTGTCACTGGGGACATTCTTAATTCACAGGAAATAGGAGAGAGTTTAATTGTTTTCTCCTCTCTCTCTTTTTTTTTTCCTTTTTTTTTTTTTTCCCATGCAGCTGAACAAAAGGTTCATCCTCAGTTTTCTCCATGCCCATGGGAAGCTGTTTACCAGGATTGGGTAAGTGTGCAGGATGTTTATTTTATTTTCCTACATTACAAGTCTTTTTGGAATTTAATATTGTTAGCAACTAAGCTGTGTTTGGAGCTGAGGGCACAGGGTGTGAATTCTTGCAAGCCTGGCCTCCTGGTTCTTATTCCCCTTACCCGCCCTCCAACCCACACTGGCTGGAGCTTGGGCTTTTCCTTTCCCCCACCTCAAAGCCCATTCCTGCCCATGCCCCAGGACCCTCTGGCAGAGGCTGAGCTCAGATGGTTCACACACACACAGGAGGGATTAGAGGCTGTTTTCTCTCTCTCCCATCACCTAACTGTGCCCCCTCCACTTGAATTTCTGGGTTTAACCCCCTCTCTTCCATTGCCCTCACCCAGTGCAAAGGTGGCTCCTGGGGGTCTCAGTGGCTGTTGCCTGTGAGGATCACAAAGCCTGGAGGCAGATCCATGTGCTGGCTGAAAGAGATGGCTGTTTTGCCATCCAGAGGGTGGCAAAACAAGCCTTGCCCTTCATCTTCTTGCTGCCATGTCAGTGAAAGCCCCATAGCTGAGAGCTGCCCTGGCTGTGGGAACTGGTTTATACAAAGAGCCCTTGGCAGTGGCTGTCAGAAATGGGTTTCAAGTAATTGAGCAGCTCCTCTTGAAGCAAAGCAAGCCTGATCCCAGCCTGGGCTGAGATCCCAGCCCAGGGGACACCCTTGTGACCCCAAGGGCAGAGCTCAGCCTCGCAGCTGATGGGCTTCCCATGGAGCTGCCTCTGCTCCAGGTCCAGACTGGCCCTCACTGTGTGGGAGCAGCTGCTGAGGAGAGACCCCATGTGGGTCTCTGGCAGTGGTGGTCTCTGCTTGAGCCTGCCAGGAGCTCGGAAGCAAGCAGAGTCTCCTGAGCTCTCTTGGCTCCTTCATTCTTCTGTGGAACTGCTGGCTGCAGGTCACAGGGCTGAGAGGGCGCAACCTTTTCCAGGCTGTGTGAGTGCAAAGGGACAGCCTGTCCCTGCTGGGAACAGCTCAGATCCTGCCACACAGCAGCACCTCAGCACTTGCTGTCTCCAGTGCTTACAGGGGTGACCACTCAGGAGGGGCACTTTGGACCCTTCACAAAAACCTGGGAAGCAGGGGCTGGTGATTTGCTGGAGATCCAAGTGTCTGAGGGTCACTGCTGACCTCTCCCTGATTCACTGATTATCCCCTCATGGGCCACCAGGCTGGCCTGCAGCGAGGAGGCACAGCTGGGTGTCCTGCCTGCAGGAAAAGAGGAGGAGAGCTGCCAGAGCCCAGGGAAGGTTTGGGAAGTGCAGGGTCTGTGCTGGAGGGCAGAGCATCCGGGGAGCTGCTGGTCCCCGGCGCTGTGGGGCCGCGCTCGCGGTCGAGCTCCGCTTGAACGGATGCCAGCAGGGGATTAATGGGGATGTAGCAGAGATCAGTTGCACATTTGGCTCCTGAGGCTTTTGTGAAATTAAGATGCAGCGTTTCAGGCAGTTGCTTCCCAGGACAGTCATTTAGAAAACCCAAGTATGTTTAATGGTACAATATGCCCTGAAGTACTTAGAAGGGAACTAGAAAGTAATACCATGACACAGGAAGAGAAAATCGTCCGGCCCTGCTAAACAGCTTCCGTGCTTAAAATAGGTAAAAGGTGAGGAATAGCCAAGTCCTTTTTGGGCAGGATCTCTGGTGATTTATCTGGAAAAAATATGGAAAAGATGATGTTGTCCTAATTGGACTCTTGCTCCTAAAACCACAGGTAAGCAATTTATTAAAAGCTTCCGCTCGGCTCCTGACCTGCTGGTTCTGAGCTCAGTGGGGTTACTGCATGCTGTTCCAGATGTGCTGTGGTATCAAAGCACAGGTGGTGGAGCTAAGGAAGCCCTCACTCCTTCTTGTTGTTATTCCTTGGCAATAATCTTCATCTCCTCAGTAACAACCCATCCTGCAAAGAGCTCCTCCATCCCCAGAGTGCTGTCTGCCCTAGGAGGATGTTGCTGAATACACTGGATGTGGTCTGAGATTTCTCAAAATTAGGAAGTCTTTAGAAGCAATCAGTTTGCTCTAATTCTCTGGCTGTGCCCCAAATACAGGGAAGTTGCCTTTTGCAGAGAAAGCAGTGCATTTGTACTGACAGAGCTGCTCCGTTCTGCACAGCTACAAAGTACAAGGAGACCGTTCCAGCCCATGTTTTTGGGAAGGTAACAGAGACTTTGAACTGCTCCAGCAAACAATGCCCAGGGAGAGGGTACCCTGCTGGTAGGCAGGCCCAGGTGATGAAAAGCACCCATGAAATATGACTAAAAAGAAAGCCATTTCTATCTTTAAAAATAAAACTGTCACTGTCCTGAAGTCTGTTGGGGAAGCCCAGCAGAATTGCCCATGTGGGTTACCAGAAGTGGCTCATTAATCCAGCCCGTGGTGATATCACAAGATCTGAATCTCCTGGGGGGAAGATAGAGGAAATTGCTATGGAGGCCCCTGAGGTCGCCTGCCCCAGCTCCAGATGCCTCACCCTCTGTGGGTTTTGGCTCCCTCACTCCCATGTGGGCACTTGAGAATGTAACTCGTAACTGGTGTGGGCACTTTCTGGAAGATATTCAGTCTGCTGGGTCTGGCTGTGGCTTTTTCTAGTGTAGGAACAACAATCAATACAGCAAACTTTGCAGAAGAGGCAGTGGGACAGGAGGACCTCCCCTCACAGTAGTTCCCAAGGTTTTGGGCAGCTTCTTGGTTATAAAATTGTCTTCATGGGATACCAGGTGAGGACTGTTGTGAGCAACCACACCTCAGTCATTTTCAGGGTGTGACTGCGCTCTTTGCAATAATTTCTGGGAGCTTGCTGAGGATCCAACAGCTTTGATAAGTGACCTCAGCTGATTCCCTCAGCGATGAGGAGCAGGATAAAGGTGTCAGATTTCCGTGGGCGCTTGTGAGGGGTGTTGAAAGCTCACCCCATCCCAGGCGTGGCCCCGCAGCCGCGGGCTGCTGTGTCCTGACGCGCGACAGCGGCGCTGCGGCTGCGGGGACCCGCTCCAGCTTTGACACTGTCAGCAGCTCCACCAGTCTGAGAGTCCCTGTCCTGTGGGGCTCGAAGTGATGAAGTTTAGGGGCTCAATCACAGTGCTGGAGAGTGTGTAGCCTGGGGGAGACAGGGCTCGGTGCCATGTTGCAGCGAGGAGTTCTGGAGGAAGCACGCTCTGGCCGGTGTTCAATGCACTGGAATTGCCACATCCGCAATGTGGCACCAGTGTGTGCATTTTGCTGCAGCCTTGGGAGTCCCATGGGCTGCTCCTGGTCCAAGTGAGCTGCTGGCCCCTTGGCACCTCTCCCAGATTGGTAGAAGTCAGTAGAAAAAAATGGTTGGTCAGAAATGACTCATAAAGGCCGTGTTTTCCTGCCAAAAGAATGCTGCCTGTCGATCACAGAGCAGTCCCTCACTGCCCTCTCGAAGGAAGCAGCCTGCACCTTCATTCCCCACAGCTCCTGGCTGGGAGACAGCACCCCAGGGATTCCCTCTTCCCCAGGAGATGTGATACGGGCTGAGCCATGCCCACCTCCCAGCCCTCGTCTCAGGGCACAGCCTGCTCTCAACAGCCTCTCTCCCTGTCTGCAGGATGGAGACTTTCCCTGCCGTGGCCGAGGAGGTCCTGAGGGAGTTCCAGGTGCTGCTGCAGCACAGCCCCCCTCCCATCGGAAGCACCCGCATGCTGCAGCTTGTGGCCATCAACATGTTTGCAGTGTACAACTCCCAGCCCAAAGGTACCACGTGCTGCTGGAGGGGAAACTGGATGGGGATCAGCCCTTCCCCACGTGGAGAAGGGTGGGGGACACACCAGATGGGGAGGTGGGAGTGGTGGTTGGATGCTGTGGGTGTCAACACAAAGGGACCTTGGCTGGGCCTTTGGAGCTGGCTGAGGTGTCTGAGGAGTGGGGAGGCATCGCATCCCCCTGGAGCCTGAGTCATCAGCACAGAAGGAAAATGCTGCTTTGTGGCTCTGCCTTCCCAGCGTTGAAGCTGGGCCCTGCTCAGTGCCTGTGCTGGCACCAGGAGGGCTGGGACAGTCTCAGAAGCCTCAGCTGTTGGCTGTGGCTGCCTGTGTCCAGGCAGGTGGGTGGGGATGTGATGCCACTCTCTGAAACACTGGGTTGGAGCCTGTGCCCCGTGGTAATTCAGAGAACAACACAGATCTAGTGTTAATTACTCTCCTCCTCTCACTTCCTCCATCCACCAAGCAGCCTGGATGGTCTGTACCATTGAAAAGTTTAATGTGCTGGGCAACAGAGGTGCCACCAAACCAGGACCTCTTCACTGAGTTTAAAATGATGCTTCCAGGGATTGTACTTTCCCTGTGTCCCCTCCAACATGCACTCAGCAGCTGGTACCCAGGTCTGCCTGAGCCATGAGTTTGGGAGCAGGGGTGGGGCTGCTCTCTCTGGGTGGGAGGAAGCAGCATTTCACATCCTGATGCCTTAGGATTTAGATCCCAAATATGAAGGCCTCCAGCTGATGGATTTCAGCTAAGGCCAGCATGTGGGTGATCAGGCTGAGCC
This sequence comes from Molothrus ater, assembly GCF_012460135.2. Taxonomy (NCBI): domain Eukaryota; kingdom Metazoa; phylum Chordata; class Aves; order Passeriformes; family Icteridae; genus Molothrus; species Molothrus ater. The sequence goes on along the minus strand of NC_050498.2, from coordinate 6,811,742 downwards.
CCAGAGAACTGCTGCTGGAAGATCCCTCCCTCGTGAGCCAGTTGGCCACTGCTCAGGCTGGTGGTCAGTGGCCAAGGTCAGCTGATGGAGCAAACCAGCACCAGCTGGAGGGCTGGGAAGTGGCTTCTGTGGCTGTGCCTGCCTTGCAGGCACTCTCCTCTCCTGGGGGGAGCTGTCAATCCCACTGGCGAGGCAGCCATGCCCTCCTGCCTGCCAGATGCCAGCCAATGATGGCGTGTTTATCTTTGAGCTGCAAAGTACTTTGTGATTATAAGCAAATGCCTCTGCGTGACAGTAATTATTGTATTCATAATATTAATAATACCCCTGGTAGGTGAATTAATAGTGGTGTCTGTGCCACAGACAGGGGCGGGTGGGAAGCAGAGGATGAGATTTGTCTGGGATGCATGGCAAGCCCCTGTGGCAGAGCTGGAAGCAATCCCAGCTCTCAAACCACTGGGCTGAGCTCGTCCCTCCACAGCCGAGTTGTGGATGTGTGTGAGTGACGGAGGGAGTGCTTTTTATCTCATGAAAAATAAGTATTCTCAGAGTTTTCTGCCTCCTGTGTGGGTAGCTGCCAGCTGCTCCCAGCTTTTGGATCTCTGGAGAAAGCAAACCTGTTCCTGCCGGGGCCCGCGGGCTGCGTGCGGAGCAGGTGGCAGCTCCTGGAATGCCTGCAGGTGGGGTGGCACCACGGCTGCCATCTGATGCCAAGGGCCCTTCAGGGATTTCCCTGAGGGCTCTTTGCTCTGGTGACCCTGAAATATTGCTGAGAGTGGTGTTGGCAAAGCAAACCCTGCTGTCAGCACAAACGCCCCGGTGGTCTCGGAGCGCTCGTACGCCGAGTGCTGGCACAGCGCAGGTCGGGCTCGCTGCCGACGCTGCCATCCTGGGAAGAGCTGGGTGCAGATGGAAATCAAAAGCAGAACAGCAAAGGGGCTGGAGTTCTGTAGGAAGGAAGGCAGGAATGTTGGAAGGATTTCGGAGTCCCCTGCGTGGAGCGAGGGCGCTGGCTCGCTCCCCAGGCTGCTGTGGGCAGAGGCCTGGGGGAGCGCGGCAGGAACGCTGTCGGGAAGGTGCTGTCGGCTTTCCATTTCCCAGCACATGAGTCACCTCCCTGTGCTGCAGCAGCAGGGGCAGCAGGGAGCCCGGGGGCCGAGCCGCCCCTGTGGGCCTGTGGGAGGCTGGCAGGACGCAGGGAGCAGCAGTCCCACCCTGCCTGCATCCCAAATTGCCAGGAAGCGTTGCTGGGGAGCCGGCTGGAGTCAGAGCTTGGCTGTGTCCACTCCACAGAGCTTGGATGTAACTTTGCAGTTGGACCAAACAGCCTCCGGAGATCTCCTCCTACTGAAATCCTCCTGCAAATCTGGGAGCAGAGCGTGTCTGTGTCCTTCCCATCTCACGCGCCTGACACTCAGTTTGCAGTAGCAGGAGGAGATCTGTGGGTTTGGGGCTGGGAGGGAGGTCTGGCCTCTCTCCCCTGCTGTCCGGGGGTAGCTGCTCCCTCCCTTCCCTGCTGTGTATTTCCAGGTCTCTGGAGCCCCAGCTACTCCTGAGAAACTTGTAGATGCCCCTGTTGCTCCATGTCTGGTGTGTAACAAATCCCTGGTGCCGAGATCTAGCGGTGCTGGCAGTCATGGTGTGGTGTCATTGGCACAACAGTCACAATGTGGGGAATTCTATGAAATTCTTAACCACTGAATAAGAACTTTTAAGTAAAGAGTCAGGTATTAAGAAAAAGGGAACCTAAAATTAAATGCTGTGTTAAGCACCTGTCCTCCCTCTTCCTCAGACTTGCACCAAGCACAATCCTGCCCCATCTCAGCCTCAGTTTCTCCCATTTTTGGATTGTGCTTGGTCTGTCCCAGACCTTCAGTGAGGATGTGGGCAGCACAGGAGGTTGGGGCTCATGCATGATAGTTTGTATCTGCTGCTCTTTGCTTTTTTGTTCCTATTCTTTTGCTGTTGTGTGGGCTGGCCGTGACCCCTCAGGGGTGCCCTGTCCTGGCACGTGTCCCCTGTAGGATTTGTGACATGTCCTCTGTGTCTCTTCTCCCAGCCACTGCCACTTTTTCATAAGCCAGCCAACGCCAACCGCAAGGTCACCATGTGCTCTTCTGACAGGGTGACTTTTTTTGTGCTGTGTTTAAACTGGTTTCAGAACCAGCCAGCTGTGAGCAGCACGTGGCATTTCACATCCTTCTCCCACGCAGCTCACTGCTGTGGTTACCTGAACCCTGCAGTGGGTGCCAGGGCTCAGGTGAGCACAGACAGGGCTCCGTGGCCCGTGCCCAGTGCAGCTGAGCTGTGCTTGTCCCCAGGGACAGCACCAGGCACGCTGGAGCTGGTCTCAGCTGCCTGTGCAGCCGGGCAGCACTGGGAAGATCCTGGGAGATGAATTGGATCTGTTGTTTTCTCTGACAGAGGAAGCCAAAGAATTCCCACATGAAGTGCATCCCCTGCTGTTCAGCATCAAACAGCGTGTTCCTGCTTTGTCCAGGGAGGCATGCAGCCAGTGAGGGTCCCACTGACCCGGCTGCCTCCTGTCAGGAGCACTTCAGGTGTGAAAATGCTTCTTGCAGACCTCAAACCCATGGGGCAAGGAGTGCCCACCTAGGGGAGGGAGGCAGAGAGAGGTGGCCACTCTACATGGCAGAGACTTGCAGTTGCTGGTGCTTTCCAGGGTGGGACATAGGTGACCAGCCAGTGTTTTGGGCCATCCTGGGCTCTGGCTGGGGCGGGACCATAGTGGGGTGGCCCATTTTAACAGTTTGGTAGCCATCTGCACAACCAACTCACAGAGAAGTTTGGATCCCTTTATCCCGACCACAAACACTCCAAGAATTTTAATTTTTTTTTAATTCTGTAATTTGGGGAAATAAAACTCTGGTTTCTGAAAAGACTAATTGAAGCCGTGCTTGCGGCAGGGGCATCTCGGTGAGTGGAGAGAGAGGAACCCCCTCCCAGCCCATCTGTGCCCAATTTACTCCAATCTGGCCTCTCTGAGGCTTTTTTCTTTCTCTCTCTCTTTAATAATTTGTTTTATAATTCCTGGAATCAAACCCATCTCAGACACACTGTTTTATTTTACTGTATTATTGGATTATACTTCCTATAAATCACTGGATGTTATTCATAGGCCACCACCAGAATAACTTCCCCTCTCCCCCCAAATCCCCCCCCTGACAGCCGTGCATTCCAAACAAGCACACACCAAGGTGGGGGTGCAGCAGCACGGGGCACCCTAGAGACACTTCCCGGAAATCCCAGCAAATTTGCCTGGCTGTGGGTGTGAAGCATCAGGCTGCAGCACCTGGATGCCTTCTGGCACTCTGGGCCGGTGGAGTTGTGCAGTGTGGAGGTTGTTAGGAGGTCGGGCTTAGGTGGAAGTGGAGAGGGGAGGGGGCTGCCATATGTGCATCCTCAGCACATGTAGGGAATGAAGTTGCATCCCCCAGGGCCGAGCAGAGTCAGGGCACAGAGGCACAAGGAGGGTCTGGCCAAGTGCGTTGCTTTTGCTGAGGATTGGGAAAGTGGAAAGTGCCAGTTTGGGCAGGGTGAGCCGTGCACAGGGCAATCTGCTGTGCCAAGGAGGAAAACCTACTAGCTGTGCCCAGGCAGAGGGACTGTGCTCATCTGGGTTTGAGGAGGGCTCAATGTGGCATGGGCAGGCTGAGCTTTGCTCTGCAGACCCTGAGTCTGTCTTCTTGAGTGGAACAGGGCCAGGTTCTCTGTGCAAGGTGGTGTCAGCTGGGAAACCTTGAAGGCTCATGCAGAAAGGGAGGTTTCACAGCAGCAGCTTCCGAGCACTATCTGTGGCTTTTGCCACACTGGTGTCCTGAGACCTGGGTCGAGCAGGTCGGTGCTGCAGGGGCTGGAGAGACTCTGCCTGGCTCAGAGAGGAGCTGCTGCCACACAGCTGTGACTGCAGCCTGTGCAAGGGTTTGCTAAGGCACGTGGCCCTGCTTGTTCCTTGAACACTGACACCAGCTTGAGATGCGGATCTTGCCCAAATCTTGAGATACACACAAGGAAAGATCTGTAGGTCAGTGCAAATCCCCTGCAGCACTTAAGCAGGTCCAGGACTTTCTGTTTTCATTGGGGAGGTCAGAGCTCTGAGATGAGGCTGTGCTGTGGTAACCAGCAGCCAGCTCTGCTGCCATTCCACCCTCCTCACAGCCCCGTGCCTGGACACAGCAGGTCTCGCTTTGCTGACCACACCTGCTCAGGCTTGCAGCCTGAACCCTTAAAATATCCCTAGAGATGATGCAGAGGCTGGTGGTGTCTGCCTCAGCTCTGACCATTGCCACAGGCTCGTTTGTGCCGCTCAGACCCAGCTCTGCTCAAAGAGCTGACTGCAGCATCAGAGAGGCTCAGAGGAAGCACCTTCTGATCACCTGCGGCAGCCTCATCTCCACCTCTTCTCGTGAAGCTCTAACCACATCTTGCATGTTGGAGCTGACAAAAGGTGGGGGCAATCGACTGCAAGAGAGTCCAGTGTATTTGCCCGAGTTTAAAAATAAAGCAGTGCTGTGGGTAACTGCCTTGGTTTGGTGGAGTTTTAAAATTAGGCACAAAAGAAAGCTTAATAAACCTTCGGCTATAGATAGCAGCAGAAGCAACTTGATGTGTCCCTATCTGGGGAGCTGGACTGAGTCCTTTTCTCTGAATTCCCCTCTTTGTGTGGTAAATACACACTTCAGCTGTGGGCTCTGACACCTTTGGGCTAAACAGCCAGGAGGGTGATGAAGATGTCACATTGCAGGGCTGTGCCGGGGGGACGCTGAGCATCTGCAGCCCTGTGCTCCGTTGAGAGCAGAGCCTGAGGTCCCTCCACCTGCCTGGGGGGCTCAGTTTGTAGTGCAAAGCCCACTTGATGCAGGGAGGCTAGAGTTGAGCAGTTTGACATCTGGCTTTCTCTGGGTGCTGGGGCTTTGGTTGATGTACAGCAGTTGTGGACTGAGGTGTGTGCACTGAGATCTCCAGCTGCACCTGGAGTCACTGTGTGACTTTCCCTCTGAGACTGGGCAGTGCTGTCTTTAGTGAGGTGGTGTTAAGACATAACGCTTCCCAAGGCCTTAAGTTTGGAGGAACTGGATGTTTAATTTATCCTTCCCCTCCTTTTACATTACTGCTTGTATTTGCTTTGCATTTGAGTGGTTTTTCAGAGAGGAAACTCCGAGGAGGGCTGGCTGATTCTGGTGTCCATCCTTCCCCTTGCTGCCTGCCTTGCACTGAGGCTCCTGAGCAAGCTGGCTCTTTGATGCCACTGCCTTTGTAAAGGGCTTTTACACTGAATTTAGTGTTATTCAGTGACATCTGCTACTCCCTGTGTCCAGACACAACCCATACCCTGAGATGGGTGAGTAGGGGGAAGTGCTGAAGTGGTTCAGGGAGTGCTACCTGCATTGCTCATCTCAGGAGCCACACAGCTTCCTGTGCTGAGCCTCCTAAGGGACACGTACGTGTCCAGAGTTGGCAGCTGACCCTCCAGGGTTTCTCCTCTGAGCCACTGGGAGTGTTGGAGGTTGGCACAGTTGCTGGGAACTGTCGGCGCCTTTCCCTTCAGGGAAGGAAGCTGTCTCGGACTTGAGACACATCAGTAAAGTTCAGGTAAAATAATTCTGGCCCAGATGTATCTTCAGAGTCTTGCTCTCGGGCTCTTGAGGCTGGTGGCAGCAATGTTTAGACCAAAGTCTTCCTTTGCTTATTCCCCTCTGTTTCCTGTTTAAAAGGCAGATTGTCACATATTTGGGGATTTATTTATCGTAATTGGAGTTATTTTCCTGGCTGCTGGCTTCTGCCCTCTGATGCAAGACTCCTTAGTGAAACGTGTGTCCAGAAAGCCATGTGACTTTTTTTTCCCCTTGCCACAAGTGCCAGCAGGAGATGCAATAATCAACGCGCTGCAGGGAATTTCCACTGGCAGTTCAGGTTTCTGAAATCTAGACCTTGGCTTGGGAGGCAAAAGATTGAGCAGGGCTTTGTGGCAGGGAAGGGAAAGGTTTCCAGCAAAATTGAGCGTTTGCTGGTGTGTCAGACTCTCCACTCCTGCCCTCCAGCTCAAGTGCAGCAAAGTCCACATCAAGTGGTGTTAGATGAGCTTGCTGGGGGCTTCTGCCTGGTCTGCCTGTCACCAAGCACATCCTTACATCTGCCCTTGAAGCTGTTCCACGAGGTGATTGCAGGATCTCATTTCAGGGCAACAAATCGAGGGGAAATTATTTGTAAACACAAAGCCTGAGTCTGCTTTAGAGCCAAGCTTCAGCAGGCCAAGCAGCAAATCAGGACAATCAGTGACAGGTGAGGTGAGGTTGGATAGTCTTTGCTGTGGTTCCAAGGCATGGCCAGCTCTGCAAACACTGAATCCAGCCACTATTTGGATGAAGAAGCAGCGTTGCTGTGTAAAATGAAAGGCAGGAAATGGAGCAATGGCACTCTGTGTCCATCTGTCCTGCCGTGGAACAAGAAAGGAGGTGCTCAGGCAGCTGTCCCAGGTCTCTGCATCTCCCCAGCTTTGGTGGTGGAGAAAGAGGGGTGCCAGGCAGTCAGGGTGAGGTGCACCAGGTGCAGCAGCCTTGGTGAAGCTTTAGATGTTTGCAGCGTGACAGGAAGTCCTTTTGCTTTTGAAGAGATATTTCTGATTCTTTAATGTGCCTTGCACCTTTGATTTCCTCATGCTTTTAAGTAGCACCAAGTCAATTACTGTATTTCTGTTTAATTCTCTGAGAGAACACTGTATAATTAGGCTAATTATGCTGCTTTGTGAAGTTGTAAAACTCCTGATTGAGCTTGAGGGGCTGTTTTATAACCTTCCAGGTGTAGGCAGGGGGGGCTGCCCGCCCCGTGCCCTGTGCAGGTTTGGGTGCAGCCTGCCAGCTCAGTGAGGGTAGTTCCTTCCCAGGGGCTGCCCCACAGGCTCATCCCCTGCCAGCTCCATCCTGCCTTCCTCTTTTCACGGGCTGCAGTCCCTCTGGGAATGCTGTGCCCAGTGCTAGGGGAGCTTGTTGGGATCCCTTTTTGCGTTAATGTTGAGATCAGGAATGGCAGCACAGCTGAGGCTGTTTCTGCTCTTGAGTGTGTCTGAGGAGGTGACCCCATGCAGATTATGGTGTGGAGATCTTTTATTTTCCCTGATTAGGCTGCATGTGCCCTGCAGTGGGCTCTTGGCAGCACAGAGCTGGCTCTGCCTGTGCTAAGTGACAGTCAAGAGGAAGGTGTGACCTTCAGGTGTCACCCTGGCTGTGTGATGCTCACTCCAGCTTCACTGACCAGGTCAGTTTAACCCCAGCTGAGTGACAGCCCTGAAGGCACATGGCCCATCTCTAATGGAATGGTCATTTTTAATGCTGGTTGCTGTGGTGATGATGGCCGTGGTGGCCTTAGGGCTGGCTGGTAGGTGACACACAGGGTACAGAGTGATTTGTCTGCCCCAGGGCTCTCAAGTCCCATCCCAGAGAAGCAGCCAGGAGCACATCACTGTGGAATGGGAAGGAGATACCCCACGGGGATGGGTTTGGCTGTGGAGTTTCTCCATTCCCCCTTCTCCCATCCCTCCTGGGATCATCTGGCCCCCTGACCCTGGCCCAGTGAACTCCTGGTGCTTCTCTGCCAGCCCCGGCAGCGGAGCTGGGGCGTCTTGCGAAAGCAGCGCCTGCTCCCCGGCTAATGGCACGGGGCTGGAGAAGGAGGCTCCGGCTGCCAAAGGCGGGTTGGGAACAGCATAAACCCTTCAGCCCGAGGAGCCAAGGGCTGACAACCCTCGTGCCTGGTGCTGGGAGCCGAGCTCATCCCGCCCGCCCGGGGGGCCCCAAGCGCGCTCGGGGCCGCGGCGGAGAGCGGCCAAAGGCGGCCACATGGGCGCGGGTGGCTCGGCAAGCAGGCGCAGAGGAAGTGATGCTCCCGGGCCCATCTGCACGGGGAGCGGGAGACGCGCCCCAGCTGGTGCGAGGCCCTGGCAGCCCCAGGAGCTGCCGTCTGTTGGGCTTTACTGCTGTCTACGTTGAAACACGGCTTGGGAAGGACGGGAGGGGGGTCGGTGGCACGGTGCCAGTCCCGGTTCTCCTGGCCTTCTCGTTGCTCTCTCCTCCTCCTCCTCCTCCCCGCTCCCTCCAATGCTTTAAAGTCACATTTCCAGGCCAGACATAGAATTAATCTCTGGGCACTTCACATTGCTGGCAGCGCAAAGCAGGATGTGGGATCTTTTTTTCTCTCTCTCTGCGTCTTGGCTGACTTTTTTACCTCTCGAAGAATTTGGAAGGGCCGTGAGATTCCCCCCACCCCCCCTCGCCTCAGTGCCGTGCAGTTTTTCAGCACGCTGATCACCCTGCTGTGGCTTCACCCTAATAGATTTCATATGCTGACACAGTTGACATCAGTACCAAACTATTTTACATGTGATCTGGTGTATTTCCTGAGGAAATCTGCAAGATATTTATTAAGAACTAATAAAATAAACCTCTCCATGAGCTTTTAGGTAGTTTTCAATTTTTCATGTCTCTCTCGTTTCCTCTTATCAATGAGTTTCTATTTTCTCCCTACTCTCTGACCATTGCACAAGGAAACAAAAATAAATGTTTTAAACCGTTCCTGAATGGACACTGGGAATATTTCTGTAGTGATGTATTAGCAAAGTCGTATTTTTAGGGCTGTATTGTCAAGACTAAAAATATCCCACTGCAGTGCATCCTTTTTATAGGGCTTTGTGTGTGTGTGTGTGTGTGTGTGTGTGTGCTGAGCGTTGTACAAGTTTGCACCAACGTGCAAAGGTCTTTGTACTACTGCAGCGTTGCCTCCCCATCACAGCTGGACTCCATTAGGCCTTGGAAATTAGTGTAATCCCGGTTAAGAAAGGGGAAAAAAAAAATTAATCAATCTTGCAGAGCCGCATTTCCCCAGCTGAGCCGGGATACCTGCGTGGCAGCCGTGCTCTGGAGGGCTCCAGCAGCCGGTGGTTTTGCCACGGCTTTCCTGCCTCGGAGGGTGTTCCCTGACGGAGAACAGCGGCTCTGCTCTCCCTGCCTCGGGGTTCAGGCAGGATGGGCTGCGGGCTGCAGTCGCCTGGTGGGTTCTGCTCATTTGTCACACCCGGGAACCCCTTGGGGCTGCGCTCTGCTGGCAGGCAGCAGCGTGTATGTGTATGTGCAGGGAGCAGGCTGGATGCTTCGCGTTCTCAGAGGGATTTTCTGCCTTCCTGCTATTTGTGTCTCCTTCAATTAGCTGCGATTGGAACGGAGAGAACCAAAGGTGGGCGCCGGGCTGAGAAGCCGCCTCCCCTGTGCGCTGCTTGCGGGGGGACCCCTGTGCCGCGCTGGGAGGCGGCTCAGCCTCTCCGTCACGTGTGATTGATGCAGCCCTTTCCAAACACGATTTCCCCTCCGGCTCGTGTCCGCGGATGCCGGCGTGGAGCCGCGGCCGTCACTCCTGTCCCCAGCAGCAGCAGCCCTGCGTCACAGGTGGTGGGTGCAGCGGCTGACGGGGGCTGACGGCCGGCCCAGCGCCGTGCGCATGGCACACGCGCCGCACTCCCCCTCCATCCCCTCCGTTTACTCACGGGCTCCTTGCCGTAGCTTTCCTGTCTGCTGCTGCTGCCGTCTGGAGAGCCACAGCCTCTCTGCTTCCTGTAGAGCAGTTCAGCGAAAGCAGTAATTAGGGCCTGTAAAAATTTATTTTATTAGCAAGAAGTGTTGGTGGGTAATTGGCCATAATTTGAACCCAGCCAGATTGGAGATTAATAAAAAAAAAGAATTTCATATACATATATATATATATATATATATATATAGTAAAAAAAAAGAAAAAAAATTACAGAGAGATCTTTTTACCAGAAACACCAGGGCTGTGAGCTGGAAACCCTTCCCGAGGCGGGTGGGACGGGACGGGATGGCGGCTGCGGAGAGGGCGGCCGGCAGTGAGCGCCTGTGCTGTACCCGTCCTTGAGGGTGTTTGACACTGGCATGGGAAGAAAGGAAACCTTGTTTTCCAAGAACTCTGCTCTTTCTCAGCTTGATAAGCATTTAAAATAAAAGCTGCACAATTGGAATTGGCAGAGCATCCTCATTCTTTTGTCTGTCTGTTTATTTTTTTCCCCTCATCCCTCGACATGTGTGCTACAGCCCAGGGTTACTACACCCTGTGGAACCACAGGCCTGGAGCTCTGCAGGCGCTCGCTGAGCTCTGCCCACCCCCAGCCTGGCTCTTTGAAGCCTGGCAGAGCAACAGAGATCCAACCCCGACCCTGGCAGCCTCTTGATGGCCAGGGCACTGAAGTCTTTGACAAAACGTGCGTTCTCAGCCCCTTTTGGCTCCCCCTTCGCTCACAGGGCAGCAAACCCAGGGCTGTGCCTGGAGCCGTAGCAGTGGTTTGGAATCAGGCTGTGACTGCACTATATGGACCCGATGGCTTTGGTATTTATAGGCTTGGTTGGAGCAGCTTGAGCGTGGCCAACGGAGCGGGAGCGGCTTGAGGGCCGACGCTCATCCCGATGGAGGGTGATTGGAGAACTCCCTGCTCCGGGAGGACGGAAGAGCCAAGCCCCTCTGCACACATGTCACGCGCGGTTACTGCCGGTTGAATCACACCAGGGAGTTACTTCAGGCTACTAGCCCTGCTTGTTGCTTTGGTGTGAGTTACTCGGGGCGTTCCTTCAGGTCCGTAGTGCTTGTTTTTTGCTTGGCAGCCTCGGGGCTGGGACCTGGTGTAACCGTTTCCCAAGGAATATTTTTGGTTTGAAAACTGAAGGTCAGCAGTTCGCGAGGGCTGCGCTCGCAGCCAACTCTGCGGTTCGCCTTGTGCCACCGGGCCAGCAGCACTTGAAATCCTGATCAATTGATCTGCAACAATATGAAACCACGAAGGGTGACTGCCAGTTAAAACTCCCTGTCTCGCCCCATTTTCCCCACCCAAAGTGTCTTTCTGCCCATATCCCCTTTCTTGCTGCCTGTCTCCCTCCCTCCCTTTCGGCTGTGTATTGGAGTTTTTGTCTATCTTTTTCCATCTCTCTGTCTCTTTTCATAACAGTTTTTAATAATGTTTTAGTTAGTTCCAGCCTTTTCCCTCAATGGATCCCATTGGAAAATACATTTGAAAGGAAACAGTTATACACTTCCCTTCCTTTGAAACTCTGTTGGCACCTTTTCCAGTGCAGTAAACCATACAACATGGATTTTCAAAGTTTCCAAACACAGACATGCTGGCGTTAAATTTATGAAAAAATATTTTATTCGGCTGTATAGTAACTATGAGTCTCCAAGCTGCTGGTCACAGTGAAATCGAAGCTCGCTTTGGAACTGCAACAGGTTTTCAAATCTCTGCAGGAAACGGCGCTGGAGCCTGCAGCTCCCTCGTGTCCTCCTGCCAGGAGACACAGCAGCAAACAAAAGGGGTGCTGGGGCACCCCATGGCCACCCCACCAACCCCCAGCACAGCCTTCCCTCTGTATGGCCAACGGGAGCTGCAGGGAATATCACAGTTGTGCCAATCCTATCTCAAATCATGGGGGAAAAGAGGAATTTGGCATAAAAGTGTGATGTGTTTGAATGTGGAGGGTTCAGGCTCTTTAGCTGCTGAGTGCTCCATCGCCTGTGTGAGCCCGCACGTGCACTGGGAGCCGAGGCTCCGGCTCCATGTGAGTTGTTGGAGCACTGAGATCGTATTTTCTAACAGGGGGCTCGGATGTTGAACTTCCTGGAATGGTTTCTCTGCGTGCTGTGGGTTTGTGCCTGTGGTCACGGCCCTTCCCACAGGGAATCGCTTGCTCGACACCTGAGAACTCCCTTTGCATGGCACCGCCCGCAGCTGAACTTCTTCCAAATTTCCACAGAAGACCACAGCCCCCATTCACCACCAGAAGTCTGGGTGGTGAATCTGGCTGTATCTTCATGAGGAGCATTTTTAGGGGTTGTTTTCAAACAGAGCAAGCCTCAAAGGCTGTGCCCAGTTGCACTTCAGCCTCCTGTGATAGACAAGGTGATGACAAAGGGATCCCAGGCTCAATTTTCCTGTTGTCCTTTTGCTTGTAAAATTTCTTTCTCTTCTCATGGGAGTTTTCCAGAGAAGCCACTAATTAAGTGCTGTCGTTGTACTCGGTGCCACTTGGGGTGTAGGAAAATCTACAAGATTCAGGTCCAAATAATTGGATGGTGTAAACTCACTGGTGTGTGCTCATATCTTAGGTTTGGGTGCCTCTTGAGCACTGTGTGTGCTCAAATCTTAGGTTTGGGTGCCTTTTTTCATGGTACCGATGGGGAACTGAGCTTAAGGAAAATACCAGATTTTCTAGTCCCTTTTCTGCCCACCTTGAGATGCAAGAAATGGAGTTCTCCTAAAAACAGAAGCCTTCAGGAGCGGCCCTTGATCAAAGCAGAGTTGCTCAGTGTCTGCAAATTCCATCCCCTCTGTGTCACCAGCCAGCCAACAAGTGAGGGACACAAAAATAGCTGAGCACACGCTCTGGGAGGAGTTAGGAGGACTTCTGGATCTCCCTGAAAAGTTCAGGACCAAGGCGAGGAATGGAATCAAGTTCTCCATCTTAATCCCCCAAACCATGACCTTGTCCTGCAGCCCTGAGGCTCATTGAACATGTGCACATTTCAGCACATCAGAACACTCTGCAGGAGGGTCTCTGCTGCCTGTTAGTTTTCTGTGTTGAATGAAAATGGTACCTTGAGGGGAGAAAAAGTGACGTGTCGTTAGGACGGCTTTATGGTGAGTAAGTGCGATGGAGTTGACTTGAAGCTGCATAGATGCCTCCAAGTCTGGTGTTCTGAGACTTTTTTGCATGTGTAGTTTCCATGGTTTTCAGAAAAGCGAGCTCCCCCGTGGAACCAGGCTGACCTCATCTGGGATCCTTGGCTGGCACGTGAATCTGGATGCACCACACAAGGCTCTGCCACGGCAGGAATGCTGCACGTGTGGGGCTGGGATCCTCTGGGAGAGCAGCCACTGATGGTGCCAGCAGAGCAGTGAGGGGGCTGGAGAAGGGGCTGCTGTGCTGTGCCTCTCTTGTGCTGCTTCAGCCCCCTTTCCCACCTGCTTTTCCCTCTCCAGTGCCTCACCTGGCTTGGTTTATTTTTCTGTCCAAGCAGGTGAACCAGCTGCTGCTTTTGGAGTGGCATGAGAGCTGTCTGACAGTGAGCACCCCTGATTTCCATAGGCCCCCACCTTGGCAAAGCAGGATGGAGATGGCAGAAGGCACACCCAGACCCCTCTGCTGTCCCCTGCCAAAATTCTGGTTCCTGCTCCAAGTGTGAAGGTGCTAGGGATTTTGCTGAAATGGTCAAAAGAATTTTTAACTTGAGAAGAACAATATATTTTCCCTAACCTCATTCTGGCAAATGGCTGAACCTTTGTAGTTGAAATTTTCCCAATAAATTTAGCTCGAAGAAAGCTTTTGGCATGAAGGATTGCATCCTAAATGGTTAAAGTTTGGCAAAGTTCTTAGGAACAGAAACCAAGGTCTTATAATGGAAATTGTTAAGTAAGCATCACTGCAGGCAGAGTGGCTGGGCTGTGCCCCTCTTGGTGGGGTGTCCTGGGGCTGGGAGTGCCATTGCCATCAGCCAGGCAGGCTGGAGGGACCAAGCAGGGCTGGAGTGGGAGGTGAGGAGGCAGTTCAGGCTTGCAAGTGTTTGATGCAGACCCTGGGATTTCCTGCTTCCCAAGAGCTGGGAGGAGGGCACGGATTTCACTTCATGTTTTGGCATTTGCTTTGCAAACACTGGGCCCTCAGGAAGCCCTAGGAAGACGAGCAGCAAAGGAGGGAATGTGCTGAAAAGGAAGCTCCACACTTTGCTGTTCCTGCCCCATCAAAGGCTCCTTTCTCTGAATGCTCCTGTCTGCAGGCACTTGCTCTCATGAGCTTTAACTGCAGGCTCTAAGTGCTCACCCAGGTTCACACCCAAGGATGCCAGTTCCAGGCTGTCTGCTCACATTTTGCTGCCAAGGACATGCCCACCTCCAGCAAGAGCTTGGGGGGTGCAAAATGCTGCCTGTTACTTGCTGCTGTTATTTGTCCCTATTTGTAAACTTCCCTCAGGGCTGGAGGAAATCTCTTGGGAAGCTCTGTTCACACCTCCTCCCTGTTGTAAATAACATCTGACACAGTTATGGCTGGGCACACACAGCTCCTGGGGGGATGCTGGTGGCTCTTGCCATGCTGCTGTGTAACCCAGCCAGGCTCCCCAGCTCCTCACTGGCTCTTTTGGTGAGGTTCATAGCTCTGGCATCTTCAAAAACAGCTGACAGATCTGTGCAGACAGAGGATAGGCCATCAGGGTTTTCTTTTTCCATTCTGCATCACTGCAGTGCCCCTAAAACCCTTTTCCATTTCTATCATCCATGATTTTTCTTCTTTCATTCCCTGTTTCATCTGAACACATCCTGCTTGTGCATTTTATGGCAAATATTCCCTCCACAGGAAGAGACAGCTGGTGCCAGGCTGGTCTGGAGCTATAGATATGCTGATGAGCTGGCATGCCAGCTTGAAGGGACACACTTCCTTATGAGCCAGCCAGGAGTTACATACATTTAGATTTGCCAGCCTTTTAGCTGCCAGACGGGTCAAATTCACGTTGCTGTCAGTTGCTGGCAGCAGAACCTGTGGCTCTGGGGATCTGCTGTGACACTGCTGGCACTTTGCTGTGCGTTTGTCACAAGTGCCAGCGTCAGCTCCCGCGCTCAGAGCGGCTCCAGTGAGGGCAGTGCTGAGAAATGAGAGTTTCTCTGGCAATTCTCCAGGTTTGCCAGCATGGATGAGCCTGGAGGTGCCTCTGCTCCAGCTGTGATGGTCAGGGACTGGCGTGTCTCAGTGCAAATGTGACTAGTGACAACTGGGATGGATGTGCCTCCCCAGGCAGGGGGAGTGTTTCTGACTCTGTATGGGCTGTTCCACATCCCAAACTGACTCCCACAGCCTCACTGGGGTCAGGGGGGCAGAGCAGGATCCTGCCCTTGCTGGCTGGGTCAAGCACCCCAAGCGTGTAGGGAGAGCTCCAAAGTGCTGCTTAGTGCAAGTGGAAATGGCTTCAATCTGTGTTTTGACTGATGGGTCTTTTCAGGAAATTTCTGAGAATAACATTTCTAAAAATGGCTGCTTCTTTCCACTGATATTTCCTGGAAAAGGCTGTAGTTAATTTTAAACCACTATCCTTTTCCCTTTTCAAGTGGAAATGGCTTTGTGCTTGTCCTCAAGGCTAATGTCATTCTTTCTGACCTAGCTTGGGTTGTGTGGTGGGGAGGGACATTGTGCCATTGCCTCCTCTTGCAGGTCCTGTTGGTCTCCCAGAGCTTCAGAAATTGTGTGTTGGGGTGTTGGGGACACTCTGTGCACGTGTCTGCTTTCCCTGTGCAAATTAATAACTTCTTATTAAGTTAGCATTATTAATAGTCACTTCACAATGATGTTTTTTGTCGTTGACTCCTGGCCAGCCCTGAGTACACAAGAAAGCTGTCCCTAAAGTCATTCCCTAAAGCTTTGTTCATCAGGGTCAGGAAGGATATACTGAGCTGGTTATCGCACCCCAGGTGCAAGGATCCAGCCCTGCCTGGGCTGAGGGATAATCAGAGCCAGAGACAAACTCCTGGATCAGCCAAAGGGAGCTGGCAGCACAGAGCTGTCTGGGGCAGGCAGCCCCTTCGTGTTGGGCAGAGCATGGCTTCCCCTGTGGCTCCTGGGCAGGCTCTCTGCTTCGGGTGGGAATATGTCATTAATTTTTATACCTTCCCCTGTAAACCATCGACCCTTTTTATGATGTCATGAGGGATTCCTTAATTTTGCAGCTGCTTCCTGGTTACGTCAGAGAAGAGCCTCCCGTCCTAGAGCCCAGCGCTGCAGTCCAGGACGGCTGGAAACAAATGAAGTGTTGAATATCTAATGGCTTCCACAGGGAGAGCTGCTCCATCCTCCCCAGGCCCCCGGCATTCCTCACCTCCTAGGCCTCCCTCCTTCCTTCCCTCGGACAAGTCAGGGTTGCAGAGGGAGCTGCAGGCTCCTGGGCGGCCCCAGCTGCTCTGGGAACACGTGCAGCGAGTTCCCCTTGCTGCTGCTGTGACTGAGACCCTCCCAGGACCTTCCTGCCTCTCCACGGGGGGACATCAGTGCAGGGAGGTGGTTTTGGGGGCATCCAGGTTCTTACTAAAATCCTGAGGTTGCTCTGGGAGGGGTCCGGCCCTGTGTGCTGCAGGTGGTGATGTTCAGCTGTGTGGTGCTGGAGGGGCTGGAGCTGCCATCCTGTTTGCTCAGAGTGTGGGAGCTTCCTTCCAGGAAAGCTGCCCATCATTCCCAAGGGTAGCAGGCAGGGCTGAGCAGTGCCTGCAGGTTCCCAGGCTCTCTCGGGGGCAGATGAGTGCGTGTGTGACTCGCCAGTTCCCAGAGCTGGGAGCGCCAGTGACTCACAGCTCTCCTGCGAGGGGGGTGTTGGGGAAATGCCCCACAGCTGTGAGCATCCCCCTCACTTTTGCTGCTTTATATTCCCGTGGTTGTGTGCGGTCTCCACCAGCCTGGGCCGGCAGCAGGGCTCTCCTCACCCATTTCCTGCAGACAGCCCCACCCCGGGGGGCTGCCCTGTAGCCGTGCCAGGGCTGTGTCTGGCAGGAGGGAGTGACTCACCTCGGGGAAAGCTGTGTCTGCGAGTGAGGGAGCAGAGGAATTGCCTTCAGGTGGTGTCAGCTCCGAGGTGACCCCAGCTCGGGTCTCTTCCCCTCGGGGCAGCAGCCAGCTGGTGAATCAGTTGTCTGTGCCTCCAGAGTTGATGTGCTGACACATCAGGCGGGTGCCTTCGCCCCCAGCCCTGTGCTCACCGAGCTCCTGCAGCTCCTGTGTCCCCTGGCCAGCCCGTTATGTCATCCCTGGGACTGTGGCCATGGAACTGTTCGTTCTTTTGAGTGCCTTCCCATGCAGTCCTTCACCCTGTCACCAGGAAAGGTGGCTTCAGCTGTTGTTCCCTGGGAGCAAAGCACGTCCCAGCCCTGGGATCACCTGCTGCCAGCCCTGCTCTGGGCTTCCCAGCCTGGAGCCACAGCTCAGGTGAGGACAGAGAGGCCAGCATGGTGGCTGTCCCACTAGAGCCCTCCTGACCCTTGGCTGAGGCAGTCTGGTTGCTTCAATCAAAGGAATCTGCTCTCCTTTGAGATTTGTTAGCTGGGATTGTTTTAGCTGTGGAAGGTTCAGCATTCCTTGTGTTTTGTTAGCTGGCATGGGTGGATGGAGGAACATGTCTTCTGCTTGCATGTAAGCTTGGCGGTTCCTGTGGCTCCTTTCCACCCAAACTGGGGGCAAACTCAGAGCAGAACAGCTGGGGGCCCTCACTCCCAGCCCCTGCCCCGTGCCTGTGAGCAGCCCACGTGTCCTGTGCTGGCTGTGCCCCGATTGTCCCTCGCAGGATTTCCTTCAGCACATGGCACTGGAGCAGCCACCAGAAGCTTCCTCCAGCAAATCCCTCTCCTCGTGGGCGGCTGCCCCTTGCTCTTTTCCCATTCCCATTTCCTGTGGTTGGTCGTGCTGCCCTAATAAAGCTTTGGCACTGCTGTTTTGCACACCCTAGTGGGAGAGGGGATGTGTTTATCACTTTTCCTGGAGATTATCTGTTTAAGCACTCTCTGACAGTTACAATAACAAGGGCAGCGCGTTGTGTTTCCCAGCAAAAGGACACTCTCTGCTGAAAGATGTATAGCACTAATTAGA
Organism: Molothrus ater; assembly: GCF_012460135.2. Lineage (NCBI taxonomy): Eukaryota > Metazoa > Chordata > Aves > Passeriformes > Icteridae > Molothrus > Molothrus ater. The sequence continues at coordinate 6,794,061 of NC_050498.2, read as the reverse complement.
AATACATAACATCCGGCCACATGGCAGCCTTCTCCCGGCCGCTCCATTTCCTGAGCTCAGACGACTTTGACGACAGTTGGTTTATGTTTTCCATGAATATAACGTTCTCAGAGAAACACTAATTTCTCCCCGCTACAAAAGTTCCCTTTTCTCTCTGCCTCTCACCCTCTCCCCCATGGAACAGGTAGATTTATGGCTGCAGGAGTGCTGGGTCGGGCTCTGCTGCGGGCTGGGTGGGAGCAGAGCCCACAGAGCCCGGGAGGATCCAGGTAGGAGCTTGCAGAGGGCGCTGCAGCTGCTGATCCACCCAGCTCCCTGCAATCCCTGCAGGAAACTGCCTCCTGCTAGGAAAACAGAGCAGACCTCAGCTGGGGAAAAAACCCTCTTCCCTACATGCAAGGAAACAGGAGGACTCCTCTTCTTGATCTTCAGAAAAACCAGTCACTGGTTCCCAGTTGCTTTTGCTCTGTTCTTGCAGTCTGATGCTCATCAGCTCCCATTTTTTCCGTCCCATCCCTCTCCCTCTCTCACCCTTGGGCTCTGCTTCAGAGCCTGGGTCCAATCTCCAGCTCAGGCACTCATACAAGGACATTTTTACAGAAGTCCCCACCTGCTGGATAGGAGCAGGGCAGTTGCTCTGCTGCCTGTAACACAGGTGAAGGAAGATGGAGCTTGCTCAGGAAGGTGAAATCTTAGCAGGTTTTAACCTTTGAAAGGAATTCCTGTTAAGTATGGAAAACCTGGTGTCTTTCAGATGTTTATAGCTTGGCTAAGTGTGGACAGATTTCTAGTAGGACAGGAAAACTCTCTGTTAAAAAGGTTATTCTGCAGCAAAATCTCAGATCCTTGTTCCAGGATTTACAGTTGCTAGATTAGCTGAAGGAAAAGGTTGTAAGTGTTTTTTTACAAACAGGGGTAAGCCACTATCTTGTTTCCTAGCCTCATTCTCACAAGTGGCTGAGCTGTTTTGGCTGAAGATTTCCAGGAGAATTCAGGCTGACACAGGCACCTAGCATGGAAAGTTCAGCAAAGTCTGGGCCAGCTAGAAAAAGGGCCTGACAAGTGGCGAGTGTCAGGCAGGGTGCTCAGAACTGCTGCAGCTCATGTCCTGCTGCCAGTCTGGCCTCCAGAGCCCTGACCTTCACAGGGGCCTGCAGGGCTCTGCAGGGCTCTCATTTATTTTTCTGGTGCAGAAAGACAGATCTTTGAGGAAAATTCAGCCTGTGAAGTGTGGGGTAGTGTAAGTCAGTTATTTCAAAGTGTTTGGTGACTGCTTTAAAATGCTCTGCCTGCTCCTTCCTAGCCCCATGCAGTGTTCCACAGACTGGACTTCTGCTGATGTTGATGTGGGGCTACAAGTGGTCGAGAAACAGCTCCAGCCTAAGGAAGCTCCCCACAGGAGGCATTTTAGGCCAGCTCAGCTGGCTGCAGCGTGGCTCCAGGGGCTGTGTGTTGGTACAGCAGCACAGACAGGGCTGTGCATTTACCCCGAGTCAGTCTTGGCTGCCAGTGCAGGAGCCCTGACCTTGGGTTGTGGTTTAACAAGCAGTTATTGAGGCAGCAGTGCCAGCTTTGCCCACCTGCCTCTGCACCCACGCAGCACCTCTGAAGGCAGTGGCACAGCTGAGAGGTGACATTTGTGAGCCTGCTGAGCACTGGTGTTCTCAGAGCTGAGAGGTGACGTGACAGGAGCTGTTTATCCAGGGCTGGCATTAACAGGGACGTTTGCTGGCTTACAAGGGGAGAAAGGTGGAGGAGGAATGTGTTGTGGTTGGTGGTGTTGGATGATTTCCTGTGGAGTGTCGCTGCTGTGGCTGCTGGTGGCACAGAGGAGCCACCTCAGAGCTTGTAACCCCGTGGCCCCTTCCTTTGTGTGTGATTTCTTTCCACAGTTGCCTGACACCTCCATGGTGTGCCCCAGCTGTGCAGCAAGGCTGGGTGTGAATTGGGAGGGTTATCTGATTACAGCCCCATTTGGGGTTTCAGGGGAGGAAGTGGAATAGATTTGTGGCAGCTTTAGCTGTTGGGGTGCCATTGATGCCACTTGAAGTCTCTGTCACTGAGCTTTTGGAGGCAGCCTGCGGGGGTAGGGTGCAGGGTTGCCTGTGGACCTGACACTCATTGTGCTTCACCTGCACCCGCTGTGGATCTGGGGAAACACATCTGGGAATTAGAGGTTGCCCTGACTTGGGCAGTCAGGGTCTCTCTGCCTGCTCTTGTTGGTCTGGGGCAGCCTGTATCTCCATTTTTACAAGTGCTGTGCAACTGCAGGGACAGAAATGACCTAAGGGTCACTCCAGCCTCCAAAAACATCTCTTTTCCAATAAGTTTGTGTCTTACTGTGCATTAGCAGCAGCACAGATGTAATTACCAGCTCAGCTCAGAAGTAACGGTGCCCTGTGGGCTCCAGAGCAGATTTGTTGCTCCTGCCCTCACTTCAGCATATTTTGTACAAAATGTTTTCCTCTTAGTGCCAGGGTAGGCTCAGACACTGAGTGGGTCCAGAGGGTTGGTTTCCTTATTGCCCATCACTCAAAACATTTTACAAGTTTCTGTTTAAACACCCCAAGTGCTTTGCCCTTTGACTGTCCCCTCACCTTGTCTGTCTCCTGTGGCAGGGGTAGCCTGGGGTTTGTCCCCACATCCTCTGTTAGCCCTGGCCACTGGCTCCCAGCTCAGGGCAAGCCAAAGCTCCCAACCTCCCGAGGAAAGTGGTGAAAAGGCACAGAGAGAAAGTTTCTCCTGATTTATGGTGCTTTCCTCTTTTGTCCTACAATTAAGCTCTTAAGAGCCTTTGCTGGTGCATGCTCAGGGGTCTTGAACAAGCACCCACCTGGATGTTTGTCATTCTCTGCTGGAGGAGCCTCCTGGGAATGAGGCTGATGAGCTCATCTGGTGAATGAACTTTCAGGACTGGGGGAGTTTTGTGCATTTTATGAGTTTAATGATGAGCTGACAACACCCATGGTAGCTGAGCTGGAGCTGTGTGACAGCAGCCCTTCAGTGTGGGTGTCCTAATGCTCTTACCTGCACAGTGGGCAGCTTTGCAGGCTGTACCAGGGCTGAGCAGTGTTGAGGTACATCGGGGCACCTTTATGAGCTGGTGGGCACATGGTTCATGTTTGCAGCAGCACGAGATGTTTGATGGACAGCTGTACCTGCCACAGCTCAAGTGCAGGAGACTTTTTAGTGTATTTTGGCTGTTAAATGTTGTGTGGGGAACTTGTAGCCTGCAGCAAGAGCTGCTGGTGGCAGTGGGAAGGGCTGGGACCAAGCCTGGCCACAGCCACCACAGAGCACTGGTCCAGCTTTTGCAGCCAGTCTCTGAAATACACCCTGAAATATGGGATGCTCATCACCTTCACCATCCCAAGCACTGAAGCAGATGTTTTAAGCTTTGCCTGTTTTGGAGGGGGTCAGGATGTGGCTTTTGCACCAGCTTAGTTTGGGGGGCTCACTGTGAGTGCAGTGCCTGGAGTCCTGGGGGCTGCCCACTCAAAGTGTGGGAGTCCATGCTGAAATGCCCAGAGATTTTCACCACCCAGGGGACTTGCCAGACTCAGGTTTGGCAGCTGGACCACCGTGGTCTTGTTGTGTGTCCATTCAAGACAAGAAGGGAAGACTCTCACAGCATCTCACCCGAGTGCAGCGGGAGGGAGTGCAGGGAGGATGACTGCAATTTCTTGGACTGGACTGTGGCCAGAGCACTGGGACTAACACTCTTAATTGTGGGAAAGGCTTCATGAAAGAGATTTACTGTCCCAGAGTGGTCACATCTTTAGTTTTATGTTTCCTCCAAAAGCTGACAGCCCCTGTAGTACAGCACTTCCTACCATTGCTCTGCCACACCAGCTCAGCCTGGCTCTGTGAGCAAGGCACCCTCTTTCAGCTACCAGGTGCTTTTCGTGCTACCCTGGGTTGCCCTCCACACTGGGTGCTGAACTCCCTGACAGCTGTAAGAACTGTCAATCCAGCCTTCAGATGTTCCTCCCTATTTTTCCTGTATTTTCTTGGTGCGTTCTTGTCTTTTTTTGGATGTTTTTAACCTCCCACCCCACTCCTCTGAAATGATCTGTCCTTAAAACCCCACTGTTTAATCTGTGCATCTCAGGTGTTTTGCTAGCCCCTGCTTAAATGTGGTCTCAGTGTCTTGCTCTAATCCTCTTGCTGTTTGCTCAGAATCCCTGCTCTGCCACATCTGGGCAGTTGAGCTCCCCACAGCTCCCTGCTGACGTGTGGCTGGTGCTGATGTCTCCAGCAGAGGTGCCTGGGAGCCGGGGGGCTCTGGGGGCTCTCCCTTCTTTACTCAGCCCTGGGGCTTCACTCACCCATTCAGAGTCAGTAGCTGTTTGTAGAAATCCTCTGCCTGGCTTGGGGAGCAGTTCTCTGATGCTGCAGTAAACCAGGGAGGAGCATCCTGCACAGAGCAAACAGCACTGATGGGTAGAACCCAGTAAATGTGTGGGTTCTCCCCAGCCAGCCACTCCCTCACATCCTGGGAGGATGTGGACGAGGAGTAGAGGGAGTTGGGAGGGCAGAGGCTTCCCTTAAGGCTTAAACCCCTCGTGAGAGCTCTGGGGCAGGCTGGCATGTCCCAGGCACTGCTGGCCTCCCCAGCCTAACCCAGGCTGGCTCCAGGCAGTTCCCTCGAGCCAGCTCCCCGCTGCTCTCAGCAGCCTCAGAAGTGGTTTCTGGCTGGGTGTAGATGTGCTGGGGGGATTTGCTCTCACTCTGAGCCAGCTCTCTTTGGAAGAGCTGTGGTCGTGTGGCATCTCCTTGAGTAACAGTTCCAATTAAGCTCTCTTGACAAGCTGTTGTGTGACTGTGAAACTAATGGGAGGAGCCCCCTCCTCAGCTGCTGAGGTTAAAACTCCAGCAGGGACAGAGATCAAACATGCAGCTAATTACCCTTTTAACACTTAAACATCCCCTCCTCCTCAGGGGAAGGCATCAGCCCCAGCAGCAGCTTCTGTGCTGGAAGCCCTGAGTGCCAGCGTGGTCCTGGCTGGCTCAGCACATGCCATGGGGTTGGGCATGGTGTGGGCAGGGGGGCTGCAGCCTCTTCCCACTCCAGAGCAGCCACTCACCACCTTTTTCCTCCCTACATGGAACAATTGTGTCTGGGACAGGTGTAGATTAGGGAATTGCTCACCCCTGCCCCTCGTGGGATGCAGAAAGGGAGGCAGTGAAGGTGAAACCAGGTGTGACCCAAACCCTCTGTGTCTTCTAGAGTGCATCTCTGAGGATTGCCGCTCCGTCATCAGGAACAGGCCACGGCCCTGGGGCTCTCCATGTTTGCCCTCTTGGTGAGGAGGTGCACCAGCCTGCTGAGGGAATGCATGCCAGGTAAGGGCTTAGCAGCAGGGTCCTTGCAGGGGCCCATGACGCAGCCTGGTGGGGGTCAGGCTGGTTTTTACATCCCTTCCTGTCTCTTGGGGTCTTAGGATTCTCCTCCAGCATCCCAAGCTCTGCCCAGGTTTTAGCTAGATCAGCTGCAGGAAAGCCCCTGGTGTGTGCAGACAGAAATGTTTGGAAGAAAGGGATAGACTGAGGCCATGCTTTCTGCCAGCAACTGGGAAACTTCCAAAAACTGGGACCTGGGAATCCTGTCTCTGTGATTGGTGCAGTGGCACCCTGCTGCCCTCAATAAAAGGGATCACAAACACCCTGGCTTGCCCTGCAGGGCAGTCCATGGAGGGAGAACAGATCTGTCTTTGTGCTTGCTGTGGGTTGTGGCTGTTCCCTTGTGCGTCCCAGGCTGGGATGTTGGGATCTGTGTCATACTTTCCCAGTCCCTGCCTGAGCCTGGCTGTGGTGAGCTGCCTCAGCTCTCACGTCTTCTATTTGCAGTTCAGCCACAAGAGATGGAGCAGGAGGATGAGGAGGACGACATCAAGGTCTCTGCCTTGCCCCAGGACCTGAAGGAGCTGCTCCCCAGTGTGAAGGTTTGGTCGGACTGGATGCTTGGCCACCCGGACACCTGGAATCCTCCTCCAACAGCTCTTGAGCTCCCCAAACAGTACGTGCACCCTCTGGTTTCTGCTCCCTCCCTGAGCTCCTCGTGCCACCCTTCCCCTTTGCTCATGCTTTACTGCTGGCTGTGGCACCATGACCTGAGCACCCAGGCAAGGCCCACTGCCCAGGGAATGTTGGGAATCTGTCACCCTTGGTGACACAGTGACCTCTTCGTTGATGTGTGAGTGGGGCTGGAGGGTGCCTGCTGGCTGCCCTATGTTTCCATATGTTAGAAGATGGCTTATGAGGTGGATTTTTACTTTCTGCTTAGGATGTGCATCTGGTTTTGTTGGGATCCCCTTCCTTTAGGTGTTCTGCTGGCCCAGCCAGCTGGATGGGCAGGGTCCTTCTCTGGACCAGAGGGAACTCCATTTCCAGCATAAGCATTTCATTGCCTTTTTTTTGACTGAGTCAGACCAACCTTGCTTGGGCTGGGCTAGCCTGGAGCAGCTTGCCTGTTCCTGGAGCTCCAAAAGTCACCTCCCCTCTACTTCAGAAACCGCTTGTCCCTACCCTACAACACCCAAAAGGGTTAATTTTCTAAACTGGCCGATTTCAGCCCATTAGTCCATAATGCGGACTAGGCAATTTGCATATTTTTGGACAGAAAATTGAGCGAAGGGGCCAAGTATGGAGTATGCAAACGGCATCTGAGCATGCTCCGTAGCTGCCTTCCCGCAGGATTTTCCATCTGCCTCCGGTACTCCGGATCCAGAGCCTGAAATCACGTCTTACTGTTAATCCAAAGGAGCCAGAACCCTGGGTGATGGGAAGGAGCATTAAGAGTAATCCAGCAAAGTGGCTTAACCATTAATGGGTCCCCTCTCCGTGCGTCAGGTCCAGTCCCGCTCTCCTGGTTTATTGCCTCTTACTCCAGTTCTTTTTCATTTGGCTGAGGAAATGGAAATCTCACACAGGAAGTTCTGGGCCTCATTTTGTGGAGATGGAGTCTGTTTTCTGTTTGTCGGCTGCTCGGTGTGGGACCGCTGCCTGCTCATGTGAACTGCTGCCCATCTTTGGGCAGGAACTCAAACTGGGATCCATCACGTGAGCCTGGCTGCACCAATCCCCCCTTCCCCTCGCAGGGAGCGCCGAGCCCTTGGCCAGGGCCAGCCTCAAGATGGAATTTCTGATTGGCTTCGCTCAGCCAGCGCTCGGCGCCTGCCCTGGGACCAGCTGCTCCCCCTCCTGTGGGGCACAGGGCTGTGACAATGTCCCCCTGGGGCGATGGAGCAGGTGCAGGCTCCTGTTTGCCCCTTGGGGTGGGAGAAGGTGGTGGCGGTGGCGGTGGCAGCCCAGCCCAGGGCTCTTGGAGGAGTGGTGGGCATAGACTGGGGGCTCTACTCCACAAGATCCTGATGTGTTCAGTGGAGGAATGAGTATCTCTTGTCTTGCTTGGCCGTTCCATGGAGGGGTGTCCCTCTTGTCCCACTGTGCCCATCCTGTCCCCCTATGTTGGCTCCCAGCTCCTCCCCTCTGGTGCTGTTTGACTCTCACGGAGAATCTGCCTTAGCCATGCTGCTCTTCCAGCCCAGACCTCTTGTATGGATGGGTGTTGGTGGTCCAGGACTCTGGGACAGCAGTGGTTGAGCTTCCATGGAGATGCAGGTAGTGATGAACAGCAGGGAGCCAGCTCTGCTCTTGGGCATGACCTGGAATTTGCAACATTTGCCCTGGGGATAGGAAAAGAAAAGGAGAGCACTGGGTTAGTGTTTCAGTTCTCTATTGACACAAGCCTGCTGGCTGCCCTGGGGCTCTTCAGGAACCAGGTAGAGCCACCGAGTCCAAGGGTTTAGATAGGAACAGCTTCAAAGGAGTTTAGAAGTAAAACATGGGTCAGAGCAGCAGGCGTGGTGGAGTAAGCCAAGGTTTATGGGCAGGGTGAGCTCAGGAGCAGGGAGAGCACGTGAGGAGCAAGTGCAGATGCCAAGTTAGAGCTGAGTGAGGGGCCTAGGCCACGTCACACATGCTCTGCCTCTGGGATGTGCTGTGAGATCCACCACTGCCAACAGAGAAGCTGGTTGGATACTCTTAAACCACTTTCCTTGCCTCTTGTGATGGCATGGGCACAGAGGAAGGATGTAGAAATCCCCTAAAGCACAGCAGCGCCCTGCAGAGAATGCCTTGAATGTGCTAAAGCTTCTGGAAAAAACAGGCCTCGTACCCACCTGGAAGCCCACTCAGAGCCCAGAGCTCGCATCAAAGTGCAGCTCATCCAGGGCCAGAATGCTGGGCTGGGCTCGTGGCCAGCAGGGCAGCTTGGCAGGGCTCGGCCGGAGCTTTGGGCTGGGGCTGTGTGTCCCAAGGCCTCTCTTGCCATGTTTGCAATCGCTCCTTCTTCATATGGGAGAGAGCTGGGGGACTTTGAGAACGTCTAAACTCAGCCCAGCTGTGGCAGTTGGTTTATTGCTTTCAGCTGGTACTTGAACCCGGGTCCTGGTCTTGGAGTCTTTCCCAGGTTTAATCCCCGGAGCTTTCTCTGCAGCTGTATGACACTGCGCTGACCCCGAATGAGGATAGGAAAATAGAAACGGTGCCAAGCCAGAGTCTCTTTTTCATTTGGAGTCTGGCTGTCTGCCCATGACCAGGGTTACATAATGGGAAACATAGCTGGGGCTCTGGAGAGCCCGCGTTTCACCACGCTGCCCAGACCTTCGCGTTCTGATGCTATATATCTTCCTAATTGTAGCTCGGATGCATTTATCACACTGCTGGATTTGAGTCCTTACAATAAAAAAAAAAAAAAGAAAGAAAAAAAGAAAAAAAAAAGAAAAACCAACCCCACACCAAATTCCTCAGCTCGCTGCTTTCCCCCCTTGGACAGAGGCGGAGGGAAAGGTGTGAGGGGTGAGCGCTGCTGAAAGCCAGCAGATGGATGTGAGCCATGCAGGAGTGGGCTCTGTGGAGTGGGATGAGAGGCTCTGGAGGCTGTGTCTTCAGGGTCCTTTTTCTTGGTGGGAGCTTGGGAATGAACCCTGCTTCCTGGCAGGCAGCCTCTCCCTACCTGGGGGCTCAGCAGTCTTGAATTCAACCCAAGCGAGAAGCTGCATCTTTCCCCAAATCCACCCTTCTTCTTGGTCTGGTGCACTCCTGCAGCTCCTGGCCACGCTGCATGGTCATCATGGCTCAGGGGATGCTCTGGAACAGATTTTCAGTTGTTGGACTTCCTAACTACCTCTCTGTGTGAATTTGAGAGGTGAAAGGTGTCCTTCCTATTTTGGAAGAGGTGCTCAGCAAGCTTTCCATGACTCTTTCCTCATGTCTTTCCAGAATAGGAGCTAAACTTAACCTTGGACATCTCTGCTTCAGTGCCTCAGGAATTGTGTCTCTGAACCAGGTGTTGCCAGGTCTCCTAGCTGCAAGCAGCTGTCACTTCTGTATCTTAAAATTAATTTCTGTCTTCATGTTTCATGGCAAACCTTGTGTCGAGTTCTCTGCAGGTGGTGGTTTGAGGCAGTTGGAGAAGCATCTTTCAGACCAGATGTCCCCTGGAGTGAATTGCAGAGATTGGGCTGTAAAAGCAGGGATTCTGGGGAAAAGGGAGCAGGGTGGCTCCCCTAAGACACTTTTGGGACATGTGGCTGGGAAGAAGGTGAAGAGGACTGGACAGAGCTGCTCCTTGCTATGTTCTGTTGCCACAATTAATCCACTGCTAAATGAAGCACAAGGACTGATGGGGAAGCCACTGACTAGATACTGCTGCAGGGCTGACCCTGGCAAATCCATGCTCCTTCCACACGGGGCCAAGGGCCTCTCAGTTTGTGGAGACTGTCTGCAAGCATTTAAAAATGGTTAATTTAAACCAAGTATTAAATTAAATCCAAAAGCTGTGAGCACATTCTAGAGCTTACCTTCCCAGAGAGATGTGCCAGATCGCTCTCATCACTTCGCTCTTGCGGAGAAGTGTCACTGAGATGGCAGCTCCCACTGGGAGGGATGGACAGAGTCTTGCACAGGGGTGCCAAGACATTGCTGGAGTTTGCTGGAGACTAAATGGAAAATCCCTTTTGCAGATCCCATCCTCAGTAACTCTGGCCACCAGAGTTTCCCTATCGAGACATCAAAGCCGGGATTCAGAGGTGTCTCAGTAGTGTAAACCTGGCTGAGATTGGAGATAAAGTCAACCAAAGGAGAAGCTAACAGTCTCTGTGGAGAAGGGGGCTGTGGCAAAGCAGGGGCTGTCTGGGAGGAGACTGCACCTCTCCTGGGTAAAGGAGCTCAAAAGGTGGGTTCCTGGGAGAGGAATGGATTTATGGATGCCTGGCTGGCCAAAGGGATTGTGTGCAGTGCAGAGTAGGGGAAATCACTGATGCACAGGGGCTGTGAGCACCTCATCCTGCTGTCTGTGCTCAGACCAGGGCTGCTGAAGGCCTTTGGGGAAAACCCCCATGGCCAACCCTTTTTACTCCTTGCAAGGGAGCCACTTTTAGTTCAGCTTCCCGTGGTCCAGGAGAGAGGAAAGGCAGGAGGAGGAGGAGGATACAGAGCAGCTCATCCTGTGGGCACTGGGAGCCAGCAGTGCCCAGCCCCGGGAGCAGCAGCCCGAGGCGTTTGCCATCTGCACGGCAGCGCTGGGAACACAATGCAGGGCTTCTTCTGCGCCGCGCTTCCCGGGTTTGTGCTGCAGCTGTGCAGTTTGGATGTTAGTGTTTAAACAAGCTGGTATTACACAGGAAATGGCCACCTCCACAGGCCCCCGCAGGCTTGTAACGTGGGGTCATTGTGCTTGATATTAATCACCAGGCAGCGCGCGCCCCCGGTGAGGATGGCGGCGCCCCGCGCCGGGATTTGGTGAGCATCAGGCTCGCCCTGGCATCCTCTGCTCTCTCCATGCTTGGCTGTGGGCTTTTTGCCTTGTGGTGATGCCCATCTGGGCATTATCTCTGCCAGGAGCCCTCCCCAGCCTCTCCAGGGCGGCGCTCAGCCCCGGGGCTGTGGTCCAGCTCGCTGCACACTCACGCAGCTCTCGCCGCTGCCTGGCTGGGCCGTGTCCGTCGGCGTTGCAGCTGGGCTGTGCTCACACTGACAGCTACATTAAACCTGGAATCCTGAGGCAATAAAAAAGAAATTAACTCTTATTTTTTTTTCCTGTCCTAGTGGAATAAGCAAATGTAAATGTGTCTGTGGGGAAGCGAATGAACCCCCGTTCCGAGGAAAGACCTCGCGCTCACCCCCTTCTCGCTTCCTCGGTTAAAAGCTCTGGGAGCCTCGTCCCCATACCTGGAGCTGCGTGCCTGGGCTCGGTGTCAGTAATTCGGGGCCTCCCTCCGCACAGGGACGGTGAAGCCGTGGCACTGTGCATGCACAGAGCTTCCAGAAACTTGGAGCTGCCTGGGCTCTGCACAGAGGCTCCGGCACTGCTGTATCGTGGGGGTGACATAAGCCAGAAATGCTTGGGGGTGGCCGTGAAGTGGTCGTGGGCAGAGGCAGTGGGGAGAAGGAGGCTGACAGGGCTCACAAGTGTTGTGTGACCTTCCAGGGCAAGTGCATGTCCCAGCAGGAGATTCCCAGGGCCGTAGGTGTCAGTGGGAGCCGTTTGTCCTCGCTGGCTTTGCCAGCAGTGGCAGCTGGTGAATGATGTTGGTGGTGGCAGTGATGGGAGATGAGCTGCAGAGGAGGAGGGGGTGGCAGAAAATGGTCAGAATTGATCTCTGCAGTGCTGCCTCTGCCATCACAGGAGGAAACCAGGGAAAAACGCCAACACTCCTTCTTTCTTGGCTTTCTGAAGGCTCTGCAGGGTGCTGCTGGGGTAGCAGTGCAGTGAGAGCTGGCTACCCAGGGAGCCAGCACAGTCTGAGGTTTGACTGAAGCGAGCCCAGGGTGGGAATCTGTCACGTCCAGGGCAAATGGGAGATGTGGCAAGGCACTGTCAAGCTGTAGGTGAAGGATGAAGTGACAGGGGCTGCTCTCACACTCAGGGGTGGTGAGGGGTGCCCTGCCTGGCAGTGCTGCTGAGGGGGAGAGGAAAGGGAACTGCTAGGCTGGGTGCCTGCAGGGGCATTAGCAGTGCCAGCTCAGTGACTGTTCCTGTGGCATTTTTCTGACGTTGGATGCCAAGCCCTGTGGAGAGAGATGCTCCCTGTACTTTATCTGTGCTGATACTCCTGCCACCACCACCCTGGCCCTGCAGTGAATCCCAGTCCAGCCCAGCATCCTGCCACTGCCCTCTGCCTCCCTCTCCCCCTCACTGTCATCATCATCCCCTGCCTGCAGCCCTGTTTTTTGGGAATATGGGCGAGCTCTCTACAATGTGTTTCTTTCCCTTCTCCTCCACCATGGCCCCATACACCTGGCTGTCCCAGCTCCCTGGAAATGTCCCCTGCATCTCTGCCTGTCCCCAACACCCCAGTGCTCTCATTCCCCGGCAGTTTTGGGCACTTTTCCCATTCCTCTCCCTGCTGATGCCTCTGCATCTCCTTCATCCCAGCGAGCCCTCGTAGCCGTGGGGCCCCACCAGTGCTATGTGACTGGCCTCAGGCAGCCAAGCCCAGTTGCCAGCAGGGCACTGGGGGAGGCTGAGCCTCCCAAGCCCTGTGCATCTCCCATGGGCAGAGCTGCCTTGGAGGTGGCCCAGAGCAGCCCTATCACATCCGGTGCTTGTCTCTGCAGCCTGGGCCGGAGGATAAACTATCAGGGCTGTGAGGCAGTGGATCATTCCTCTTATTATTTTCTTCTTTTGCAGATAGGGGTCGTGGAAAGTTCAGTTCCTTTTAACCCTCGCAGCTCTGTTTATTTTCCAGCTGGTAGCACAAACGCAGCGTTTCCCATTACATCACAAAGGGCCTCGGACAGATCCCTCCAAAAAACGTGTTGCAACTGTTTATTTTTTTCCATATTTAAACATTTCTGACAGCCAGACCTGGCTGAGCCAAGCGATGGAGCTTTGTGAATGAACCCAGCTCCTGGTGTCTGTGACCAGAGGGTTTTGAAGGACCTCTCCTCCTTTGCAGGACGTGGGCTAGGGCTGGCTCAGGGACGTGGGCGACTCTGCCTTACATGTGTGCTGATTATGTGCCGGGCTTTGATTAATGGCTCCTCATTCTGCCTGGCTCCCAGGACGCTCTTGAAAACAAGATGTTTCATTTCAGTGTGCTTTCCTGGTACATTGATTCCCGTAAATAACCCAGTGCAGACTCTGTCCACCTGGAGCAGTTCAAAGAGCAGGGGGCCTCCCTCCAGCCCTGGGCTGCCTTGGCCCGCACCGGTCACTGCTGCACCCCTGGGGATGCTGGATTCCCTCTGCTTTTCTCCAGAGGTGTGGGCTGGAGGAGCAGCCTACCAGAAGCACATCAGCCCCAGTTTCCCCTATTTCCTACTTAAATCCCAGTTTACATCTTAAAAAACCCCCAATCTGAGTGTTTGTAGAAACAGGAGGGGGGAAATGCAGTGCAAGGCAGCCTGGTCAGCTGTAGTGCCCCCATGCTTGTTGCTTGTTTCCCTGCTTTCTCCACACTGGCTCTCTCTGGAGTGCTGGGCCTTCCCTGGGTTGTGATGTGTGATGGATGTTTGCACCCTGGACATCACTGCCACTCTGGGAACATGAGACATGGCAGAGTCAGCTTTGCAGGTCACTTGTGAGAGTTGAAACCCACGGCCAGAAGCAAAACACGGCTTTAACCCCCCATGGCTGGGGTTTAGCTGTGAAAATCTCTGTGGCTGCAGCACGTGGTCACAGCAGATAAGAGCTGTGTGAAGGAGAGGATGCTCCAAGCTGGGCTGGAGCCCCCCAGGGAGGATTGGAGCCCTCCAAGAGCCCCTTCAGCCCCGACAGCAGCGCGGGTGTTCACTCTGTCCTTCCAGCAGGCTTTAAAATTGAGTAACATCATCTGGAACGGGCTGGGCTGCGCACGGGGCAGCCGCTCCCCGCGGGCAGAGGTGGGCAGAGCAGCGGCAAGGGGACATCCCGGGAGCTGTCCCCATGCAGGGGGACGGTGGCCGGGCTGAGGGTGATGGTCCCCGGTCCCCGGCAGGGTCGGTGCCAGCGCAGCTGCGGCGGGGCCGTCCCGCAGGGCAGGGCAGCAGCAGCAGCAGCAGCGGTGCCGGGCTCGCCTCGCCTCACCTCTCTGGTATTCGCTGCAGCATTGCAGGCAACTCCCAACGCATTCCAGCCCTGAATTGCTCACGTCTCTCCTCGTTCTCCCAGGGTCTCAGTAGATGTGTGGGCGACGCTGGCTGACTTCTGTAACATACTGACCACAGTGAATCAGTCGGAGGTGCCCTTGTACAAGGACCCAGATGACGACCTTGCCCTGCTTAGCCTGGAAGAGGATCGGCTGCTCTCGGGCTTCGTTCCCCTGCTGGTCGCCCCCCAGGAGCCCTGCTACGTGGAGAGGACCTCGGACAAGGTCAGCAGTAGGCCAAACATCCCCCCTCGATTCCTCCAGACTTTTATTCTTGGGAAGTTTTCTGTGCAAACGGAACACGATTAAGTCATTGAGAAGGGTGTTAAGGGAAAATATCGACCTTTCAGCCGCTGACATCCAGCTCTGTGTCATGAAAACCCCTCTCGACTTCCTCTGGTGTGTGTGTGCTCGCTGGCATGTTGTATATACGATCATTTCCTCACTTGTTTAAATAGTGCAGCTTGTGTTGGCAGAGCTCTCGGTGCACTCCAAATGGTTTGCATCATGCTTAAAGCACCCTCCCCCCGGCCACAAAACTCTGCCTTAGGAAGGCAGCCAGGACTTTTTTCCTTCTCTAAAGAGGAGAGTGATAAATAGGTGACTAGAGAGAAGCAGACACCATGTGTTAACGTACAAAAGGCTTTTAGGAATATGAAGCATTCCCCACTGCCCGCTCTCTATTTTCCTTTCTTTGCTCTAGGAGCCCATTCTAGGCTGAACTTTCCTTTGGCTGTTTGTTTTTAGAATAATGAAATCAGTTCCCTTGTTGATGTGGGGTTTTGGGTCTGCTCTCTGCCACCACCTGGCCAGGAGGGATCTGGGGGCTGCACTTGGAGAATGTGTGTGAGCCTGGTGGGGGATGGAGGAGGCACAATGGCATTTGTTTTGCATGCCCTTGGAGGCACGGCGGGATGAGAGTGGCTCTCAACAGTTTCCTGCTCAGAGGCAGAGCTGCAGCTCCAAAAATGTGGCTCATCTGGGAAGCTGCAGTGTCCCCTGAGGGGGTGATGCTCCAGGAGAAGTGGGGATGCAGAGCAGGTTTCTGTGGAGATCCTGCGTGTGACAATGGCAAGGTGCCTTTCCCTGTGCCACTTCTTCTTCATGACATTGTCCTGAAATGACAGTGAGAAATTCAGGACCTTTCTCACAGAGGGACCCGAAGGTGCAAATTTCTGTTTCACTTCCCTGTCTGGCCCAACCTGTGCTCACAGCACTGCCTGCAGCACGGGAGCACAGGCTTCCAGTAAAACCAGGAGCCCTCTCAGTTTGGGGAAGCAGCTTAGTCCAGGAAGTGTCTGTGGAAGCATGAATTTTCAAGGCTCTATTTCACAGGGTTAAAATAAGAAGTGTGCAGTTGTCATTGCTGCCCTAAGGATTGCCCAGTGTGTGTGGTGGCCTCAGGGGGGGTTCTGCTGGGGACAATCCAAGTGTCCCTATGCAGAGATTCTTTCCCCAGCAGCCACAAACCAGAGCCCCCAGCAGGCAGATGAGGTGGCTGAACAACTCTGGTGCCCCTGTGGGAGGGGGTCAGTATTCCCTGAACTCTGCCTCCTCTAACCACACACCAGTTATTTGGAGTGCCATCTACCTGCCCTGCCAGGCACTTGCACTCATCTTTGTGTCTTTGTCCTGTAGCTACACCTGAGCTACCGAGCTGAGTTCTTCCTGTCCCAGCTCCCTTTGGCTCAGGTGCTTTGTAAAGAAACTACACAACTCCACAGGTGGGTTGGTGAGTTGGTGCCCTCACAGCTCAGCATCAGCCACCCAGGAACTCTGGAGCATCAGGCATGGTGTTATCTCAGTTCTGCTGAAAAAGCAGCACCCAGAGGGAAAGAGCCAGGCCTGGCTGTGCCTGTACCCCTTTATTTCTTTCTGACCAGTGCTTTTATTAATGGTCAGACAGGTGAGACAGCAGCTGTGCATGTTCACTGTGCAGAGGACACCTGAGAGCATGAAGAGGAGGACAGTGAGTTAGCAAAGAGAGCTCAAAAGCCTGATTTCCAAGAAGGGCCTGGGTGAACTGAGGCTTTTTAGTCTAAAGAAAATTCGGGGAAAAGGCAGAGAGGATAACAAGGTGTCCTCCAGCTCCGTGCTGAAAAGCACAGGAAGGAACAGGCAGAAATTGTAGCAAAATAAATTAAGAAACTTCAGGAAAGGTTTCATACCTTTGGGTAGTTCAGCACTTGAGAGCAGCCTCCTCAGTGAGTCTTAAGGAACTCTCCAGCCTTGGAGATTTTAAAAGCAAGCAGGGTGACTCAGGTACAGCTTGGACTGAGGTAAACACCTTGGAGTAGGAGGCAAAGTGACCTCTTTGGATAAACTTAGCCCATTTTCTGCCATTTGGAAATGCTCTAGAAAGAGACTGCAGTGGCAGCTGCGTCAATACAGTCAAGTGACTGCCCTGTTCCACAAATGTTATCCCTCTGCAGCATTAATGAAGGAATTGTTGGGCTCTGCAGGAATGGGGTGATGCAGAAGGCACTGCAGAGCCAGCCAGGACCGAGGGGCACAAACCCACATGGGACTGACTGTGAGCAAGATACAAAAAGGCACTTTCTAGCAAAGAATCCCCCAACCCAACCTAAACTTGTGTGCCATCTCCACTCCACCATCTGCTCCTTGCCCTCCCATGCAGAGCCCAGGTGAATCCAACTCCTTGGCAGTTCATCAGTTCAAGGCCAGGTTGGACAGGGCTTGGAGCAGCCTGCTCCAATTAGTAGGAGGTGTCCCTGTCCATGGCAAGGGGTTGAAACTGGATAGTCTTTAAGATCCATTCCAACCCAAACTATCCTGAGCCTGTGGGATGCATCTCTGGGCTGTTTGCAGTGGAAGGTCTGTGCTGAGGCTGGTAGCATTTTGGGATCTGTGTCCCTGAGCCTCAGCAGGCAATGGCAGCAAAGCAACTCTCTCTGGCACTGATTTTTTTCCCATACTGATTTTTCATTGCTTTTTAGCAGGAGTTATTTTTTGCACCAAATTTCTTTCTGTTGTGTTCTCAGTCTTGGCCCAGTTTTCAGCCCAGATTCTTTGCTGGAGAGGCAATGAGAATGTACTGCTCTTTATATGGCACAATGTGAATGTCTTGTGGGTTCTGGTGTGCCAGAGTGACTCTGGGTCCTTTTTCTACCACTTGCATGGCTAAGAAGAGGCAGTTGGCTTTTACTACAAGGATATCTCACCTTCCTTGCTGATGCTCCAAATCTTTTGCCCATTTTTTTACCCTCAAGCTTCTTAATTAATTTGTAATATTTCAGAAGAAAAGAATCTGTTGAAAGGCAGGATCAGAAGGAATTGGGCTTAAAATGGTGTTGGGCTCTTTGCTCTACCAAGAGGGTGATTGTTTTGTAAGCTGCATAGGACAAACACTGTGCTTCCCACTCCTTTTTGTTCTCCACGTCCCATTTAGCAGATGGAGTGCAGAATTCAGCCAGAGTTCCTCAGTAAGTTTTTGAGCATTTGGCCTGGCTCTTATTTTGAGTGAAAACGTTCTGACTCCATTCGCTGCCATGGAGCCGCGCGTTTGAATTCCTGCTGGAGCCAGTGGGACACTTAGAGCTTCCCATCGTCTCTTGCACTGTCATTGGAGCTGTAACCAACAAAAGCTGGCTCTGGGGTGAGCAGAACTCAGAGTTGTTTTCCTGGGTGTGTGTGTTGGGCACATCTCCACTGCAGCTTGTGTGATGGAACACCACCGACCGTACCAGTCAGCAGCAAACTATGCAGCCTGGTGCCTGAGCTGTCAGCTGTGTCTGCAGCCTCTGCAGCCCAAGGAGACACTGCCAGGACCTCCCTCACCCAGCCTTGGACCCCAGGCAGGAGCTGGGAGCAGCAGCATGGCTGAGTTAGGGTCGGGAAGGGGGAAGGTGGCAACTCTGGAGTTGTGGTGCTGGTAATGGAAAACACTTGGATCGTGTTGAGGTTAAAGAGAGTCCTGGTGATGGTGCGTGGGTGCAGCCCTGGGAACCTGGGGCACGTCCTGGATTCCTCAGCTCTCACTGGATGCTGTTGTCTCGGGAGCATCCTGCTCTGCAGTGACCCCATGGAGCTCGTGGCAAAGCTGGAAGAGGGCAGATATCCCTGATGTGGAGCAGAGCAGGGAGGTTCTCCTCTCTGCAGGCATGGATTGCCCACATCCCTGCAAGCTCTTCATGGGCTCAGTGTGTGCATCCCCCAGCACACCCTCTGCCACATGCCCCTGCCATGGGCAGATGTGGAGGAGAAAGTGTTAATGTCCCTTCCCACAATAAACCTCTCTGCATGGGGGGTCCTGAAACCTGAGCCTGTCTCTCCTCCCCCAGCCCTGACACACGTTAATAAAAGGTTTTTAAACGCCAATAAAAAGGCAGCAGCCCCAGCTCACCAGGTCCGGGGCCCAGGGTCCTTGGGAAGGCACTTCACAAATGTGTTTTTTGCATTTTCAGGCTTTTGGCTGGTGAATAAGATTGAGGAGAAATACTCCTTCCCCTGATAACAATACAGTGAGACGCAGGATCAGCAGTGTGTGGATTAAAACCAGACGGTGCATGATTAATACGTGTGCTTATAGGGCCAGTCACCGTGGTTCCCTCCTCTCAAACAGAAAGGCACTTTTTTTCCTTTCCCTCATGTGCATGCTCATGTGTGGAGTGGACTGTCTCAGATACTCACCACTCAACTGGTCTCAACCCTGTCTCACCTCACCAGGCAAATGAAAGCCCTAAAACGCGAGGCTCTGAAAATTAATTAGCAATATTTTACTGCCAGACCTACAAACTGACTATTGCGTGGCTCCTCCTGCTCTGGGGTGGCCAGTGAGCTTCCCACACTTGGTGCTGTTCCTTATTTCACTCACCTGTCAGTGCAGATAGCCTAAATCCTAAGCTTTGTTCTCCTTAGAAATCCCAAATCTCCTTCCTCTGCACTGTCCAGCCCAGGTGGATAGTTTAAATGTGACCCTCTCTCTAGTTGCCCCAACATGCTCAAGATTAGGCAGTAACTGTTTAGGAGCTAATTATTATTTAGGCTTGGGCTAAAATTAGTCCTGTCTGGTTATTCACTTCACTTATTTATGGTATTTCAGTCTTCCTAAGACTCTCAGAGATCTCTTGGCAGCGTGTAGTCATGTCTGATGCTTCTTGGAAAGGGAGCCCCAGGTTTAAAAGCCCAGGAGGAGTAGCTGTTGGAGTGACTGGGCTGTGTCATGCCTCTAAACACCAGGCTTTTTGTCTTTTCTGAGACCTAATGACTCCTGGAATGCCAGGGATTAAATCCACCTTGGAGTGGCCACACTATAGTGATTTTGGGAGGACTTTTTGCAAGGCATCAGAGAAAAGGTAGCAAGACCAGAGCTCTGAGAGCACAAACTCTTTGTAAGCAGAGAGAAAACCCCAGTGAACAAATGTAACTTGTTTTCTCAGCATCCTTTCCATATTCCCATTCCATAGCCTTGGAGCATCTCCCTCCAGCTGGCAGGCAAATGCTCTCAGCCCATGAGAGCGAGAGCTTCCAGCTTGGAGTTTGGTCCAGAGAGGAAAAGGGAAACTGTGAGCAGAGATGGGAGCCCCAAGGAGGAGAGTCCAATGAGGAGTCATCCTTGAAAAACTCCTTCCATTCCTGCCTGCCTTGGTTTCCAAACAAGCAGTGAAAGATCCCTGCCACGGGCAGCCCTGCTGGGAGCAGGGATTTGGCAGGAGCTGGCAGCCCCGAGGCGGCAGAGTTAGAGGTGTTTACATTTTCTGACCAGTATCTGAACTCCATCCCAGCCTCGACCTTCCCTTTCATGTGGTGCCTTTGGATTGTAAAAGGCAATTAAACTAAATTATGGGCCATGCTGGAAGATGATGTCACGGGGTGATGGAGGAGAGGCTGGATTTTATGCCACCACGAAGGTAGTGTGGGGAGCATCACCTGCTTTGAACTCCTCAGCTGTCCTTGGCATCACCTTGAACCACCAGTGCCAGGGGCTGTGTGGGCACCGTGGGAGCCTCTCTCTGCCTTTGCCAGGTGCCTTTAGCACAGTGGGAAGTGCCAGGCTCAGTCCATGTCCCCAGGTCTGGGTGGCAGAGGAGGCAACGCTGGTTCCATTGTGCTGTTTTAAATGTAGCAACAGGCACAAGTCCTGTCCAGTGACTGCTGCAACATCTCCTAGAGTCGTGCAGGGCATCTTCCAGAGAGGAATCCTGTTCAGTTATTGTTTGGCCTCAGTTTTTAATCACTTTTTAAGCCAAGAGAGTTCTGAGGATATTCTTAAAATTGAGTTTCTGCACCTGAAGGTGAAGTGAACCGATGGCAAACAAGCACTAGCACGGCACAAGGACGCTGGATCCAGCACTGGAGAAATCTGCAATGTGGAATAACAGTTCAGCCTCTTGAAGGGAGGGGGGTGGGTTAAAAAGAAAAAAAAAAAAAACTGCAATAAATCTAGCGAGTGGAATCTGCGGGAAATGATCCCATCTGGAAAACTCCAGTGCTGGTGCTGCTGAAGGCTTAAGGAGCGATGCAGATCACAAAAAGCAAAGCCTGCAGTCTGAGGATGACAGGCTGCTTAATTGATGTCCATTGCAACTGGTACTCTGCCAGTTTATGTTGGCCACCTGCCAGCGTGCTGTAATTTTGGGGCCAGGTGTGAAGCGTTTCTGTTCCATCTTGTTCCCAAGCACCTACAGAAGCCTCACACATCTCACTCGAGGCTGCAGCCCTGTAGGAAACAGCTGTACAGGTATAGGTGAAAGGAAATGTCACAGCTGGGCTGGGAGCCCTCCCCCGTGCCTTGCCCAGGGCTGTGTTTGGGGGGCCACCCCCTCCCCTCCGCCCCCACAGCGGCTTTGGGGAGGTGGTCACTGTCACAGGCACACCTGCCTGTCTGTCAGCAAGGTGCTTTGAACATCAGGGAGCTTCTGGGAAGAATGCACAGGTCAGAAACCCCCTCTTCAAAGAGGAGCCCAGGGTGGTGTGTGTCAGTTCTGGGAATGGGGAATCCAGCCCGGGAGAGCCCCGGATGCTGGCCAGCTGGGGAAGCTGTGGCCATCTCCACTGGTTTTTTCTGCCTCATGAAACCACAAGGAAATTTCCAACAGCAGGTCTTGTAGAAAGCACAAGCCCTTGATTCTGGAAGGCTGAGAACCCTTCAGGATCCTCAGCAAATTGTCACCAGGCCCAGTTTCAGTCACTGCTAAAAACACGCATTATTTCCCAGCTAGATTTGCTTTGTCTCAGTTTCCAATAATTGACTTTTGCTGTAGGTTGGGAAGTTGTGGGTTGCTGCTCTACCTGATATGTAAGTGTGTCCCAAGTCCCCCCAGTTCCCATCCTGTTTTTTATAAGCTGAATAGACAGAGTGAAAGGCAGGAGAGTCTGGGGCATGGTTTGGATCCCCTGAGCTGCTCTCCTGGTGTGTTTGAGCTGTGACTGTCCAGGCTCCTCAGGAGGAGTGACACTGTGCTGTCCCACTGTCCTCTATACCCATGGACATTCCCAGTGTCCTGCAGCCTTTGCTCCTTCCTGCAGGCACAATTTGGCATCAACTGTGGTAAATAGCATGGGGTTTGTTCCTAAGTAAGTGACTGAGCAATCCCCAAGTTTTTGCCTGTTACTGAGCTGCTCTCTTAAAACCTCAGGAGGGTTTGAGTCAGTGTCTAATCTGCTGGCTTTATCAGGAGAGGTTTTCTTTGTCCAGGTCACTGAACCTATTGTTAAGCAGCATAAGCCCGAGCAAGCTTCCCTGTGGCCCCGCCAGCACTGCCCTCCTGTTTACTCTGACATTTTAAGACCTCTGCTGACCAGATTTTAATCCAGGCCGTATCCTGTGCACTGCAGTCTCTGGGGCATAGGAGCTTTTCACATCCTCTGGCCCGGCCGTGCCGAGAGCTCAGGGCTGCTGACGCACGGGGCATCGGGCTGTGAAAGGCAGCAGCAGTTCAAAGCCCTGCAGCCCCTTGGCCACAGCCAGGTGTGAACAGGTCCTTCCATAGCCCTGGGCAGGCAGGGGGGTGAGGAGGAGCAGATCTAACAGCAGCCCCACCCCGTGCAGAGCTGGGGTCCTGCTGCTTTGCCCAGGGCTCAGGGCTGTGTGTGGGAACTGCAGTCGCACTGCGAGGTGAGGAACCACCTGCCAACGTGTTAAGATCCAGTTGCACGTGTTCTCTTCACCCCTGTGTCAGTGAGAGGCAGAGTGGCTTTGTGGTCTGGGCACAGCTTGCAGGGAAGTACAGGGTGCTGCCTTCCAGGCAGCCCTGTCTCCTGCAGGGGGGAGCAGGGAGGGAGGAACCAGCAGCTGGTGGAAACAACCTTCCCTGTCCCTGAAATGCCTCTTTCCTGGCATGGGGAGGGAAGGAGCGCTACCACGCTGCGTGGGGAGTTTTCTCAAGTGGCTTGTGATGTTTCCATGCCTTCCTCCCCAGCCTTGGATGCACCTCTGCCTCTCCTCCAGGCTCATCTTGGACAGGGCGCTTCAACCACAGCGTGAGCTCCAAGTGAATCAGGGTGTGAGCTGTGCACGTGCCCCAGCACGTGTCGGGTGCTCAGCCAGCCCTGCACAGCTTGGCTCTGCTGTCAGCTGAAGGCTCTTTTAAAGTGTTTTCTGGAACTGAGATGGGATCATCAGCTCCTTGAGGCAGAGACTGACAGGATAAATCAGCCTCGTCCCACGGCTGGGGTTGGATCTTTTCCGTGCGGATCAGATGACGCTCATTGTCCAACGTCCTCATTTGTGTCATGGTCAGGCCAGGTTTGTGTAGTGGGATGGGAAACTTAACTTGTGTTTAGTCCTTTTGTCCTAAAAACTGCTTCCAGGGGTTCAGCACAGATTCTTGGGAAACGGGAAATGTCCTATTCAAGAAACTCGCTGACCATGTGTTCCTGGGGTTGGGAATAGTGGAGTGACCTAGGAAAGGAGAGGCAGACCATGTGCAGCACCTCCTTGGAGCACACTGTGTGCACCCTTCACTTCCCTTGGGGTTTTGCAGTGGGAAATGGCCTTGTTTCTGCTGCCCCAGCACCCAGATAGCACAAACCCTGCCACCTCTTGGCAGGGCATCAGGCCCAGAGAGTGCACAGCTCTGGCTGTGCAGAGGTGTTGCCACAGCTTTAGTGTACTTGGAATGACATATTGGAGCCCAGACCTTGTGGAATTTGCTGATTAGTCTATAAGTGTATTGAAAGGCCTCATTAAAACACCATTAATGCTGGATCCCCTCCCAATGAGCCATCTCTTATTGCTACCCAGAGAAACTCTGAGGAAATGGAAAGGCTGCTCTGGCTGGCTGAGCTGTCCCTGGGCATGAAGCGTGGCCTGAGACAATCTTTGTGCTGCTCATGTGTTATTGTGGTGCTTTGAGAGAGGCCCACATGAGAGGTCCCTGGGACCTAGGGTTGCGTCTTTGCCTCAACTTTGCCACCTGGATACACTGCCATTGCTTTTTTCAGACTCTTCTTTCTGGTACTAAACTCAGTCCTTGACCTGACTCTTGGCCTCTGCCCAAAGCTCAGCTTTAGAGGGAGCCTCTTTCATGGCACTGTTTTGTCTCTGCCCAACTGAAATGCTTAAATCCCATCTGAAGGCAAGGACGGCTGTGGCATCCACCAAGGCAGCTATGGGAAGGACCTCAGGAAACCCTAAAAAAGACCCAATTAATAATTCCTCATTGTTATCCTGAATAAGAAAGATCCACGTCCTGCAGAGCTTGCCAAAGAAGTGGACGGGGTGGAATGCAGGGAGTGGTCAGCCCAAATAACAGATGGGGATCTACTCTGTCTCTATGGGAGACGGAAGGTGACCTCTGTCATTGAGCTTGGAGTCTGCTCCCCACGTTTCTGCTCCCAGCTGAGCCTTGTGTTGTTTTTGGATGCCAAATCCGTTTGCCAGCACTGGGCTGGGGCTGGGCGAGGTTGGGAGAGCCCAGCTCCCATGGCAGGACAGAGCTGTCACCCTCAGTACCCTCCTGCTCTCACATCCCAAACCCCAGAGAGAAGAAGACACCACCATAATCTTATTTATTGATTTTTTTTTTTCTCAAAGTCATTGAAGTCAAAGCACTTCCCAGGCATTAATGAACGTATCTCCACAACACATTGTGACAGAAGGAAAAGCAATTTCCTTGTTAGGGATTGGCAACAGAGGTACACAGGGCTGAGGGACCAAGCTGGTCCCACAGGAAGCCTTGGCTTCAGGATGAGAACAAACCCCTGATACCCAGGATTTCAGGCCACTGCCTCAGCCCCAGGCCACCCGTGTCCCTTAGGAAGACAGGGGGGTACTAAGGGAAGGTTCATTGGGAAGCATTAAAATTCTTCCCAAACACAGACCCCACATGAGCAGCTTGACTTCTGCTGGCCTGGCTGTGTCTGTGGTGGGACATGAAAAATGTTGGATATTTAGTGCAGCAGATAATTTAATCGCATTTTTCCCCATAACATATTTGCATATATTTCCTTAAACATAAGGTAAAAACCATAATTTATTTAAATTAACAAAATTTGCCTTAACATTTTACATACCAGCATTTTACATAAAGCATTTTCTCCACCATATGTAACAAATATTTGTCTATCTGTTTATATATTACGAATAGTGACAACTATGGTTCTTATTTGTAGTCATTTCATTGATTTATTTTTTAAACTTTCCCAAAACTTCATTGTACTTGGAATAGGTAGATGCACATATAAACACAAGCTCTCAGTATGAAGACAAATGTGTTTTCTGAGGAGTTACTGCCTGCCTGCTCTGTGAACAGCAGAACAGATTTACATTCTGGTTCCGTATTTATCTTAAGCATAAACGATGTGATGTTTATTACAGCAGCCATTATTAGGGAAGGAAGGAGATTTATATCCATGCACAGAAAAAAAAAAAAGGAGTTTGCTGCATCCTTCCAGAGCTGTGTCACTTCACCTGGTACCTGTACCACACATGATTGAATGATGTTTTTGCTACATCCTTCCAGAACTGTGTCACTTCACCTGATACCTCTTCCATGTGTGATTCCCATGGAAAAGTGTCTCTGAGCAGCTCCCCAGGGTGTGTCAGGGACGTGCCTGCTGCTGTGCATTCCTGGAGCTCACACAGTGACCTCCCAGCTGCGGTGACATGCCACATGTCTGGTGCTGAGGTCACTCCTGAAGATCATTTTTGCGCTCTTAAGTCACACAGATGCTTCTGGAACTTGCACCCCTTGCCAGTTTTTATTATTAGCTCCCTCTAGTACCAGTAACTTTTTTTAGTTTTAATGAGTAAAGATTTAATCAGCAGTGATCTGAGCTTTGCTGAAGCCTCGTGGATGAAATGCTCTCGTCAGTCCAGGCCATGGGAGCTGAATTTGCTCAGCACTTGGCCCTTTTCACACTCATAAATAAAACTTCCATTTAGACATGAGCATCCTCACCAGTTTCCCTGGGACTTGAGTTAGTGACTGTCCTGATCTGGGGAGGGAGAGATCCTCCAGGTCTCCTCATTTGGGAAGTTTGGAATACCTGCTGAGCATGCCTTTCTTCCTGGGAATCTCTGGAATCTCCGACCCTGTGGAGGTAGCAAAGCCCTCACCACAGCACATCCTCCCCTTTCCAGAATAAAATCCACCACTTTGGAGAATGGTTTCTTTAAATGAGTTCATTTTTTATGTGGGTTTTTTTTGTTTGTTTTTTTTTTTTTGTTCAAAATGAAACATCTTGGCATGGTGAAGTGTGAGGACGAGAGAATTTGCTGGAAATTCTGAGAGACTTAGCACGCGTGTGCTAATGGGATATAATTTCCACACTGCCATGTCTCTCCTCATACAGACTGAGGGCATGGGCTGTTCCCTCCTCGTGATGAAATCCTGGAAGCCTGATTTACATGGCTCCAGGGCAGCCTGGTGAGGAAGAGGAAGCCTGGCAGCACAACCCCTCAGAGATGCCCCATCCTGTCTTAGGCAGTGCCACCCCTTTCTGCTGGCACCTCGCTCCTCCTGGAGCTTGTTCCCTCAGGCAGGATTCCCACTTTTCAGCTCTTCCCAGATTTCACCTCGGTTTCCCCCTTTTTAATAGGAATGTTTGGCCTCTTGCACTCGGGCTCGGGGAGGAGCAGCTTGTTTCTGTAGCTGGCCTGGTGCCAGATGTCATCACTTCAGGCAGTGCCACGCTGCACATCTTCAGCAGTTTGAAATGGAGAGACAGAGAGAGACAGATAAGATCAGCAGCTTTAGGTGATGGCATTGTTTCAAATAAACCATGCATGACCCAAAGCTTCCACTTCAAATGGGGAATGAAATTGCTTCATCCTTTGACAGCTTGCTCCATGAAAGAAATTTATCTTCACTTAATTGCTTTAGATCCCAAGAGGCTGTGTACAGTAATTTCTAGGAGATAATTATATCAAATTAAAAAAAAACTATGTGACTATCCGGCTGCTGAGCATGAATGCAGTGGCCAGAGAAGAGAGCAGGGAGGAAGGAGGTACCACAGCTGAGCCCTGCTCCAGGATCCTTCTCCTCATGGTCCACAGGCACTTGGAGAGCCCAGGAGAGTCTGCCTGCAGGGCATTGTGAGCTTGGAGCTGGGAATTCTGCTCTCCCAGAGCATCTTGAGGAGCAGGGAAGCTGGGGCATGGCAGGGATGTTGTCACCCCTGCCTTGTCCCTTGTGCTCAGGACACCTCGCCAGGAGAGCTTGGCAGTGCCTCCATCCGGTTCGTTCTCCCGTGTGGATGTACAGTAGAGCTGAGGAACAAGAAAGCTTGTTGATTTAAAAACATGTATATTTAGAAGCAGAGTGTAAACTTCCTGCCCAGGCTGGGATTGGATTCTTGACTATGTTTGAGTTTCCAGTTTTCATTTCCTTTGCCCTCATACTTAACATTGTGTATCTCCCAGAGTGTGCCCCAGACTAATCTCTCTCTAACCCTCCCTTGCCCTGCATTTTTCTGCCATTATTTGCACATCAGTTCCAACTCTTCCAGGAAGCAGCATATCTCCTGATTGTCACTCCATGCCACGGCTTAGCCTGGACTCCTGCAGGTCTCCTGTGTCCCTCTGGAAGTGACCTCAGACCCCAGTCAGCAGCAGATCCAAGCTGGGGACTGCAGCAGGGACAGAACTGCTGGCAGTTGCCATCCCTCAGAGAAAGATGAGCTCTTGGCACGGGTTTGAAATCCTGAAGGGACACTCATTCCTCTTGTTAGCTCATGGGAAACAGTCACTGACCAGTCCCAGCAGGGGTAAATCCATCCTCTAAGTCTTCTCTTTCTCTCCTTCACATCAGGCTTCACGCTCTCCCTGACTGCTCCTTGTGACAGCTCCTGCCCTGCCATTGCCTTTACAGCCCATATCCTGGGGACAAAGAGAAAGTTGTTCCCCCCAGGGCTGTGACAATTTTTTTGTGTGATCCAGCGTGGGCTTTGAAAGGGTTGACAACAATCCTGAGCCAAAAGTGAGCTCCTCCCCAAGCCCTGTGATGTGCAGGCTGGTTTTTGAAGTGTGCTGCTGCTTCAGCTGTTCCCAGGAAGTCTGCAGGGGAACCGTGTTTGTGCTAACGAGGTAAAGTCCCCTTGTGTTTCTGGAGGGGATCCGCTCAATGGGCTCTTTGATGTCATCTCAGTTTTTGGACTTACATCAAGTAAATCTAAAAAAGAAAAGAAATGTTTTGGCTTAGCCCAGAACGTTTGCACCTGAGCAAGATGACCTGTGGCTGTGCTGAAATCTGTGGCCACAAGTAGAGCTGTGGCCTGGAGAAGGGAGACGAAGTATTGAGTAGTGGGAGAGTTAACACATGTAAAAAAGCTCCTCAAAGCAGTCCTCAAACATAGCACTGTCCCCCTGTGCTGATCAAGGTGCGGTCAATTTTATACCACCCTGGGTGCAGACAAAACTGGGTAGTTCAGGCCATTTGTGCCATTCTGAACAGCCTCTCCTATCTTTCCCTGTGGCTCTAGAGCCCTGAGAAATGTTATGTTGGGATGACTGCCCCTAAATATCCTCAGATTTCATGTGTTGTCTCCTAGTTCAGACCTCACAGTGCTGCCATGAGGTTTATAATGAATCATGGGAGTATTCAGTTGCAGAGGGGTTGGAACTTTAAGGTCCCTTCCAACCCAAACCATTCTGAGATTCTTGGTCCTGGCTGCCCAAGCCCAGCTCCCTGAAGGTCACACATCCTGATCTTCAATTCTAGCTTGTTGTTAATTTTTTTTTTTTTTTTTTTTTTTGTATGAGGTGTCCTGACAAAGCTCAACACATCACTATGGGTAGCAGCTTCCACTGCTCTCCCTGACAGCCTCTGCAGCCCAAAGAGCCTTTGTCCCTTTGTGTCCTCCTTCTGGGAATGGCAGAAACTGGCAGAAGAGCAGTTAAGAAATGGAGTATCCAAGGAGCTCATCTGGCTGGGAGCTGCTGCTCACAGCAAAGTCGACATTTTTGTTTCAGAGGCCACGAGTGAAGGAGTTAATGATGATCCCAGATGGCTTCAGACTTTGCCTCTTGCCACCCCTTCCTGTTCCCCCAGGACCTCAGATGGTGGCGGGAGATGAAGTAAAATTCTGGAGTTTATTGTAAAGTTCATCCCTCTCCCTAAATCATGCTGGAACTTGTGCGTGCTGTGTTGGCAGCTTCAATGGGATGCTACCTGGTAATTAATTAGTTGTCAAGAGACAGCCCAGAGCTTCCAAGCCTTTATATTCTTGCTAATAGAAATTGCTCTGATTACATTTTCCCCCTTGGCTGGAGGGATGAGGAGCAGGAGTGATGGTCCAGGGGCAGCTGGAGCACGCCTGCCTGGCCTTTGCTGGGGCTCCTGTGAGCGTGCTAGCACATGCTTCCATCAGCACAGCCCCTGAGGGAGCCCACTCCTGAGCCAGGCCTCTGCCAGCCTGCTCTGCTCACGTTTCTGTTTCCCCTGCCTTTGCAGGTGAGCCCTGCCACAATTCCCCTTCAGCTGCTCCTCAGGGTCTTCCCTTGGCATCTCTGTTCCCTTCCCCTGCCCAGGCAGAGGTGCTTTGCATGTGCTTTTAGAGCCTTTTTTCTGGGCTCAGCTTAGAGAGACATTCAGTGTCTGCAGAGGTTCCTGGTGTTTTCCCTCAGCCTCACTTCTGTTTCCTTTTCATTTTTATCTCCATGTTTCTGCAGTTAGTTGTCAGCAGATTTAGGTTTTTACCTGCAGTGTGTGATCAGAGAGCGAGAGGTGCCTGGATTTTGTGCTCAGCCAAGCAAGGCACTGGTCCTAAGCTGAGTTTACCTTACCCAATGGTTTGTTAAAGAATCATTTCTATTTTTGTACACTAGTTTATGTTTTTCCCATATTTTTTGCAGAGATTCTCTGCTAACAGCTGACAGTTCCATTCTCCTCCTCTCTGGCCAGTGTCTGTGTGTCCCCTAGCAGCCTGACACCTTGAGCAGCCTCAAAATTAGAATATTTGGAGCTGAACTCCATCATCCATCCTTATGCTTCTCTGGTCAGCACCACCACCTTGGGGGCAGCAATCCCAGCTCTTTGGGAGGTGTCACTCATTGCTCTGCAGCAGGTCACAGTCATTTTCTGTCTCAGTTACCAAACCTTCCCGTGGCTCCAGGGAGCAGCTGCCTGGGAAGGAGCTGGGAGAGGATCAGCCCAGCCCTTCTGGCAAGTGCAGAGCCCAGCCCATGGGTGCTGCAGCTCCTTTAATGCAGCCTTGGCCAGGTTTTGGGGTATCCCCAGCGGGCTGCAGTGGGGTCTGGATAGTGCAGTCCTGCTCAGCACAGCCTGTCCGACTTCCCAAACAGCTCCCAGCCACCTTATCAAGCTTAGGTGATATCAACTCTAGTGATTATCAGCTCATTTTGTGATTTCAGCTCTTTGCTTGCTAAGTGCCTTAGGCAGATGCAGGGAGAGAGAGGAGAAGGCTGTGTGAGGTTCCACAGGAATGTCTTTGTTGGATCTTCTGTGAAGATTCTCAGGGGCAGCTCTTCTGCCAAGCTGGGCAAAAGTAGGGTTTTTTAGGGTACAGAGGTTTTAGGAATTGTCCAATAGTAGGAGTCATGTGACCTGTAGCCTTACAGAGAGATAAGCAAGGGTCCAAAGGCAGAAAAATGGGTTTCTAAGGTCCAGTTATCATGAGTCAGCATTTCCTATCTTAGGCTGCTGAATGCCATGGTGGCTTTGCAGGTCCTGGGCGTGCTGCACTCCTTGGCCCTGGGGAGCAGCTGAGCCCTGGCTGATCCCAGGAAGGCTCCCTGGAAGGCCGGGATGCAGCGAGGCTCTGCCGGATGCTCTCACGCCTGCCCGGGGCTGTGCCTTCCCTTCCCACCCCCGGGGAGCCCCACCTGACACTGCTGCCTCTGCAGACATATGGTCCCTTGTCTTTGTGTTTGCTTTAGTGTGGGAGGGCTCCACGCTGAACTCCTGGAGCTTTTAAGCTATTGTTAGTGCCGACCCGGCGTGGCAGTTTTACAGGCATGGCCCCAGCCCTAACAAAGGCAATTAGGATGCTATTCTGTTGGAGCTTTGGGGATGAGAGATTTCTAGTGTCTGGAAGGAGCAGTCTGGAAAGGGCATAATCTAATGCAGAAGATGAAGACAAAGGCATTTTGGAGGCAGGATGTGGGGGAAATGGGGGCATGAGATGCTCAGAGGGCAGAGCTGCTGCAGGACTGGGGATGCAGGAGCTCAGCAGCTCAAGGTGCAAGGATGGAGTGAGCAGGAGAAGGAGAGATGCTGCTCTGGGCAGGTACAGGGAGGTGCTTCTGCTGGGGTGGGGTGAAGGGGGAAGGGGAAGACTTGGGTGCTCTGTCCTTGGGCAGGAAATGATGGTTCTAGTGAGAAAAGTGTGGGGTGGAAAAAGCCCCAAGGTGTGACAACGACTTGAGTGTCACCCTGCAGAGTAGTGAGCAAAGGAGACGGAGGTGACAGCTGGGACAGGAGTGTCACAGGGCTGTCGAGTGACCTTGGAGGTGGCACAGGAGGGGTGGGGGAGCAGCAGAGGGTCACAAGGGCCACCAGCAGCATGTGGTTTGGTGCGATTCACCCAGGGCGAGTCAGGAGGCCGTTCCCAGTCACAGGGCTCGAGTTGCATTTCTTGCTGCTGGCTCCTTCCTCGCTTGGCTTTTCCAGCATCTGATCTGAGTGTTTGTTTGCTTCCAGTGATTTCAGTTGTTTTCTATTTTAGCTCCTGACCCCGAGTGCCTGGGCTGGGGCAGGCAGGCACCGTTTGAAAGCCGCCACTTGGCGGCAATAACTGTTCGAGCCGCGGAGCAGCACCCATCTAACCCCTCTTTTCACACACTCGGAGCTTCCCAAACATTAACCTTTGGATTAAAATTTTCCATGCTTGGTCTCTCCCCAGATGTGATGTCTGAGCTTTGGTTTGGGTTCATGTTTTTCCTGTTTGCTGGATCCGTATTATGGGAGAATGAAAGAAATACTTTTCCCATTTACAAAAAAAAAAAAAAAAATTATAGTCTTCATTTATTTGGGGTTGTTGTTTTTTTTTTCATTCGGGGATTCACCAAAAATGGTTGAAGTTTGAAACTGAAAATAATTAGCTTGGCTGCAGCAGGCTGTTGTCACAGCAGTCAGGGATGTGCCACAGCTCCAGGTGTGTGACACTGTGGGTACCACCAGCACAGCCTGCTCAGCCCACTCCAGGTACATGCAGGCACTGCCAGCAGAGCCAGGAGAGCCTTGCTGTGAGTCAGCCTGAGTAACTCCAGATCTGCAAGAGGGCGTCTGGCTTTTTTGTTTTTTAGAAAAGAGGGGAAAAAAAAGTTGTTTTTCAGGCTGCACATGCAGGCTGCCGATGCCGGGGCTACGCAGGCTCCTGGGCTGGGTGAGTCAGGCACAGGGTTCATCCCCTGCTCCTGCTGCAGCTCGTGGCACAGGGCTCATCCCCATGCCATTCCCAGTCCCCTGCTCCTGCTGCAGCTCATGGCACAGCGAGGAGATGACATGCTGGGGACACAGCCATGTGCTCGCCCCTGTGGCTCAGCTCCTGCCCCAAGCCCCCTGTGCAGCGTGGCTGTCACTGCCCTCCTTTGCAGGACAACCTGCCTCCTTTCATCTCATGCCACCAAGGGGCTGCACTGTTCCTTGTCCTGAAGCCAAACACTCAGATCCCACTCTTTGACACCTTCTTCTCCACCTTGGACAATGCTCTGCGTTTCCCTGCGTTGATTTTTTATTTTATTTTTTGCTGGCTGCTGCACCCCTCCTTTGTGCTCCAAGTCTGCTCACTGCTCATCGGGTGGGGACCTGTGCTGCTCACACCAGCACTTGTAATGTCTGGCCTGCAGTTCTGCCAGAGGCCAGAATTGGCTCTGGGTGCACGGCTGGATCGCGAGGACGGTGTTAGATGGAGGGTGGAGTGAGTGAATACCCCTCTCTTCCTACTGTGCTTTCAGGAAATGTCTCTAATGCAGCTGTAAGTGTGAATGAAGTCAAAAGTATGGATTGGTGCCCCTGCTCCAGCCCACCCCACTTGTCGGGGCCCATCCAGAGTCCCCACCCTATTGTTCTGCTTCAGCTCCTCAGTTTCGGGGCAGGGGCCCTGCTCTGCACTCAGCATCCACTCCCGAGAGGAGGAGCTCTCCCGAAAACAAAGACACAGCGAATAGCTTTCCTTTCCCCACCGAGCCAACGTTCCAATTCCTCCTTCCCTTCCCTTCCCTTCCCTTCCCTTCCCTAGGTGTGTTTGCAGTTCTTGGCCCAGCTGGAAGTGAGCAACTGCAAGACTCAGGCCATTAATCATTTGCCAGAAAAGCTGAGTATTGGGTATAAGTAGCAGAGCTGTGCTTGCTGCTTCCTTAAAGCAGAGCAGGATCTGCGTGGGCCAGAGCTCAAGGCCAGTGCTGAAAATCACCTCTCTGCTAGGCTAAGGGAGCATGTCCTGCTTGGAGCAGCCCCTCCTGGAAGAGGACATGGGCTCTCAGGCACAAGAACGTCATCGGGAGTCCCCTAAGTGGCAGCATTTCACTGTGAAGCAAAACAGAGCGTTTGTCCCTCCCTGAAGTGGCTGCTGGAAATGGTGTGAGCCTCTTCCCGCCCTGCCCCAGCCCGGAGCGTGCTGCCAGCGCGGTTCTTGCGGCAGGGGGGAAATGCCAGTGTTGGTAATATCTCTGGGGCTCTGGTGTCCCAGCCAGCCAAGCCGTGGTGGCATTTTTCTGGTGTTATTCCATTGCCTGCCAGCCGTGGTGGCATTTTTCTGGTGTTATTCCACTGCCTGCTCTATCCCCACCCTCTGTTTTCAAGAGAATTCAACGCTGGCCCCAACGGAGCAGTTGGAGGAGCTCCTCCCTGCACATGGCAGCCCCGTGAGCTGCCCTTTCACCAGGGCTTTGTTAGTTCAAAGCAAAGCTGCTTCTCCTTCCCCTTCCAAAGCTGAGGAGAGGCAGAGTGCCCTGAGCTTCCCAGCAGCATCCAGGGCTGGTGAGGCGTGCGAGCAGCACCGGAGCAGCTCGGCACTGATGTTGCTCTGTCTGGCTTCTGGTTTGTGGAGCAGAGGTTTCTCATCCCATGGCTCTGACTCAGGTATCTGTTTCCTCTGATGTGGGCAGCCATCACTGGAGCTTTTGCCCTGGGCATGCTGTTGTTTTGTGTCCCCAGGGGGTGGTGGAAATTGTGGGAGAGCTCCCTGAGTGCTGCCACAGCCGGACAGTGCTGTGGATCCCTGGGATGGGAAAAGCAGCATCTCTCTGTTCTAAAGCTCCCCTAAAACTGGTGGGATGAGCATCCAGTTTGTGTCCTAGACTGAAAAGTCTGAAGGAAATGAAATACACACACACCTTGACTCAAGCCAGTGTGTGCACTTCAACTCAGATTTTGGGCTGTTGCTGGGTGTCAGCTCAAGGACCCTCAGCTCTCAGCTCCACATCCAGCTCCACGTAAGAGCAACACCAAATTCCTTTGGCACTGGATGCTTAGGAGGGATCTTTTGTGGTATTTCTTTGGCTGCATTTTCCTGGCCAAACAGCCCTGCCTGAATTCAATACCGTTGTGCCACTGGCACTAACCACTCTGACCAGTTTACCTAGAGAGGGGTCCCAGTTCAGCAGGTTGGGATTATCACCCGCTGAGAATTGCTGGTGTTTGAGGAAGTGAAAACCCTCTGGGGAGGCTGCAAGCAGTGGCCAGGTGGGAGCTTTGCTGCTTTAGGAGGTTTTAGTGGTTCTCATTAAAACAGTCTCCTGTAGACTCAGTTTCCTAAAAGAAGAGGAGAAAATTCCAAATGCTTTCATCCCAGTTCAAGTATCCACCAGGGCAGGGAACTGTGGAAGTTACGGTGGGATCTCAGATGACATTCTCTGGAAAGAAAACTTAATAGAGTGCAAGTATGAAATGCTCAGGCCAGAGCAGCTGTGCCCTCTGCAAGGGCTTGGCCAGTGCTTGCACCTCTCCCTCGCCTGTGCTGGGTAAGGAAGGGCAGGGAGGGGGAAATCAGGGGTCTGCTGGAGGAGCCCCTCTACTTTGGAAGCCTTTGGCACCTCCTTGAGATATTTAAATGACAGACAGACATATAGGGATCTGTAAATACTCATTTGGTGCCAACTAAACCACAAAGAAGATACAGCATTTGTGGTCCAAGGAAGTTTAAATATTTGTGGTCAAACTTAAAATTCGACATAAAACTCTCATCTGCAATGGAAGGCAGCCAGGAACTGCATGGAGAACGTATAAGCTGTGTAAACTCACAGAAATGGCTTCCCAGCCAGCTCTGCCAGGACCAGGCAGAATATTCCAGCTCTTGCCTCTCTGCCTGAAGCAGAGGTGGCACAGGAAGGGCAGGAGGTGGATTGGGCAGCTGGGGGCTGTCAGGGTGAGCTCTGGTTTGCACCTTTATGTTATTTTTATTTTGTAGATTGCCAGCCCTGCTTCCCCATTCCTGTGCTGTCATGCTTTTCCTTCCACCACCCAACTTCCCACTGTCACAGCACTCTGTGACACTGCTGCTTTGTCCTGTGGGACAGGAATCTCTGAGTTACCCGGTGGGTGAAATCCTGGGACAGTTTCTCATTGTCTCCATGGGGAATCCTCTGGAAAGAGTTTGTGCTGCTGGTGAATCTTCAGGGTTTCCTCCTGTGAGCCCCCAGCAGGGCCAGCTCCAGAGACACATTCCGGAGCAGGGAGGGTGCCAGATAACCACAGCAGTGTCCCCACAGCACAGGGCAGCCTGCATTGGGCTCCTGCCCTTTTTTTTCCCCTCCACATATCCTGCAGAAAGGGCTCTGTCTCAGGGCACTGTCGCAAGAGCTCCCTGAGATTTGCAATCAAGATGTTGGATTGAACATTCATCAGCCGCATTTCCCAAATTCCAGGAGAGACAGATCCCAGTCCTGGCACAGCAACACAGTCTCTGGTCACCAGCGTGGCCCCACAAGCAGATGTACCCAAAAAAAACCCCAGGGTGGAGAGGTGTGGGGGTGGCCCTGCCTTGTCCCCAACGCCAGAGTCCTCTGATGGTGGCCTCAGAGGAAGGGCAGCGTGCGGCTGCTGAGAGCAGAGCTGTCGCCTTTCCCTTACTAAGCAATCCTCCCTTCCTCCACTGAAGAGCCTGCTAACCACTTTCTTATCTGTCTGAACTCTGCAAAACAATCTCTGGCAAGGCAGGCATCCTCCAAAATGGCTGAGGAAATAAATTCCCCCAGTCCCCGAAAAGGAAAAGACTGGAGGCAGGGAGAGCAGCCCATGCCCTGTGAGAGCTGTCAGCTGTGCCATGTTGGCTTTGCTGAGGATAAGGAGCTTGCCTTCCTGCTTCCCCAGCCTGGGACCACAGGTTAGGGGCAGGATTTCAGGGATTTGTCTTCCCTGGTTTGTGTTCCAGTAGGATTTGCAAGGGGGAAGCAGAGCAGGCTCCGTTGGACTTGGCTTTACTCATGGCCTGACTTTTTCTGTTTCTTTCCTTGGGGAGTTTGGAGATGTGCTGGGAGCTGGGCTGAGAGACAGGAAGGCACTGAGGTGGCTGTAACAGGGAGTCCCTGTGTGTGAGTCACTGTTTCTCCAGGAGTCATCTGTCTCTCTCACAGCTGTGATTTTTCAGCCCCTTGTTCACATGACAGACAATTTAAATTTGTGGTCCTGTGCTCAAGGCTTCACCTTGAAGAGCAGAAATGCCCTAGGTATGTCACTGCTGTGGGGATCAGCACATGTGGTCATGGTGGGTGGAAGCAAATTCTTTCTCCAGTGAAAATTCTTGCAAAAAATTCCTGCAGTGTCTTAGTGGAGGCACCATTTTGCTCTTTGGAGGAGCCCACAGCCTCTGCTGAGCTGTTGGCACCAATGCCTGAGGACACGAGGAGAATCAGACACTCACAAACCAGATGAAACATCCCCATTAGTCACTGGAAGCTTCCTGTATTCCCATCATCTTCTCAGGGACTGCTCTGGTGGGGGTAAAATTAAACAAGCTGAAGAGCCACCTCCTGCCTACGAGGTGTCAGATGCAGCGTGGAGCCAACTGCTCCATGCTGCAAATGCTGCTGCTCCCTGGATCTGACAATGAAGTTCTTTAGCACATTTAACAGGTGAGTAAGACATTAGGGCAAGTCTTTCCAAGCATCAGTGAAAGCCAAAAGCTTGGTTTGGAATCCAGCAGGAACTTTCCTCTCCAGGCTGTGTAGCTCCAGGGAAGGAGTTGGTCCTGGGCTGGGCTGTGTCAGCTCTCCAGGCCATCCTGGGCACAAGAGCTTTAGGTGGATCTGGAGGATGGTTTTTCATCTGGAACATCGCTTTGGCTTTGGTGTGACTCTTCCACAAAATTAACTAAAGGTTCCTGCAGGACCCTCAGAGGTATTTTGGCTCCAAGCCCCAGAGCTGCTCACAGCTTCCCCCATGTCACTGAGTCTCACCCTGATGTCCTACAGCTGCCAGCAGTGACAGGTACCAGAACCTTGGCAGGAATCTGTGCAGGCTACTCAGGGCTTCTTCTGGTCTCTGACCCCAAAAACTGGGTGACTCAGCTCAGATCCATCACTTTGCACCTTCATGTCACCCATGTGTATTCTCTGCATCACTGCACTGGATGAGGCAAGCCCAGCAAGCCCTGGGGATGGTGGGCAGCTGGCTCCCTTTCCATGCTGCTTTCCAGCTTTAAAGGCCAGTCCTGGCTGAGCTGTGTGGCCTTTAAAGCTGGAAAGACGGAGGTGTTTGCCAGGCCAGAGCACATCTGCTGTGATGACTCGTCTGAGACTGTGTGTGCCCCAGTGCAGAGGCTGGAGCTGTGCCTGAGAGAGGCTCAGCATGCTGGGAGAGAGTTTGGGATAAGACATGGCCACATTTTCTCTTTGGAGAGTGGTTCTCCAGCTGTGGCCACGGGGAAGAGCAACTGGAATGGTTCTTCTGGGCTTCTCTGTCTTCCTTGGGTGTTTTCTCATGCTCCTCTCTGTGATGGAGCATCTGGCATGGATGTGGCAGATCCTTTCCCCAGATGTGCTCTCTGGTTGGTGCACAAGATCCAGCAGTGAGATCCATCCAAGCCAGAGGTGCCGTGGTTTGGTCCCTGCTGCAGCCACTGTTGCTCTCTGGGGTCACACACAGCGTTGCAGGCACGTGGGAACCACGTCCACAGAGCCTGCTTGTGGGGTTGGTTGAAATTAAAAGTTTCTCTGAGAGACCTGTGCCTGCAGGCAATTCTCAGCTGCCGAAACCAGGGTTACACCCAGCTGTGAGTGCCTCTGCCCAGCTGGTTTGGACACCTTGGGCCTCCCTGCCCAGGAACCAAACCCCTCCAAGCTGTGTTTGGGGCTGGGCAGAGCAAGGGGCTCCTTGGGTGGGGAACGAGCCCAGGGGAGTTGGGCTGTGATGAGTCCAGGGTTGAACCCAGCCCAGCTTCTGTGCAAGCCTGTGAGATTAAAACCCAGAAGGGATGAGACCAAAGGAGGCAGGCGCTTTCCTTTGTGCTCCTCCTCCGAGCTGGCTCTCCAGGGATGGGAGGAGGCAGCCCAGGGCACAGAGAGGCACTGAGCCATGGCCTGCCTGGATGTTTTGCAGGGTCAGTGCAAACGTTTCAGCTGGGCAGGGCAGTCCCTGCGTGGTTTAGATTGTTTGGGGCTCACTTGGTCTCAGCATCGTTCAGCTACTTCAGCTAAGACATATTTAAAATGATGTGGCAAAAACAGTGTTATCCCCACTCTGGATCGTGCTGGAGCTTGGCTCTGAGTCCTTGTCCTATCCCGTTCCCATCTCCCAATCTGGGATGGGATCTCTCCATGCTATGACTCAAACTTCTCATGTCCTTTTCCCCTTCTGAATGCAGCTGTCAGGATGTGCTGGTGTCTCCCCCTCTCACACAGGAATGCAGAGCCGGCAATGGCAGCCTGTCCTCTGAGCAATCGCTTCTCCAGAGCTGCTGCCTCCTGTTTCCTCGTGGAGCCGCAGGTTTTGTCGAGGGAGGAGCAGCCAGGATCCCTGCACACACCTCCAGCAGCAGTGGGGACCACATCCCCCCGGGATGTGGCAGGTCCCCGAGGCTGAGCAGGGCTCCCCCGGCCAGCTGGCTGGGCTGCCGGAGGCTCTTTGGACTTAGCTGAAGGAATCTGCATTCCTGCCTCCCAGTTGTTTGCTCTTTAGGACGCTGTGTAAAATTAACAAGTTGTAAAAGTTGATTGAAGGCGGCGGAGGGTGTGACAGGGATTTTGGGAGCTGCGGGAGGGAGAGCGGCGTGCGGAGCAGCGGGGCCGGCCCGGGGGCAGAGGCTGCTCTGACCCAAAGCGAGAGCCAGGGCTGGTTTCTGGTGGTGTCACCAGACCAGGTGCAGGTGTCCCCTCAGGCACAGAGCTCCCAGCTCGCAGAGCAAGCCCTTCCCTCCCCTTAAATCTTCTGGAGGACATGTGGTGCTGTGGTGTGGAGTCCTGTGCTCTTTCCCTTCTGCCTGTTTTATCAGTGCGGGGGAAATGCAGCTGAGACCATAGAGGGGATCAGCTTCATTAGATCTGGGATGCCCTGGTTAGACTGGGGAACCTCACTGACTGCTGGCAGGAGGTGACACTCGTGAGGTCCTGGTGGCACTGGCACTGCAGAGTGGCTTTGAAAACACAACAGCTGGTACAGTTAATGCTGCAGCCCTGTGGGTCTCAACAGGCAGTTAGTGTGTGTTAATGCGTGTCCCGCTGTGTCTTACTCAATGATCAGTATGTTAATGTGTGACCCATGAATTAGCAGTCGGCTAATGAGCCTCAGCAGCTTGGCCAAGCAGCCGTCAGCCCCCAGTGGGTGGCTGGTGCTGGAGCTGGTGGTGAGCGCGTCTGATGGAGCAGGAGATGGGGAACGTCTCCCCTCCAGCCCCGATGGCAATCGGGGCTGCTGCAGCCAAAGCCGCCTCAGTCCCACGCCTGGCCCGCAGCCACGTGTCCCCGAGAGGCACCGCGGTGGCGAGGGGCTCTGGGCTGGCTCTGGGGAACTGAGCCCGGGTCACGGACGGGGGCACCAGACCACTTCAGCAATTCTCATTTTCGGTTTTCCTTTGAGAGCGGCTGCGTTCGTGTCAGGCCTATTTTCATACCCAGCAGTGACTCGGAGCCAGGCTTTCGGTTCCTGCTGTCGCGCTGCACGGAGGGGGAAGGGCTCTATTCCCCGCTGGGGCTGAGGTGTGTGCTGCCACATCACCAGAAACATCCCCACCGTGCCATTTCACACTGCCATTCCTCCAGGAAAGTCGGGCACAGCTCCTGGTGTCCCCACCACACCCCGCTGGCATTGCCACCTGCACCGGCAGCACCATCGCGGTTATCCCGGCGCTGCCACTCACATTTCCACCCTGAAACAGGAAGTTTCTGCCCCGGGAGGGTTGCTGGGCGGCATGCAAGGTCCCTGTCCGCCGTTCAGAGAGCCCTGGGTGCCAGTCACGGGTCACTTCTTTCCCAGCCTGGCTGCCGGCAGCCCGGGGCTCTGCCGCGTCCTCCCCGGGCAGGGCTGCACGTGATGGGGATGTGCAGAGCATTTGCTCCTTCCCTGTTTTTCATTCATATGGGCTGGAAAAATGTGTTCATGAGACGAGTTGCTGTGGCATTATGTCATGGGCCTTTTGGTTGGGCTCTTTTCCCCCCCAGCAGATGAGCTGGATTTAAGCATGTGCTGTGCTAGCTTGGCAGGAAATCTGGTGTTTCCTACTGGTTTCTTCTTCAGGGGAGGAAGGAGTGATCCCACCTGCCCTTGTCCCCAGCCCAAGCCAAGGGTGAAGGGAACTCTTCTGCATTTTGCCCAATCATTCCTGATCCAAGAGGCTCAGATTTAAGCCTTTGTGGAGCAATGGCTGCACTGCAGCTGTGCCAGCACTCATCCCCTCCTGAAAACCTCATGGATGTGGCTTTTATTTCTAGAGGTGTCTTGAGAAATCCCTCAGGAATGGGGTCAGGATGGGGCACCCATCTCTTCCCCACCTTACAGGCACTTCCTGCATCCTTTTCCCCACTGCTGCTGTTCTTGGCTACATTCTGGCATCCCCTGGCACGTGGCTGGCGGTGGTGGGCACTCTGCTTGCCCAGCAGCCTGGGCACAACAGAACTGCAGATACCCAGAGTGGAAAACCCCAAGTTACCCCGTGTGAGTTAGGCTGGGTCTCCGTGGCGTTAGCCCATGGAGCTGGGGTGAAGCCAGTGGTGAGGTTTCCACCACTTCCCTCAGCTGCAGCCCAGAGCTCTCAGGAATTCTCAGGAGGGATGTTTCCCATGACAGCCATTCCCACTTTGCTCGTGTTCTCTTTCCTTTGGACTTTCCCCTGCACACGATCATTCCTAAAGGAGAGCCAGGAGGTTGGGAATGTTCCTGTGGTGACACTTGCAGGGATTGCTCCTGGCTGGATGTCACAAGCAGCAAAAGGCTGTCCTGGGAAAGAGGGTCCCCAGCAGCTCCTGGAGCTGCTGAGCTGGTGTCACCTTGTCCTTTGCCCACCTTGGTACCATAGGACACATTTTATAGCTGCAGAATCAGTAGTTATGAATCTGTTGATCCTCAAAATACTAATTCCTGTGATCACCCTGCTCACACCACCTCCCTGCAGCAGCAGCTGCCTCTGTGGGGAGGACAGGGCTTCTCCTGCCATGCAGGTACAGGGGAACAGGAGGATTTCAGGGGGACACCTACCAGCAGAGGCAGCCCCAGGTGCGGGTGCACGAGGGTGCCTCGTTCCGGCAGCAGCCGAGGTGGAAGGTTGGAGGTCAGAGGAGGGTCAGGTTTTTGACACGCACAGCAGAGACACAGTGGTTAAAATTAGCCTCAGAGAGGAAACTGGCAGTGCTGTGGAAGAGCAGAAGTTTCCTCTCACGGCAGCCTGGTGCAGCGGGGCCAGTGCCACTGCCAGCCCTGGCTCACCGAGGCACCATCGGGGACCAGGTGATGTCCACCACACCAGCACCTGGCCTGGCATCACATGGTGTGTGTCCTGGCTGTGAGGACTCTCCCCAGCTTCCAAATCCCAGTCCTGGCAGCCTGCAGAGACCTTTTTGGGATGAGGGTCTCTGAGACTGCTTTGGTCTACAAAGCAAACCCAGGGTGGTTTGGGGGCAGGGGAAACTCAGGCGTCAGCACAGACTTTGTGTCCGTAGTGTGTAGCACTTTTAATCTCGTTTGCTGACTTTCTCCCTATAAATCTGCAGCTCCCTGGGGGTGACACCAGTCAGCAGGAAGCACCAGGGGAGAGCTGTGCAGGTGCAGAGCCCTGCTGCAAGGGGACAAGGGCAGAGCCAAGGCCAGGCGTGGCAGAGGTGCCGGCTGAGGCTGTGCCGCGTGGGACAGGGCTGCGGAGGCACCGGGCTCCCGTGCTCTGGAAACTCCATTTGAGAGCCTCATAAATTGGATAATTACCCAAGCTATTGAGTTTCCTTCAGGCCAGATCCGTCCCAGCCTCCCCAGCAGGGCTCCCCAGTTGGTCTGTGAGATGGGCCTGTGGGACGGGGGCGGGCTGGAGGTGAGATGGGGCTCAGGTTTTCTCAAATGCCCCCACTCTCTCACTCTCACACCTGCATCCCTCCACAGCTCTTAGGGGGGAAAGCCAGCAATGAAGCCAAAAGGAAGCAGAGGGATAGGACACATCATTGATCTCTCATGGTTCAGCAGGATTTTCCCCCATCTGCTGGGGCTGGCTGTGCCCTGGGAGTCCTGCAGCCCTGGAGTGCTCAGAGGAAGCAAGACAGGATCGGTGCTGAATGTCCTGACTTTGCCTGCCTCCTTTTCCCTGGGGACTACAGAGCAAGGCAAAGCCTTTCCAGCCATGTTTAGAAGAGGGGCACCCCTCACATCCCTGTGGTGCTGCCTGCATCCCACTGGGCCTTCTATCCCCAACATTTCCCCCTGGTCGTTACTCATCCGCTCCCCTTTGCACTGACTTTGTTTTCCTTTCCTTCTCCCCAACCCCCTCGTCCTCACCCCGTAGGTTATTGCAGCCGACTGCAAGAGGGTCACAGTTCTGAAGTATTTCCTGGAAGCCCTTTGTGGACAAGAAGAGCCTTTGCTGGCATTCAAGGGTGGAAAATATGTGTCAGTGGCACCC
Organism: Molothrus ater; assembly: GCF_012460135.2. Lineage (NCBI taxonomy): Eukaryota > Metazoa > Chordata > Aves > Passeriformes > Icteridae > Molothrus > Molothrus ater. The sequence goes on along the minus strand of NC_050498.2, from coordinate 6,751,531 downwards.
GTCCCAGACGCCATGGGAAAGGAAATGGGAAGCCAAGAGGGAAAACAACTGGAAGATCAGGTACCGTGCGGGAAGAGCGCGCCTCGGTGAAGGAAGAATCACCCCTGTGGGGCCCAGCCTCTGCCTGCCCTGCAGCTCCCGCTATTTATAGCTGGCCTAGCTGCGTGTGCATTTTATGGGGGGAGGCAGGGGGGGCAAATGGTGCACAGCCCTTGTCTCCTGAGTGTGCTTCGCTCGTGCCCTTTCCTGCCAGCCCGGCCCGCCCGCCTCTATCTCGCGCCGCTATGAGTTCCAGATGCTGCTTTTTTCATACCCAGGGTGGGGGCAGCTTTAATAACGTGCAGCACCACGGCCCCTGGAGAGGAGGTGGGCGAGGGGGTGTCAGGGTTCAGCTTCAGGATCAAGTTTATAGCCGTGGAGCTGGTTGAGCAGGGGCCTGAGCTCCAGCCTCCAGCACACGTACAGGAAGAGCTGACATTGGCGCCCCGTCCCTCCCCTGCCTCTCACATCCTGATGTGATTAAGGAATTCAACTCTTGTTTTTCTGCCCTTGCTTGTTCCTGTAGGCCTTGCTTCACTCCAGGCTCCGTGTGTGTGTTTAAGGGCCCTGCCAGCTGCTCTGCAGGTTGACTCCTTTCTTCTGTTTAATCTTGCAGTTGGAAAGGCCAGGGAAACAGGAGAGAGGAGCAGAGGCGTTGGGAACGGGAGGCTGGGTGGCCTGGTGCTGCCCAGGCTCACTCTGGCTCCCCTCCCTGTGCTGGGGCCGGGCACTCAGAGCCACAGGGATGTCACCCTGAGCAGGGACAGCACCTCCTCTCTGTCCCATGGGAACTGAAAGTCAGAAAGCTCAGAGAAGCCTAGAGCAGTGCTGTACTCAGCACCCTCCTTGTCCCAGCTGAGCAGGGGACAGCAAATCCCCAGACAAGAGTTGTCTCTGTAAGGTGGGAGGCCTGGATCTTTGTCCTATTCTGGAGAAGATGCTGGAGGTTTTCAAGCTGGCATGTGGGATATGGGAGGGTGTTTATGTTCTTCCCAGTGTCATGACAGGGATGGTCCTGTTCTTCAGAAGGCTCCTTTTGTTGGCTCAGTCCCTCCAGTTCCTGCTGTGAGCAAGCACAGTACCAGGATAGCTCCCTCCTGCCCTGTCCCCACAGTCTCTGCTCAGCTGTGGGAATCTCTCCATGAGCTTGTTGTGCAACCCTGGAGCTTCCTCTTGGGCACTGATCTCAAGGGAGCTTGCAGCTCACCAGAGTGACTACCAGCACTGTGGGGCAAGCAGGTCCTGACCCCCCCAGCAGATCTGCATCAAACAGAGGCTTGTCCCAGAGGCCCTGGTGTGACACTCTCCCTCTGGCAGCATCCCCCCATCCCGTGTGGTCCAGGCTGTCCCAGCAGAGGGAAGTGAGCCTGAGGGCTCCCATCTTCCTCGTTCCCATGGCTAAAAGGTCACAGGGAGAGAAGAGAAGGTGGTTCTGTGGCCTGGGTGAAATGATTGAGCGCACGACTGTGCAGCACTGGGGTTGTTCTAAATTAAGACCACGAGTCCCTGCTGCTGACACGTGTCATGGCAGCCTGCACAGGGCAGGGAGTGGAGCCCTGCTCTTACCCTCTGTGCAGGATCTGTCTCCTGCAGCCCTCCAGGGGCTCAGAGCAGGTTTTCCTGGCCAGATGCCATCTGGAAACTCTACCCAGCCCCATCACAACCCTTGGATTTTGTGCAGAGAAGGGAGGATGGGTAGTGGCATGGCTTGAGGGCCATCCATCATCACTGGGGAGCAAGGTTGGCTGCATGAGGTGAGGGGTCTGCAGGCAGCAGTGGAAAGTTGGGCTCCTGGGCAGCACATGTGGGACACATGTTGAGGAGCAGGGACTTGTGGGCTCCCCTTTGGGTGTGGAATGACTGGGGAGAGCAGCAAAGCTTGGGCAGAAGATACGAGTGAATGATGACCAGTTAGACATCAGCCACCATCTCCCACCCTCCTGTATCCCAGAGATTTGGGTATATGGGGAAAGGCCAGTGTGGCCTCCACCTAAGGTAGGAACAGCATGGCTCCTTCTGGGGTCTCCAGTTCAGGCAGTGCAGGCACACTGGGAATGGTCTGCAGAACTGGTGGGGAAGGGTCTCTAGAGAGGAAGAAGATGCAGTATGGTCTGGATGTGCTGGTGTGAGCAGGAGGCTGGAGAACCAGGGACCCTTGAATTCAGCAAAGACAAGGTTCCTGGAGAGCAGGAGCATGACAAAGGCTGATTAGAAGTAGGGTGGAAATGTTAACAGAGGAAGTCATTAACTGTTGAAATGAGTGACCTTGAGACACAGTGGATGCTCCATCATGTGAAGTTTTAAAATCAAGATTTTTGAACATCTCCTTCTGCAACATCTGTTCCAGACCAGCTGGAAGTTTTGGGGTGGGGGCAGGAATCTCTCTGGCCTACTCAGAGGTCAGAATGGAGAAGGGCACCTGAGTTAGTGAATGGATCTGAGGTTCCTGTCAGGATGAGCAGCCCGTGTGCCCTGTGGGATGAGGCAGCAGTGTTAGAGCAGCCTTGCACTGCCCTGGTGCAGGGAGGTGGGAAGAAGCAGCCTGAACAGGGATGTGCAGCCTGAGCAGCCAGGCAAAGCAGAGAGACAGGGAAATACCATGATTTCACAGAACTGGAGGCAATAAAACATCAGTGACTCACCCAAGGCTGTGGGAAGAGTTTCCCAAGGTGAGGAAGAGGGTGTGATTTTAGAACAGAGCATAAAGCTGGGCTGCCCCTGCCCAGCTTGGTCGCTGCCTTTCCTGCCCATTATCTCCTGTCTCACCTTGTCATTTCCTGAAGGTTTACTATTTATTTGGCTTCTTTTGGATGTTTAGAAATAGTCAGTCACCCATCAGCAAGGGGTGATGCACTGCCTGGCAGGGATTTGTCTGCTGGAAAAGGAAGAGCAGAACGAGAATGATCCCTGCCACCAGCACCCCTTACAGTGACTGCCCTCCTGTTCTTCTCTCTTTCTGCATTTCCTGGAAGAAGGAGGATGATGTGAGGATTGAGGCCTTTGAAGATGACTCTGAGACTGAAGGCAGTGGAGGAGAGATGGACATCAAGGAGCTCAGAGCCAAAAAGCAAGCGCTGGCCAGGAAAGTGGCAGAGCAGCAGCGCCGCCAAGACAAGATTCAGGTAGGATGGGCTGATCCCACCTTGCTGTGCCAGTGGTGCACAGCTCTTTTCTTACCATGCTTCAAAGGCCTCTTGGGATGTCCCATGGCACCTTAAGCTTCCTGGGTGTAATGCCACGTGCTGCCTCTGTGAAACCCAGCAGCAAACAGCCGTGGCCCTTTGGAAGGTCCAAATCTGGCTTGCTGTCCCCACCCTGGGTAAGAAATGAGGGTTTCTGCCCTCACAGGCCTTGAAATGAAGGTTTTGGGGACCCACTTGAAGCCAGACACAGCTTCCCTGTGGAGCTGCCAGCACACCCAGGAGTGGCAGGGCAGTGCTTTGGCTGCTGGCTGCAGTGCAGCGTGTGCCAGGCAGCGAGCTGTGCCCCAGGCCAGCAGCTCCTCTGTGCGTGTGCCAGTGAGCTGTGCCCCCACCCAGGGCAGAGGCTCCGTGACAGCCAGATTTGGTGAGAAATCAGCCTTCCTGTGCAATGGGGCACAGACAAGGGAGAGGGTGGGACGTGAACAGCAGAGTTCATGCAGGAGCCAGCGGCGGAAAAATAGTCTGTGAAGGGCTGCTGGAGCCAGAACGTTGCCATCGTTATGGGGACAAACAGACGGGATGCAGGTGATCCTGGCCTGGCCCTGGCCTGATGAGAGCGTGTTTCCCAGTGGGAGCTGGTGAAGTAAACTGGTTGAACTGGGAGCAGATGCACCCTGTTGCTTTAAGAGCGATCTCACATGCATGGATGGCTGTTGGCTGCCTCCTCGCTCACAACCCCTCTTCCTCCAGCCTCACGGCCCAGATGAGGATTTCTCAGCAGAGGAAAAATTCTCCCTGGCTCCCCTCCCCCTCACCTCCGCCCTCTCTAATGCCCAGGGCCCTTCACTTCCATAATTCTTCATTTTCCAGCCTTGAACGTAAGCCAGACACATCTGTCTGGCCATATGCGTGAACTCTGCAGTGTGTGCCGAGGTGGTTGTAAAACAGGGCTGCTGAAGGCCCTACTGGGAGAGCCTGCACATGTGTACCCTCGGGCTACTGGCGCCGGGCCCAGAACCACTGCGCTTCGCTTTTCCAAACCCACCCCAACCTTTGCAGATTTCGCCTTTTTTCTCTTTTCCCCCCCCCCTTTTTATTTTAGTTTTTTTTTTCATTTGAATTCAGAGCAATCCATATCAAGGTAGAAGTTTGTGTGCTGGGAGGGAGGGGCCGCCCCCCACAAGCGAGTCCATTATTGTTGGCAGGTACCTGGGTCACGTTAATGCGAGGAGGAAGAAAAAGCAGCAACGAAAAAACGAGTGAGAGATTGGAGAGATGGGCCGTAAATTAAAGCGGCCTGAAGCCTTCCAGCCTCCCATGGTTGTTAAGCGGGAGGTGTAAGTAAATTCCCCACTTCCCAGTGCCTTGTACAGACACAGCAAACAGGAACTGCACATGTTCGGGGAGGGCAGCGCCGCAGCTGCACCGGGGCCCCCCGGGATGGCCGCTGCCCACTCTGCAGGGACAGTGGGGGCTGCCTGATGCTGTCAGGGGCTTTCTCCCCCCGGCCTGCTCCTCCCTTCCTCCTCAGCCGTGCTGGGGCCGATGCTCGCAGGCAGAGAGAGGTCAAAATGAGGGTGTGGGCAGCTTCAGGGGCTGCACAGCTGAGAGCTGAGGTGCACTTGGAGTCTGAAGGAGCGGGGTGGAGGAGAAGTCCTTGGGGCTTCAGTAAAGTCATCCAGGCCGTAGCTGGCTGGGAATGGCCTGGAGCAGAACATGTGTGCTTGCCCCAGTGCTCTCCCTGCCCGGGTACTGACCACGCAGCTGGAGCAGCAGAGGAGCTCGGGTGGAAAATGCTGCTGGGGGAGGCCAGGTTGGAGCCAGCTCAGCATCCACCCCCTCCACTTTCCCTCTTAACCTGTGATCCTTGACCTTTCTGCTCTTCCCAACAGATTTAGTGTTTCATGGGAGCTGGGGAACTTTTCCCTTCCCTGTTCCAGCCTCTCCTCATTCACTGCCCACCTAGGGAATGTCAGCTGCTCTCCAAGTCACCCTTTAATTTTTCTGGGGACAAGGCGCAGCTCCATCCGAGTCCAGCAGATGTGGCTCCTGGCTCAGCACACAGGACTCAGCTCCCCACACAGCAGTGGGGACTCAGGTCCAGGTGCTGTGGCTGCCTCCTGTGGAATCTGTGATGGTGTGTGCAGTCCCCCAGGGTGCAAAGCCTTCATCTCTTGGCTCTGTGGTTCCTTTCTGTGCCCAAGGAGAGCGCAGTGTCACAGCCTCACCTGGGATTTGCAGAGTACTTCTCATGGATCAAGTCACTGCCTTCTCCCCTGCAGGTTTTCCTGCCTTTGCCCTGCTCCCCAGTCTCTGGCAGCCCAGCTGTGCTGCTCATTGACACCTTGAGGGGGATTTGAGCTTCACTGCTCTCCTTAGGCCCCTGTCCCTGTCCTGGCTATCTGCAGGACTATGGATCTGCTGGGGAAGCACAGGTCCAGGCAGGATAAATGGCAAATGGGTGGCCCTCAGCCAGCACCAGCTTTAGAGGGAACTCAGCTCAGCTCCATTCCCCTACACAAGCACAGACCTCAAACCATTACTCTGAGAGGAAGGATAGACCAGAGCAGGGTCAGGTTTCTTGTGTCCCTGGTCAGCTCTAGATGCAAAGCAGCTCCCTGGCTCCACTGCCAGCCTGCCACTGCCCTCACCACATTCCCACACTGGGACAGAGCTGGTGCCAGCTGCTGACAGCAGGGATGCATCAGCACGAGGCGAAAAACCAGGCACATCTCAGGTGTTTAGAGGGAGGAGAGACCAGGCAGGCAGGTGGACAAGAAGAGGTGGCAGCAACACTGCTGGGGCAGGCAGCTCTCTCAGACAGGGCTGTCCCCAAGCCACAGCTTGTCCTGCTGCTTGGCCAGCCCTTGGTCCATGCTGTTCAGCGTCCCCTGTCCTTTGTGCCGCCGCTGCGCGCTGGGAGCGGTCGAGTTTCCTGACCGGTTGAAAACATCCCACCTGAAACATAACAGGCTCTTCCTCTGGATGCTGCTATTGTTTTGCTCAGCATTACAGAAGCAGCTCAACCGGGGACGGCCAATTATGACATGTCTTCCCAAAATAGCCTCTCTCCTGTCCCTTCTGAGCCCACGGAACGGCCGCCCCCTTAAGATGCAGCCGCTCCTTTGTGGCGGTAGTGTGAGTAAGTGGCTAAATTTAGCCGTGTCCCATTCACGCTCTCCCTCCCCGCAGGAACAATGCGGCGGGCGCACACGCACAGCACCTGCCTGGAGCGGGTGCCTGCTGCCTGCGGAAGGCGCACACCCACCCACGGCGGCTCCGCCACGGCGGCGGCCCCGGTGCGCTACCAGCCACGGGGCACGTTCACTCCCGAGGAAGACGCTGGGGACGAGCCTTGGGAGGAGGAAGCCCTGGAGCAGAGAGGCTTGGAGGAGGCATTGTTCTCGGCCCTGGAAAATCCGATCCCCGCGGAGAGCGCGGGGTTGGAAGGGGCAGCGGCGCCGGCTCTGGCCGCGGTTGGGGAGAGGGTGGTGGCGGGACGGAGGTGCTGGCAGGATGGTGCTGGCCCTTCCGTGCTGCCTGAGCGGCGTGACCCCGTGTGACCTGTCGCTTTTCTCATCGGCCTCTCTGCCATCCTGGCACCACGGGCAGAGAGTTCTGGGGTGCGTGTGCGAAGCTCCAGGGTCCATGTGGAGCCTTCTCCTTTTCTGTGCTGGTGTGGAGGCTCTCAGTTCGCCCCCCTGTCGCTCTGCACAAAGTCCTGGCTTTTGGGGGACCCGTCCCCTGCCCACTCTAGGAGCCTTCACACGGGCATCGGCTTCCGGGGAATTCCCCAGGTGATCGCAGCTGATGGATGAGCTGGGAATTTGGGACTGCGTGTGCAGGAGTGTCTGCTCTCAGTGCTGCCACCAGCTGGGGCAGCCGGGGGAGCCACCTCCGGCTCCGGCCCAGCTCCCGGGAGAAGCCCCCGTGGCCGGACAGAGGGATGGGGGGGGGGGCTGCGGGTGGTGGCAGTGCCGACACCTCAGCGTGAGGGTGCGGGAGGCGAGGGGAGTGGAGCTGGCAGCCCAGAAGAGGACAAGGGGCCCCTGGTCTCAGAGGTCCCCTGCCACGTCCAGCACTGTGGGGTCACCCTGCCACTGAGTTGAGCCAAGCCGAGCCTCTTTGTTTAACCCAAATAAGCCAAAGCTAAAATCCGGCTGCCCCAAAACACTTGGGCCAGGGCGAGGCTGTACCCCTGCTGTTCCATCCACCCTGGTTTCCAAACCCCACCTCCCAGGTGGACACACAGGCCACCATCTCCCTCTCCTCATTTTAGGGACACTGAGGCACCGTGGGACCAGCAGCTCGCTTCTGGCAGCCCTAAAAGCACAGAAGCTGAGTCCCAAACATGAACATCCCGATCCACACCCGCATGGGACCGTGCCCCACTGACCGGCAGAAGGGTTAAGGCAGAACTGGCCTCCCCGTTCTGCCGCACATGGGCTCCCTTTCATCTCTGGCGTGGGGCCAGCCAGCGTCCGCATGAATCACAGGCCACTCCTCTCTCCCCCAAACCCCTTGGCCGGAGGCTTCTGCAGCCTTTTACTCACACAAACAAAAATAAATCTCGCTGCCGGCCTCTGAACTCTGCAAAGGCGAGTTTCCCTCTGGCTCCCCGAGCGGCCCGGAGCTGTGCGCGGGGACTTGGCACGCTCCCCGCCGACCTCGCTCTTTCACTCCCGGCGCATCCTGTGTCCTTCTCTCACCGGGCGGCCCGGGGAGCGGAATGGGACGTGACGGCCGGCACAGGCCTTGCTGGAGGCTGCCAGGAATCAGCCGGGTACGGCCCTGCCGGGGCAAATGCCACACACGAGGGTGCTGCCCTCCCCGCCGCCACCGCCGGCCCGAGGGAGAGCTGAGCAGGTCAGCAGGTCCTGCTGACACTGCCGAGGTCACCTGCACGGGCTGGGCTGAGTCACAGGCTCAGGAAGTGAATTGGGGTGTAGGCGGGGGTCCCCTCTGCCACCAGCTCTTGTTCACATAGCACTGTCACCGTTCAGTGGAGACTGCGTGGTTTCAGCCCCACTTCTGCAGCTTCAGGGCCATTGACCTCTATGGCAGCCCCACGAGGGAGTTGCCACTCTGAGTCTCTGCATTGGTCGCTGGGGCCTTTCTCTATCTCCCCAAGGCAGGTGGAGCAGGCTCCAGTGCCTCCCAGGGACAAGCAGCTCCTCCCACACCCCAAAACCTTGTGGTGACACCCAGCTGTTGTTCTCCTTGTGGTGAGGGGGCAGCAGCAGCTCCATGCTGGAGTTGGTTCCAGGTTGTCCCCGACTGCAGCAGTTCCTCTGCCACCAGTGAGTGCCAAGGCAGAGCACAGGCAGGGATGGCATCTAGCACGTGGCTGGTACAGAGCTGCAGCCTGGGGACACTGCTGTGTCCTCTGTGTGATGGGGATGGCATTGTCCTCCTGCTGGCATGCAGCAGACAGGACCTGACAGTGCTCCCTGCTCTGCCTGCCTCCTCTAAGGGTTTGTGGGACCAGCACTGCCAGAAGGAGGGTGGGAGGCACGTGGTGAGGTTCTGCTTGCTGCCTTGCCTGGAGACACTTGTGGGAGGTGGCAGCATCAAGCCGCCTTGATTTAAAGCCAGATGACAACACTTGGAAATGAATTAAAAACCACTTCTTTCCATGGCCACTGCTGGCCCATGCAGCTCGTTGTTCCAGTGCGCCTCCGAGGGTTTGGCATGACTGAGGGAGGGTTGAGATCCTCACTGTGGGCAGGGGGAGCTCCCCATACCGTTGGGCAGGACAGGGTTGGTGGTCACCACGTGTGCCCCGGGCACATCTGGTGGGTCCAAGCCTGATCTCAGAAGGGTTTGCATGGTGGATGTGTTCCACAGCAGCTCTGCTGTGCTCCATGGGTGACCGGTTCCTATTAGAGGCAACAAACATCAGCAAGTCCAGGGAAGCTATTTTTAAGCAGAGGAAGCACTAGAATAGCATCCTGAGTTTTTTAAGCCTGTGGCTTACTGAAGAGCCCAAGTCCTTCGAGAGCCTCGAAAGTCATAAGTGAGCTCTGGGGTCCTGTTTTGGCAGCTGACTTGGGCCAGAGGTCCAGGTGCAGCCCAGAGGGCAGCCAGCCAGCCCCAGCAGACCCTCCCCCTGCGACTGTGAGCACCTCTGGTCTCTGTGGGTGTGAAGGGCTTGACCAAGGACAGTGCTGTGAGCTTTCAGGGCTGGAACCCACCTGGTTTCCCAGCTGGATGGAGTCAGAAAAGGCAAGGCATGTGCAGGAGGTGGTAGGACAGTGAAAGAGATATTCAGCCAAGGATCCCTACCCCACAGACCTCTGGCTGCCTGCTTGAGGTCCCTGTGTTAGGAGGCTGTTGGCAAGACTTATGCATCCCAAACTGGTTTGTTTTGTCTCTTGTCACCTTGACCTATTTCCATGTGAAGCCCCAGAACCCCTGCCCTCCCTCCCCCTTGGCACCAGTGCAGATGATCCTGGCAACTGCCAGTCCCACAAATAGGACAATTCCCAAAATACCTCCGTTTTCAAGGCCAATGCCAGTTCTCCCAAAGCCTGGACAGGGCTGTTTTTCTAGGAGAATGTTTTCTTGGAGGCTTTTGCCATCCTGCTCCCATGTGTACTGTGGGCCTGCAAGAGCTGATGTTTGGGGTGTGCAGGTGGGATGGATGCAGCCTCCTCCTATCCCCTTCCCCTGGATCTGTACGTGCCAGCCAGGCTTATCTTCTGCTCTCAGGGTCCATGGATCATAGGACTGACATCCTCCTTACTCACCATGTGTCCTTCCTTCTCCTCCAGGCCGTGCTGAAAGACCAGAGCCAAATGAGGCAGATGGAGCTGGAGATCAGACCTGTCTTTCTGGTCCCAGACACCAATGGTTTCATCGACCACCTGGGCAGTTTGGTCACGCTGCTGGACTGCAGGAAGTTCATCCTGGTGGTGCCCCTGATCGGTGAGTAGGGCCAGTGCTGTGGTGGGGGCTCCCCCTCTCCCCTGGTGTGGTCTGTTCCTCCAGGCTGGCTCCCTCTCTCCATGCCCCACGTGCCCTCAGTGCCTGTGTGGTCTGGAGCCAGTCAGCTTGTGCCGTGGGACTGGACTTCATCCTGCCCTGTCTCATCCCAGTCGTTGTTGGCATTCCTTCAGCCCCTGTCACCCTGCTCCCTCCCTGCCAGCCCTCTGCCCACACCACTCAGCAAACTTCTCCCAGTGCTGCATTTGGGGGTGCCAGGGGGCTGGCAGAAAGCAGATGGGTGTTAAACAGGATTCGGAGGGAATTTCGAAGGGAGCAAGGAGGAGGAATTGTTAAACAATCAGAGCAGATAGCTTATCCTAGCTGAGCTGGGGCTTAGGCAGGCTGAGCAAATGGCCGGCCTGTGTCCCAGCAGCGTCTCGGAGCTGCTCAAGCCCAGCCCTTCTTTTTCTCCTTATAAAGCTCGCAGTAAAACAGCAAGCTGGTTCCCGTTATTGGTAAACACTGGCCCTGGCAGATAACGGCTGTGCTGCTGGGTGGTCTCCCGGGGTGGTGCAGCCCTGGGCCCGTGCCTTTGCTCTGGATGTTTGATCACGCTCTGGGCTGGAGGTGCCGCTCCTCCTGCCAGTGCCACCGCGGCGCCTGGCACGGCCCGGTGCCAGCCTGGCACTCACAGCATCCCCAGGGGCAGCAGGAGAGGCTGGGGCAGGAGTGGGGTTGGGCGTTGCAGAGCCCACATCCCGTCCACAGCCCCCAGAGGATGGGGACCAGCAGGGTTCTGTGGGTGTCAGGCAGTGAGGTGGCACAGGTGCACCCCGTGGCATGTGGGGGTGCTGCCCTCTGAGCCATTGTGGGGGTTCCTTCTCAGCTCTGCCTGTCCCAGAGCCAATATCCAGCTGCTGCCCTTCCCCTCAGGCTGAGCAGCCCAGCTCAGGAGGGATTCTTGGGGCTGGCACCCCTGGGTGGGGAGAGCAGGGCTGGATGCCTGCCCAGCTCAGCACAGGAGCTGCCAAGTTGCTCCGTGGCTTGGCACTGCAGAAGCCAAGAGAAGGCAGTCAGCAGCACCAGCAGAGCCTGGGAAGCCCTGGGGGCTGTGGGGCATGTTAACACCTGGGAGAGGCAGGAACCTGCCCTGGAGCCATGGCTTTGCCTCCTGGTGCACTCCAGTGGTTGCTGGGAGACTTCTCCATCAAACCACAGCCAAGGGCAGCAGGACAGCTGAAAACTCTGGTCCTCCCCCTGTCCAAGATACTGCTGCCCTCAACCTGCAAAAGGAGCCTGCCCTGCCCAGCCACAGGCACAACTGAGCACTTTTAGTGCCCTCCTGTCCTGCTGCCTCATCATATGGGAACAGAGTAACTCATCTCCCACTGCTGCCACAAGCCCCCCAGAAGCACCCCAAAGCCAGCAACTCCCTGTCCATGCACAGGCTGGTCACATTCCCCCTCATCCCCCAGGACAGCCATCAGTATGGGCAGGAGGAAGCCATCCTCTGGGCCTGTGGCTGCGGGGAACAGAGGCCTTGGTGCCATGTCCCATGGGCAGGCTGGAGAGAGGCCCAGTGCCCTTCCCTCAGCACTGCTCCCTGCTCTTCCTGGGGGTGCAGCAAGGGGTTAAGCGCTTGGCTTCTCGTTGGGTTTGTTTCTCTTGCTCTTTAACCTGCTCCGTGCTCCTTGAGCCTGACCCCGCCATGGAGAAGCCAGGCCTGGTGCAGAAGCACAAACAAGCCTCCCCTTTGAAGCCTGTTTAGCTTGGAAGCAGGAAGGCGGATTTCGGGAGGGAATACCAGCTTTTCCTGTTTGATGTTCCGTTCTTGCACGGCTCCCCCCACCCCGGGCCCAGCCGTGCATTGTGTGGAAATGGCAGCATCAGGTCGGTAGCAAGAAGAGTCTCCAGCCAGGGAAGAGCAAAGCAGCTCCACGCAGATTTAATTGGAATACCCAGACAGTGAGTGCCAGTCTCACCATGGGACAGAGCGATCACGCAGGCTCCCCGGGCAGTGATTCACAGCACTGGGGAGAGGCCTCAGACCCCGAGCTCTCTCCCCGAACCCCCCAAGGAATGCATAGTTCCCACTTGAACTCAGGACTTGGCTCCAAGCTCGGAAACAATCTTCAGAAATGAAGCCATGGCTCAAACACACACACACACACACACACACACAGAGTGCAGAGGCTCCCTCGCACACACGTGCACACCAGCTCTGTGCACACGCAGCCCCGCACACCAGCACAGCCAGGGGACACTTGTTTGCACATCTGGATGCACGTTTGTGTGCCCAGCCCTGCTGCCAGCTGTGAGGCCAGGCATACAAGGGTGTGTCCAGATGTGCTCAGAAGCATCATCGCTCACACACGCAGAGCGGCTCTTCCAGCAGCCCCAGCACCCAAGGGTTGGTCCCTCCTGGAGTTCTGGGGTCCCTTGGGCTCGTCAGGATGGAGCAGCTGGAGTTCCAAACCACTTGGCAGCAGTACAAGAGGTTCCAGTCAAGGTGAACAGGCTGGGAATCCACCTGGATTCCAAGCTCGTCTCGAGGCAGGACAGATGCTCAAAGCCAGATAGGTGAGGCGTTGAAAGGAGCGTGTTCCCTGCCAGGAGCACGGGGTGGTGGCTTCAAGTGGGAAAACAGGCCTGGGATTTGTGTGGGAAATAGTGCCAGGGTGGGAACTGCCTGCTTCCTGTTCCCATGTGCAGCCCTGCAGTCAGAGGCAGCAGTGCCACACGGGCAGGAGGCACCGTGCCACGGGCCAGCGCTGTGCTCGGAGATAGAGGAGCAGGAAGCAGGAGTTCAGGGTTTCCTGACACCCCTGGGCACGGACGTGCTGTTGGCATGGTACAGCAGTGTGGGATGGGGGGCACAGCAATGCTCCCCAGTGTTTGGCAGGGCAGAGCCAGTTGCCCTCACCAGTTACACTGCGGGGGTGAGGTGCCTGAGCTCTCGGGGCTGACCCAGGTGACCCACGGAGGTGGAAGGCAGCAAAGCTTTTCCAGACCAGCAGCCAAGTCCAGGAGCACAGGGACACTGCAGCAGCTGAACCCAGATTTCCTGAGCCAGCTCCCAGTGCCCCGGCCCTGAGGCCTTGGCAACTTGCATGCTCCAGCAGCAGGTCACGGGAGCACCTTGTCCCATAGTAACTGTACCTCCTCTTCCTGTTTGAAGTGATAAACGAGCTGGATGGCCTGGCCAAGGGCCCAGAGATGGAGCACCGGGCTGCAGGCTATGCCCGCCAAGTGCAGGAGAGAGCCAGGAAGTCCATCGAGTTCCTGGAGGAGCGATTTGAGAGCAGGGACAACTGTTTGAGGGCTCTGACCAGCCGAGGCAACGAGCTGGAGTCCATCTCCTTCCGCAGCGAGGACACCACTGGCCAGCAGGTAAGGGGCATCGGGGAGCTCTTTGCCACCACCTCCTCTGGGAAAACCAGGGGCGCTGAGGTCCATGAGCTCTGGCCGGGGATTGCTCTGTGCCCCCACTTTGCAGCTGGCTGAGCAGGCCCTTGTGTCCCTGCTCTCACTGAGCTGTGTTGGGGTGTCTCGAGGCCGTGCAGCAGTCAGGGTGGTGGGGGTGCAAAGGTTTCCCTGCCAAAGGTAACCTTGTCCTTTCTTTTCCAGGGAAACAATGATGACCTGATTCTGTCCTGCTGCCTCCACTATTGCAATGACAAGGCCAAGGATTTCATGCCCTCCAACAAAGGTGGGACATCCTCACATCCTCTTTGTCCCTACTCTGTGGCATTCCACAGACTCCTCCTGTTTCTCTTTCATGACCCTTGGATCTGTTTTCCCTCCTGCATTTTGCCTCTTTCAACACCAAGGTGCCACCTCCTGCCTCAGGTCAGCCCCAGGCTGTGGCTCTCCCACCTCATTGCCAAAATGTCACCTCATGGCACCTTGGGGATGCCCCGGCCTGTGACCAACACACCATAAACATCCACAGATCCATTTTTTGTGGTGACAAAGGGCCAGAAAATGCCTCCTCCCCATGACCCCTGATGCCTTCTGTCCAGGACTCTTTTTCCTCTGCATTCCTGGTTGGCATCAGCCATGTGTGCTGGGACCAGACAGCCTCCAGGCTGTTGCCAGGGCGGCAGGGATGGGAATCACATCAGCAGCTGCCCAAGAAATCAACCCGCATTTGTCAGCACGAATTCTTAGCAGCTTAACTTGTCAGATTCACAGAGAAACCGTCACCAAATGTTTATGTGCAAATGATGCTGAATTTTGAAATCATGTGGATTATGGGGAATGGGGCCTGACAAGCTGACAGCCTCTGGTTTGTAACAAGGAGGCGCGTCACCAGCGCGGGGCAGAGGATGTTTATTGTTACACATTTCTTAAAGTGTCCGCGCAAAACCTCCCGCTCCCACTTGAGGCAGCTCTCAATCCCTGCCCTGCCTTCCCGCTGAGCCCCCAATTCCCTTCCTTCCAGCACAGGCCAGCCAGGTGCTTGCCCACCATCCCCAGCCCCAACACCGTGACCATAGCCCGCATTCCTGGCCACCCTCCCCTTCCCCTCGTCCTGCTGCTCCCTGCGCAGCCAATCTGGGCCCATGTTGGGCTCCCATAAACTCTGTTTTTTCCATTCCCGTCCTGGCTCGGAGGCACTGTGTTTCCTGTGCTCATAGGAACAGTGCTCTGGTCACAGGACCCAGCTGCTTACACATAGCCCATATGCTTCCCCTGCCTCGCAGACACGTAAGCGTGGCTCCCACATCCCAGCCCGGCGCGTTGCGTGCGGGGCAGCTCATCCATCTGGGGGCAAGATCCCTCTGGTTCTTTCTCAGGCATCAACTCCCAGTGTCTGTCTGAGCCCCAGCCAGAAACGCCTCAGTGTCAGTGGCGACTCCAAAAAAGCTCCACAAAAAATAAGGGGTGGCTTTAGATCTTATAATGAGATCAACAGAATAATAGCACCAGCTTCCTGCTGGAGCCAGGGTCGCAGGCCGTCTTCCTGGCCTGGGTCAGGCAGGGACCTCCTCTTCCCAGCCTGTGGCCAGTCCACCACCCCTGTGGGCAGTGGGCAATGATCACAAATCATCCCTGGGCAGCACAGAGAGGGGAGCAGATTGGCCTTGGGGATGCCGGGCTGTGTGCGAGGCCCACCAGGAAGCTTGGCAGGGAGCAGGGAGGGTAGGGGAGCACACCATGGGATGGATGAAGGCCTGGGGCAGGTCAGAGCTTCACTGTGCTCCGTGTGTGTCTCGTTGCAGACGATCCCATCCGTTTGCTCAGGGAAGTGGTTTTGCTGACGGACGACCGGAACCTGCGAGTCAAAGCGCTGACCCGCAACGTGCCGGTGCGGGACATCCCCACCTTCCTCAAGTGGGCTCAGGAGGGCTGAGGAGGCCAAGGGGGGCCCAGGGCCCCTGAGGGAGTCACGCAGCCCCTGACGGCGGGAGCCCGGCTCCAGCGGCCGCCTCGCCGCGCCGCCACCGCCGCCAGCCCACCACGAACAATAAACGCCACGTCTTCAACCCACCCCGGAATGGCCGTGCTGAGAAGGGCCCCCCGAGGGCAGAGCAGCTGGGAAGGTCATTGCTGTGGATGGTTCACGTGGAGGCTGGGCCCTTGAGGGGCCCGCCGGCCTTTGGGCAGTGCCAGCGCGGAGCTGGAGAGCCCCGCTGGCGAGGGAAGCTTTGGGTGAGCCCTGTGCTGGATCACCAGCCTTTTGCTTGGTTTGCTTGGGTGCAGAGAGCTCGAGTCACGCCTTGGTGGCTCTTTGGGTTTGTAGGCTGCGTAGGGCAGAGATTGGGGACACGCCGGCACAAGACTTTGGGATTGTTTAGTCCAGCCTGTACCCCTTGGAGAGGCCATGGATTTCGAGGGCAGGTTTCCCCCTGCCCCAGCCTATTTGTCCTGCATGGCCAGACAGCCCCAGGTCCCCATCCCCTTCCCCACCATGTGCTGCCCCACGCAGGAGTGCTGCTTGCAGAGGGGTTTGTCCTCTCCGTGGTGCGGGGTTTGCTTGTTGAGTTTCATTTTTTCAGTGTAGGTTAGTTTTCAGGTGTGTGCCCTGCCTGCTTTGCTGGGGGAGGCTTTGAACACCCCTAGAGCCGCTTTGTCCTGATCCCCTGCCCACCCCAGCTGTTACTTTCCCCTTCCCTTCTCCCCCAAACCCCTTAGCCCCTACCCTGCTACCTTTAGGCATGCTTTTGACCTAGGACTCAGTGTGAGGCTAACAGAATTCTCCAAGGACCCCAGGACCGGCTGTCCCATGGGTACTGTGTGTCCTCACATTGCCACAGGCCCCTCTTCCATGTCGGATCTGGCTTCTGCCTATGGCTGCAGAGTCAGAGAGAACCACAGAAATGCTCAGCCCCGTTATTTGCCTAGCTGAGAGGGTCCATGGATGGAGCCATTGCCTCGTCCCTGGGTCATTTTGCACTTGGATTTGGGGTTGGGGTGCTGCTAAGCCTTCCACACCCCACCTTGTCCCATCACCAAGTGTCCCATCCCCAGTGACACACCAGATACAGAAGCTAAGAGGGAGCATTAACCCCTGAACCAGAGCCCCTGGAGCTCTGTCAAGTCCCAGTCCCCTGAGCCAGGGTGGGAGCAGCCCCAAGGCCACCCCTGGTCCCCGCTGGGGCGCCGCAGCCGTGGGAGGGAAGTGTCAGAGGTGGCAGAGGAAGCAGCAGGACAGAGCCCAGCATTTTCCTTTCCTGTGTGGGTGGCTCAGACCCAGAGTCTGCATCAGGAAGCTCAGTCACCCCTGTGCCAGCCCCCAGCCCCAGGGGCAGGGCCAGCAGCAGGGTCAGAGCCTCGGCAGCGTGATGGACACACAGACTGTGCTGATGACCTGTGCCAGAGCAGTGCCCAGCCCGGGGCACCGGGCACAGAGACTTTGGGGTGCCCACGGCTGCTGTGGGGCACACGGAGCCATTGGCACAGCACCCACACCCTGATTCCTTGCCCACAGGCCGTGCTGGCTGCCAGCTTTGCAGAGACTTCGCCTTCTCCTCCACACCGGGTGTGTTTCAGTGTTTGTTTTCTTACGGCGCTGCCCCAGCGCTCCTTTCCGAGGTACCACCAGCCTGGAGGGCCCTGCAGCTCTGCCAGATGTGTCACAGGCTCAGCCATGGGACAGTTTTGGTGCCACCAGACCAGGTGGCACAACAGTGAGCAGAGCTTGAGCACCTGGGGCCGTCCCTGCCAGGCTGCTGGGAGCCCTTGTCTCGGGGCAGCGCCCGCATTCGGGATGTTAAATTGGTTTTAATGATTTTTAGTATTAAACGTGTGTCAGTGCAGCGTGGTGTGTCATTTGTTGTCAGCCCATGAGTTGCTGCTGAGTTTGGGGTGGGGGACACCAGGGAGGGGCAGCAGTGGGACACATTGTAAGGATGACAGCGGCCCTGTCCCACCTGCATCTGCTGCTGCCCCCCAGCTGAGGGAGTCTGGGCTAACCAGATGCACAACAGAGCCCTTGGGTCCCCTCCCTGCAGCTCTGCACCCCCAGGTGACCACCGGGGTCACTCCCAGCCGTGCTCAGCTTCAGCCCTGCACCAGCCAAGCCCCTCCCCAGAGAAGAACGCAAGGCCACGCGTGTTAATGTCATTTTATTGCTCATTCCGTTTTGACTATAGAAAAAAAAAAGGGCAAGAAGCCCGTGTACAAATTGGACGTGATACAGGGGGGGCCGGGGTCCCGCTGGGCGCTGCCAGCTGTGCTTTGGGTGCTGCCACCGCCGCCAGTCACCCCACGGCAGCTCCGGGGGACCGGGGCAGCCCCGGGAGGCTCGGGGGCAGCTGGGCAGGAGCGGCAGCTCAGGCTAAGGCACAGTGGCTGCGAGGCCGGGGGCAGTCGCTGCTGGCGGCCGCCCGGAGCCTCGTGTGCAAAGGAGAGGAGGGGGCTCAGGAGGGGGGAGAAGCTTCACATTTGCCCCAACGGAGGGGTCAGGGCACGGGCCGGGGGGGTCCAGGCTGGGGGGACTTGGCCCACACCGAGCAGAAGGTGGGAGAGGGGGTGCGGTGGTGGCAGAAGGTGCCCGGGGGGGGACTCGGCCCCAGGTCACATCACCCCCCCGGGCTCTGCCCCACCGCCCCCTCCCGCAGCCCCTGCCCACCTCCCGTAGCTGACAAACCAGAGACCGCTTTGTCTTTGTCGTGGACCCCCCGGCCCGGCCCGGCCGCGCTGGAGACGGGCGTCTTTGGCAAAAAATAAAAAAATAAAAAATAATCAAGGCGAGTGTGGCCGCCCGAGGGCGAATCCGCCGGGTCCCGGGGCTGGCCCGGGTGCCCCGGGCATCCCTGATGGCGAGGCAGGGCCCAGGGGCTCAGTCTGGGACAGGCCCTGCCCCGCCTCCCAAAAACACGGGGAGCAGCCGGCTGAGCCCCTGCGCTGGGGACGGGAGGTCAGTGCTTGCTTCGGGGCGAGGAGCATCGCGATTCCCCGGCCCCCCCAGCATGGACGTGACCGCCGCTGTCCCGTCCCGCGTCCGCTGCTCAGCCCGCACCGTCCCCCTCCGTCAGTCCGTCCCGAGCCCCCGGGGGATGCTCGGGCACACACCCCCAGCCCAGCGCTGGCCGCTCCCGCTCACACGGAGCCGTCGCTCCGGCCACGACGGACGAACTACTCACGGCGCTCGGGGAGGCACAGTCCGGGTCCCGTCGCGGCAAAGCCGAGCGCCGGCGGCTCCCAGCGCGGGGCCGGAGCGACGCGGCGGCTGCCGAGGGCGTCCCCTGGCCCGGGGGCAGCCCTGAGGTAAGGAGCGGGCTCATGTCCTCCAAAGCCTCGGGGCGCAGCCCGGCCTCACAGCTTGTGCGTCGCTGCCGCCCGGTGCCGGGGTCCCGGCACCCCCCACGGCCAGGGGCGGAGGTGCCGCGGGGTCAGTCCCTGATTTGTCGGCTTCTCCTGAGGGACACGCCGTCCATCCATCCCGGAGCAGCTCTCATGGCACCTTCGCTACTGAGCGAGTTCTCCGGGACCGCCGGCAGCGCCTGGGGACGAGCACCCATCACCTCTCGCCCCCCCCCCAGCTCCACACGGGGCAGCGAGGGGAGCCCAGCGGCCCCCCCAGCCCCCCGGCCAGGCCGGTGCTAGGGGGGCGAGTATCGCTCTATGGTCCGGGCGGCCTCGGTGTGGAGGTGTGGAGCCTGCGCCAGCACCTCGGCCGCCTTGTCCTGGCTCAGCCCCAGGTGCTCGGCCGTGAACTTGGCCAGGGGGTAGAGGCTCTCCATGGCCTTGGGGTCGCTGAGGAAGTGCGAGGTGTGGGACAGCAGCTCGGCCGCCTTCTCCTGCTTGAGCCCCAGCTGGTCGGCGGTGAGCCGGGCCATGGCGTAGACGCTGTCGGGGAAGTCCAGCTTGGCTTTGCCGTCGGGGCCGGCCGCGTGCATCTTCATGTGGCTGATGAGGTTGCGCTGCTGAGCGAACTTCCCGCCGCACACCTGGCACTCGTAGGGCTTCTCGCCCGAGTGGATGCGCATGTGCTCGGTCAGGCGGTACTGGCGGGTGAAGCGCATCCCGCAGGCGTCGCAGGCAAAAGGCTTCAGGCCGAGGTGGCTGCGCATGTGGCGGGTCATGGTGCCGCGCTGCGTGAACTTCTTGCCGCAGATGGTGCAGGGGTAGGGGCGCGTCAGCCAGTGCGTCTTCTCGTGCTGCCGCAGCGTGGCCGGGTCCTTGTAGGACTTGTCGCAGGAGGAGCAGCGGTAAGGCCGCAAGATGTCACCCAGCCCCGGGCCACCTTTGTCCAGGAAGGGCACGGCCTGCTCGGCCGCCGCCTTGTGATAGAGCTCCTCTTCGTTGTGGGCCTCCACGTGGGCGTTCAGCTGCTCGGAGCTGGGGAAGCCCTTGCCGCAGGGGATGCAGACGTACAGGTTGTCGCCCAGGCTCTCCGGCTCGTAGCCCAGGTGGTTGCAGTAGCGGTCCAGCGCGTCGCCGGGCGAGGGGCCCTCGCTGCTGCCCGTCTCCTCGCTCGTGCTGTTGTCAGGCTCCAGGTCGTTGCTCTCCACGCTGGGGTAGCGGGGCTGCGGTGCCGCAGGCGGCGATTCGGCCTTCTCCTCCCGCTCCAGCTCCTTCTCCGCCTCCCCCTCGTCCAGGTAGGGGCCCAGGGGCTCGTGCTTCATCCAGCGGTACATCAGCTCTCGCCCGTCGGCGCGGGGCAGCGGGGGCTCGGCGCAGGGCGGCGTGCTGCGGAAGGGGTCGGGGGCGTGCGGGTGTCCCCCCGGCTCAGCGCCCGGCGGGGAGTCCTTGTAGGCAGCGGCGTGGCTGCCCAGGAGGCCGGCGCTGACAGGAGGGCTGTCATGCCGCGGGGGCAGCGAGGGCTCGCGGGGCTCGCTGGGCAGCAGGCGGTCAGTGGGCAGGAGCTGGGCGGAGGGGCCGGTGGGGCTCTTCTTGGAGAGGTCGAGGCCGCAGGGCGGCGAGCAGTGGCGCTCGGGCGGGCACAGCCCGTGGGGGTGCAGCGGGGCGCCCTGGGCGGCCGAGGCGTACAGCTCCCCGCACTGAGTGTTGAGAGGCGCCGCCGGCTCCACGGGAGGCAGGTCCACGGGCCGTGGCGTCCCCGAGTAGCAAGCCTGGATGACCGGCGTGGCGGCCCGCAGCCCGCGGCCCAGCTTGTAGGGCGCGTAGCCCCCGCGCAGGTGGCAGTACTTGCCGCTGCGCTTCAGCTTCTTCTTGCAGAGGGCCACCAAGCCGGGGATCTGGAGGTAGCTGGCGGCAGCCAGCACAGCACCCAGGCTCTGCTCGCTGCCCGGCTCGCACTCGGCCAGGCGGCCGGTGTAGATGAAGTCGAGGATGAGGCGGAAGATGCCGGGGCTCACCATCTCATGGTCCAGGTTGAGCAGGTTGTCGTGGACCACCAGCGACTTGAGGTAGGCGCTGCTGGCGGCCAGGATGTTCTTGTGCGCACGGAAAAGCGCGTTCTGCACCACGATGATCACGTCGCACAGGAAGCCCTTGGTGCGCTGCGTGTTCAGCTGCAGCAGCAGCTGCCGCGAGTGGCTCGGCACCTCCATGGCGTCCAGCATCCCGCTCCTCGCCCGCCGCCCTGCAACACAGCGGCCGCCCCGTCAGCGCCGTGCCCGGCCCCGCGGGCCCGCCGCAACGCGCGGGGGGCTCGACGTGCGCGGCCGGAGCTTCACCCACGCGTGGGGTGGGCGGCGTGGCGGGGGCGGGTCTGAGCCCCACGCACCGCTGAGTCCCGGCCGCTCTGCGCGGCCGCCCGGCCGGTGCCACCGCTTATATGGGGGCTCGTTTCTCGGCGGGTCGGGGGGGCGGGAGGGGGGCGAAAACCCCCGGAGGGTTTTGGAGAAAGTGACATCACCCGCCGCCGCCGCCGCCAGTGCCGCGCCCCGGCCCCGCCAGCCGTGGGATCCCGAGACCCCGCGCCCACCTGCCAGGGGAGAGCAGGGGGGAACACTCCGAGCCGGTGCCCGCCACCGCCCGCCCGCCCGCCCGCCGGTCCCCGCTCCCCGCCGCGCCTCCCCGCTTCTTATGCGCCCCGGTCCCGGGAGGCGGCGGGCCGGACCCCCCGGGCGCCCCCCGCCCCCGTTTCCTCTCCCCCCCTCGAGGTGAGCGGGGGGACGGTCGGGGGTGTGGGGGGCAGCGGGACCTCCCCTCCCCGCCTCCGTCCCGGTGCCGGTGCCCCCCGCCCAGGTGCGTGAAGCCAAGAGCCCGCGGAGCGGCTTTTTCGGCCGATTTCCCCGCATTTCGGGGTGTTCCCCCCCTCCTTTTACCTGGGCGTCCGGTGGCCTCCGCCAACCAGCTGAGGTCTCGGTGAACTCTCATGGCTCAGCCCCGGGGGGGCCGCCGCCGGTTGCTGCTCCCCTCCACCCTCCTCTTCCTCTGCTGCTTCTCTTCCTCCATACCCCGCGCTCCCGGCCGGTCCTACGGAACGGGAGGAGGAGGAAGAGGAGGAGGTGGTTGTGGAAGAAGCAGCAGCGGTTCCTCGGGGTTCCCGACGCCGCCAGCTCGGAGGTGAAACCCGGGCTGCGAACTCCCCCTGACCCCGGCCTGAACTCCGAGCAGCGCCGCTGGCTGTTAAAGGGACGGCGGGAGGTTTTCCTCCTCCCATCCCCGGGCGGGGCACCGACAAGCCGGGCCCCCCCCCTTTACACACCCCTCCCTCCCCATCCCGGTCTCCTCCTCCTCCTCCCAGCCCGGTTTTTCCCTCCTCCCGGTCTTCTCCTGCCGCGCCCCGACCGCCCCCTCGGGGGTCTCGATCCTCGCACATCGCTCTTTGCCCGGGGACAGCCGGGTGGGGCCGGGAGCCCCGCAGAGGGGGGCCCGGGGGTGTCCCCGGGCAAAGGGCGAGGTGTCCCCCCCGTCGGTACCGCTCGTAGGGCGCCATCTAGCGGCTCCCGGTGCGCTCCACCCCGCCCGGTACCGGAGGCGGCTCCTCCCCGGCAGGTGGGACCCGACGGGGCGGACGGGGCTGGGGAGCGATAGAGCAGAGGGGTTTCGCTCGCCGCCCCGCCCGAGGGATGGGTGCTGATGGGCAGAGCGGGGGGGGCACCCATCGTTGGGAAGGCTGGAGAGGGTGGTCGCCTTTTTGGGGTGCAGAGGGTGGAAGGTCGTGTCCGATGAGTGGAGATGATGTGGGAAGGGGTTCTGGGGAGCAGGGAGGGAAGGCAGACGGGCGCAATTTTCTGGTGAGGGGGGAGAGCAGAGAGCGGGAGGGGCGCGCAGCGCTGGCGCCCAGATGTGCGGTGGCGGTGGCGGTCCTGGGGTGGGCTGGGGGCTTGCGGTGGTTTGGGATGAGGAGGAGGAGGAGGAGGAGGGGGAGGCAGAGCCACGTTTCCCCCGCTTTATCCCTCCAGCCGTCGCTGAAAAAGCTGCTGGGCTTGGGGTGCAGCACGGGGTACCCCCCTTGGCGCGGGGGGAGCCGCCTCTCGCTTCACACTTTCACTTCTCCTTTCTCACAGCCGCAGCCTCTTGCACAACCTCCTGGTACAGCAAAGCATCGTGATGGGCTCCCCCAGGCCGGCTGCTAATCCTGGGGTGTCCCGCTGGCACCCCCTGGCCTGAGCAGGGCACCCCGAGCAGTGCCATCCCTCCCACCTGGGCTCTTGGGGTTTCACCCCATAACCCCGGTCCCCTGGTGAAGGGGAGCCAATGTGGGGGCCCTGGTGCCTGGGACACGCTTTGGCCAGCCCTGAATTCGGGACAAAAAGGGATGGGTGCTGGCAGGGAGGGTGCGGGCTGGTGGCAGCCCTTGCCCTCACAGCTCAGCATCGCTCACCTGGAACCCACCCTCAGATTCCCTTCGATTCAGCGGGTCCCAGTTCGCTGCGGAAACGTCACCCTGGGGACCGGGACGGAGTGTCACTGCCCGCGGGCTCATCCCAGGCTCAGAAATTCCCCTCCCTGCTCCCCATGCTGGGCTCTTGCCCACAGGAAGAGCCGGGATCCTGGGAGCGGGACGTGGGCGACCCTCGTTAGAGCCGCGGTTTAATCCCAACTCTCCGGGCACTAATTTCTCCCCCCTCTCCCACTTTTTTTTCTTTCCCCCCTCTTCAATTAACGGCTGGAAGTGTTTCAGGTTCTGGCAGCGAGCTCTGGACGTCGCTGTGAGCGATGGCTCCCGCGGGCTCCGTGCCGGTAATTTATGGGGCTGAGCTGCATAAATCACGGCAGCGAGCGGCTCCCAGACAGCTGCATCCCCCGGGGCCGGCCGGGACCCCGGGCTGCCCCAGCTACCTGCTGAGTGACGCCGAGCCTCGGGGGCAGCGGCCGAGCGAGGCAATGGAAAAACCCTTCACCTTTTCCACCCTCCTTTGCAGCTCCTCTCCCACTCCCGGCCTCTCCCAGGAGCAGAGGGGCGGATCGGTGCCCGCAGGGCTTTGGGGCAGGTGGAGGGTTTGTTTTTTTTTTTGCACGAGTATCCCCCGTCCTGTCCTTCTCGGCTTTCTGGAGGGATCCTAACCCAGCAGCCTGAGCCAGCGTTCCGCACCCAGAGCTCTCAGAAACTGCCGGGCGTCCCCAGGGAGCTGCAGCCCATGTCCAGCTCCGAGGGACATCGGGGACGGCCGGGCTGCAGGACCGCGGGAGGAGCCAGCGCCGGCAGCGCGCAGAGAAAGGGGCATTTTCGCCTCAATGTGCTGAGCAGATTGGAACCAGCTCTGGTTAAGTCATTGGCTCTGTTGGGAGGTCTGAGCTGGAGCGTTTCCCGCCTGTGCCCCCTCCCCACGATCAATCAAAGTTGCAGCAAATTAGCCCAGATGCTGGGAGATTCGGTTCAAATCCAGCTGTGGTTTGGATCGCGTTCGCATGCCTGGCTTCATGTGGGACCTGGGCTTTTGGACAGGATACAGCCCCCCGGTCTCTGCAGGGCCCTGTTTCCCAGCGCAGCCTCTCCCCAAAGCCCACACACATGTCTTCCATTACTGCCCTTGGCCAGCGGGGCCGCATCCGGCAGCGCCAGGAGCCTGCAGCCCCCGCTGGCAGCTCCAGCTCCGTTCTGCCGGCGGGGCCGGGGTAGAGCAGCCCCGAAAGTGCGCCCCTGTGTGTGCGGGGGATGTGTGTGTGTGTCCCCTCCACTGAGGGGCTGAGGCTGTGCAACTCGTGACAGCGCTGAGCCCTGGGTCACCCCTGCCCATCTCCTGAGCTGCTCCGGTGCCAAGGCCCTGGGGGCAGCCACGGGACCCTGCCGAGCTCTCCCGGGGTGCCCCCATCAGGAGAGGATCCCTGGGAAGGGCAGAGGTTCCCCGGCACAGCACAGGCCCAGCCAGGGTGGCTGCTCCCTGCTGGGCTGCCTGGGTGGCATTGCTGGGGTGGACAATGGGAGTCATTCCCTGGGCGGTGATGCTCCAGTGGCTTGGGGAGCCTTCTCTGTGGGCTTGATGGGGCAATGGGACCCTTTTCTTTTGGGGTGACACTGAGAGGACCCTTTTTTACAGAGTGATACTTGGTCAGACAAGGGCACCTATCCCTGCAAGGTGATATTTCACGGAGCAGGACAACCCTTCCTTGCACGATCCAGGTGCACAAGAGACAGACTCAAAGAGCAAGAGCTGGGACTGGGAGAGACCTCGGGATGTCATCCCCAGCCCCAGCAAGGTCACCAGGGCTGGCTGCACAGGACCTTGCCCGGGTGGTTTTGGGTATCTCCAGGGGACCCCAGCAGCTCCCTGGGCAGCCCAGGCCAGCGCTCCCCTCCCAGTGTGAAAGGGCTCCCTGGTGGTGGGACTCAGCCTGTGCCACCTGCCCTGGCACTGGGCAGCAGGAGCTGAGTCTGGCTCTGCCCTCTCCACACCCTCCAGGGCTGTGCATGCACTGACAGGTCCCTGGAGCCTCCTCTTCTCCCAGCCCTCTGCCTCTCCTCATCAGGGAGATGCTCCAGCCTTTTGCTCCTCTTAGTGCTCCTTCCCTGGACTCCCTGCAGCATTTCCATGCTGGGAGCCCACAGGGGGAAGGATCCTCTCACTGCTGTCAACCAACACACACCAGGACACCATTCACCTCCTTCATCCCGAGGACACAGGGTCAGCTTCCCCAAGGACCCTCAAGGTGTTTTCCACTGAACTGCTGTCCAGCTGGGATATCCCAGAGCTCAGGGATCTTCCTCCCCAGGAGCAGGGCTTGGCAATTCCCCTTTCTGAACTGGGGGGCAATGGGATCCTTATGGGGGGATGTTTGGGAAGAAAAGGGAGCCCATCCCTGTGAGGTGATGTTTTGTGGAGCAGTGGGACCCCTTCCTTGTGGGATGGTGCCTGAGGGGGTGACAGGACCCATCCTCTGCAGGTAGATGAGGATCCTGTCCCTGTGGGTCAGTTTGGTGAGATTATGGGACCCCTTTCCTTATGGGTGATGCTTCTGGGGGCAATTTTCAGTCAAACAAGGCACCCAACCCTGCCAGGTGTTGTTTCCTGGGGCAGTGGCACCCCTTCCCTGTGGGATGACACTTGATGGGGTGATGGAACCCCTTCTCTGCAGGCAGGTGATGATCTCATCCCTGTGGGATGCTGCTTGGGGAAACATTGGGACCTTTCCCTTATGGGTGATGCTTCATGGGGCAGTGAGACCCCTTTCTTGTGGCACAATGCCCAGATTGGGTGAGGAACACTTCCAGCAGGGTGATATTTTGGGCCTTGAGGCGATGAGACCCTTTCCTTTGAAGCGATGCACCGTGGGGCAGTAGGATCCCTTCCTTGTGGGGTGACATCCAAGCAGGTGAACACCCCGCCCCTGTGGAGTCACGATGGCACAACGAGACCTCCCTTCCTCTCCCCCTTCCTCCTCCAATCCCCCTCACCCACCACCCCCTCCCCACGCCCTACAGGTGACCTCCCCCTCCCCACGCACATCCCCGGCTCCTCTCGCTCTCTCCCACGGCAGGGACGCGGCTGTTTCACCGGTGGGAAGCCCACGAGATGGCAGCAACGGGCCGCGCTCCGGGATGCGACACCCCCTCCTCGGGGGCCGCGACCCCCCCACTCCACCTCCCGCTCGGGGGACCGTGTGCGTGTCGGGGGGGACCGGGACGTGCAGTGGGGGGGTCGCGGCCCCCGGGCGGAGCGGCGGAGCTGCGCAGCCGGTTGCGGGTGGGCCGGCCCCAGCTGCTGACTAATCCCGGGCTGAGTCACGGTTGCGGCGGGGAGCGCTGCGGCAGCGATTCCCCACCTCCCCTCGCCGAACCGGAGAGCCCCGACGGGGCGAGCGCCGGTGCTGCGTGGGGGAAAAAAAAAAAAGGGGGAGGGGGGGGACAGGAGTGGGACACCCCCATCTAGCAGGGGGTGGGAAAGGCGTTTTGGGGAGTTGTAGGGGGGTGGCAACACCTTGGTCGGTGGAGGGTGGGGAGGTGCCGGTGGGGTTGGGAGGGGTTAATTCTCTGAGGCGCCCTGCAGGTATTTGGGGGTGTGAGGGGTAGGGGAGTGGGGCGGTCGTGGCTTGAGGCCCCCGGAGCAGCGTGTGGCCTTGCAGCAGCGCGGCCTTGCGCAGCGGCGGATGCTGGCGGGCGCGGATGCTGCTGTCAATGACAACGCCGCTGTTGCTGTGGTTACCGGTGTGATGCTTCGCCAGAGCAGAGTGAGGTCAGACGGCTCCAGCAGGAGTGGGGGAGATGCATGGATGGATGGATGGATGCACTCACAGGTGCATAAAGGGAGAAAAGATGCTCCCAAATGCCCCTGGATATGACTCTAGGCCCATCTAGGGGGGATGCAGGCGCTCGGGAAGGAGCAAGGAGCCAAAATTAACTCACCCGTGAAGCCACAACCTTCTTCTGTAGCACTGACGGCTTTTGGGGGACCCAGCCCTGGTGGGAGTGAGGGCCAGCCCCCATTGTGAGGCTGGAGGGGTTAGGGCAGCACGGTGCTGCAGTGGGTTGCTCACCCCGTGTATTCTAAACTCACCCCCCACCACTGCTTGTGCTGTCCCATTGTCCTGCAGGGCACTGGGGTGGCACCCGCGGGTGCTCGTGGCACTGCAAGGACAGGGGGTCTGATGAGGGGACACGTGGGAGGTGCTGCTCAGGACATTGTTGTGGGTGAGGGTAGCAGGTGGGCAAGGGGCACCCCCAGGATGGTGCCTGGATGTGGGGACCCCTGTGCGACCTCTTTCCATGACGGGGGGCTCAGAGAGCCCCAAATCAGCAGCCTTGTGGTGATGCCAGGATGGGGCCACGTCCTGGCCTAGCAGGGTGGTCAGGGGGGATGGGAACCCCGGATTCCCATGGGTGCCTGGATGGATCCCTCTGTCTGGGGCAGGGGGTGCCCCACACGGCACTCCCGGGGGGACAGGACCCTCAGTTTGTGTACCAGTGGGTGCACAGCCCCTGGGTCTGGCAGCAGGTGGAGAAGGGATGTGGGGCGCTGGGTGCTGCCCCACTGCGCTCCTCGAGCATCCAGGGAACGGGGGGGGCTCCGGAGGGGTCGTGGGGAGGGCCGGGGTCCTGCTGCAGCCCGGACCCCCTGCCCGGCTCCGGGCCGCTGTCCTCCCCCCGCGCCGATATAAATAGTAGCGTCTTCCCGTTCCCTAAATTTCCTCGCTGACGTAGAGCTCACGTCATTGTGTAGGTTGATGCTTTTCTATGAATGAGCCGAGATCCCCGTTACTACGAGCCCGATCCTATAAAAGCCCCGCGCGCTGCGGACAGCGCAGCACCGACACCGGCGCCGGCCCCGCCGGGAGCCGCGGGGCCCCTGCCCGGCCCGGCAGCCGCGGGGCCCGCAGGAGGTAAGGCACCGGCTGGCTTGGCCCGCAGGTAAGCGGGGACGGAGCCCGGTGCGGGGGCGGGAGGGGGGCAGCGGAGCCCCCGCTGCACCTGCCGGCCCCGGGGCGGGGGTGAGGCGGAGCGGAGGGCACCGGGGGCCGGGGCGGGGGAAGGGGAGCTCTGCGGCGGCGGGGGCGGCGCGGTGCCGCCTGGCGCAGCCCCACGTGCGGGCCGGGCGGCGGGGGCGGCGGGGCCGGGCGGCGGCGCCGGCGGGGGCGGTGCGCGGGGGCGGGCGCTGAGCGCGGGGCCGCCCCGGGGGGGAGCACGGCGGGGACCGGCCGCCCGCACCTTGCAGGGGCTGGGGGGTGCGGGGAGAGGTGCGGAAGCGCATCCGCGTGTGGGGCCGTGCGTGTGCGTGTGTGTGTGTGTCCCGCTCCGCGGTGACACCGGCGCCCGCTGGCCCCCCCCTCTCCGAGCGTCCCCGCGGCCACCCCCGACGGGACCCCCCCAGCCCCATCCCGCGGTGCCGCTGTGCCAGGCACTCTCCACCGCCGCCTCCCTCGGGTTCCCCCGCAGCCCCGTGTCCCCAGCCCGGGTGCTGCCGGCTCCGCAGCCCGGGGAGGGAGGGGGGGGGGGGGTCGATCGCCTTCACCCCGCTGCGTCTAAAGAGCGCGGAGACCCCGTCGAGGAGAGCCCGAGTCAGAGCGTCGGCACCTTGGCTCTAGACTGCTTACTGCTGCGTAGGGACAGGACAGTAACAGTCTACAGTCATGGCTACTGAAGCATGACCCACCGCCGGCACCGGCACCGGCCCCGGCCCCGGCCCGCACCGGCCCCGGCCCCGCCGCAGCGCCGGGGGGGCGGGCGCTGTCCGTGGTGCTGAGCCGTCGGGGAGCGCGCCCCGACGGGGGCGGGGGGGAAGGCGGGAAGGGGCGGGGATGGGGGGGTGTCCCGGTGCCCGCCTGACCCCGCTCTCTTTTTCCCCCCCCGCAGACACCGACCCCCCCACGGCGGACGCCCCCCCCCCGCCTTCCCGCTGCAGCCCAGGTAGGGGGGGACTCCCGGCGGGGCAGACACGCGTGGGAGGGCAGGGGGCGGGCGGGGGGGGGTGGGCGGATGCTACCGATGCTGCCGATGTTACCGACACTCCCCCCCCCCCTCCCAAGCACCGGGAGTCCCCCCCCCCGCGCCGCCGGTGGGGGTCGGGCGCGCTCGCTGCGGTGGCGGGGACGCCTCCTCGCCGTCGCCAAGGCACCGCTGCCCCCTCCCAACCCGCCCTCCTGACTCCCCCCCCACTCCGACGCCGCCCGGGCGACCGTGGCTTTAGATTGTTACTGTGCCGCTGGGGGGGTAACAGTCTACAGCCATGGTCGCCGGGACAGGCGGACTCGCACCGCGGGCAGCACCGGCTCCCCCCACTCGCCCACCCCCGGGGGTCCCCGAGGCGGCGGAGGCGGGGCGGCGGGGGTCCCGTCGGGGGCGGCCCGCCTCCCGGGGCAGTAGGAGCTCACATGCAGGATGCAGCTCACCGCACATCAACTCTTACTGTTCGGGGGGGCGGGCGCCGAGCGGCTCCTCCTCGGGCAGCGGGATCGATGGGGACCCCCTCCTCGGATCCCCCATCCTGCCCCCCGCCCCGCAGCCCCTCACCTGCCCTCCCGGCGGGGACCCGGAGCCCCTCGGGGACCGTCCCCGCCGGGCTCGTCCGCTCGGCAGCCGGGGTCCCGTTCCCCCGTGCCGCGTGTCCCCGCCGGGGGGGACCCGTTGGCGGAGCGGGGCTGGCGGCGGGGCCGGCGCGGCGGGGACTGAGCGCTGCCGGCGGGGCCGGGGCGGGGGCGGCCGGGGGCGGTCGCAGGTTGCACAACCCGCCCGGCGCGGCCAGGAGATTCCTGAGCGGCGAAGTCAGAGCGGCCCGGCCTGCCCCGGCACCGGGCACCGGGCCTTCAGCAGCCGGCGGCGACCGGTGCTGGCCGGGCAGGGCTCCTCGTGGGGGGCACCGGGGACTCACGGCCCTGGAGATGGAGAGAAGGGGCTGGAAGGGCTGTAGGACCACACAGACCCGGAGGGGAGGGAGGTACCTCATCCCATGGGGACACCGGGGATGTAGGGTCAGGCCCAAGTGGGTGACGGTGGCAGTGGCAAGAGGGACAGGAAGAGTCCCTGAACAAGAACTTTCAGTCCTGCGATCCTGCAGCACAGGGCTCCTGTGGGTGTCCCATCTAGACTGAGTAGGGGTCATGCAGGGTCCCCTGCCCACAGTCTCCCTCTGCAAAGCAGCCCCATTAGGATCCCTCACCCCTCCATGGGGTCATGCACCTGGCAGCTTTGCCCTCACCCAGACAGGCATGGCCACCACCAGGTCCCCAGGGGCCAGCAGGGACATGGGAGGATCAGAGGTCCTTGCTGTGCCCTGCTGTGTCTCTTGCTTGTTCCCTGTGACTCCTGCTTTTCCCATTGCTGCTGTTGGTGATGGGCCTCACACCTCCAGGATGGGGATTTTTGGGCAGTCCCACCAGTGCTCAGGTAAAACCACAGCTATGTCCAGCACATCCATGCTGCAAAGTTGCCACTGCCACAAAACCCACCCTCCATCTTCTGGGAAACACCTCCTTGTTTATACCCCATCAACAGCATCACAGTGAGATCCAGGCCATGGTGACACCAGTGTCCCTTCCAGGGTACCCCTGGGTGAGGGGACATGTCCTGTGGGCAGTGCTGTGGCCCCTTGTACCCCATGCTCCAGCCCGGGAATGTTCCAGCTGCACTGTTGTTTTGAAGGCCAGGTTTCTCCCGCTGACACCCTGGAATCAGTTTTTCTTCCAGAGTCCTTAAAAATATCCTGGATTCCTGACACCAGGACTTGTCTTCCAACGGCGCTTCCAAGCCGCTGGGCCTGGGGCCAGCCGCCGGCGCCAGGGGACAGAGGCTGTCCAGCTCCCGTGCTCCTCCTCAGCACAGAGACCGCAGCGGTGCCGGGAAGGAACGTGGTGCCAAGGAGGATCACAGCCCCTGCCACGGCCTCCTCCACGGTGGATTGGTGCTCAGCAGGGCACAGGCATGGCACAAACCGTGCGTGACCTCGGCAACGCACCCAGCGGCTTCAGAACGCGTCCCTGCGCACGGCCAGGAGGGTGGGAAGGGTCTTCCTGGCACCTCCAAACCGTGACCCCACAGAGCCCGGCGGCTGAGGACAGGGGTGGACACTGCCTCAGCGAAGGTCCCAAGGGACTCTCCTGGATGGGATTTCCCTGTGCATCCCTGGGAAAGCACGTGGCCCCAGAAAACTTCTAGACAAAACCTGTCACCCGCTCCCGGCTGTGCCAAGTGACATCCTGGCACTGTAGGAATTTAGGGTGGGCCCGGGGGGGCTGAGCCAGCAAAGCTGGTGGGGGCTGCAGGAAGAGGTGCTGCTGTTGCCCCCCCAAAGGCCGGGCAGGTGCCCACTGGCCCCACACGCTGTTGCTGCCATCTGACAGCTCTTGGCGAAACGGCCTTTTGTGATTCAGCTGTGTTTATCCCAGCCTGCAGCCCGGCCCAGCGTGGGTTTCCATGGAAAACTTCCATCCAAAACAAGGAGAGAGAAGGAGCTACAGCAGGAGTGACTCAGCCACAACTGGAAGCTTCTGCGAGTGAAGCAGGGAAGGGGGGGCTGTTCCCTACGGCTTGGTCCTGCTCCAGCAGCGGGGCCCAGGCACGGTCCCAGCTGTGCCCTGCCCGTGCCACCGCCACTGCACAGGCAGGACCTTGGCAGGTTTGGGAAAAGCCTCGCTGTAAAACCATCTGGGAAACACATCACCCTCCTAGAGTGCCCCATCCCCACGCCTCTGGCGGTCCTGCTGGTGGGGACAGAGGAGGAAGAGAGTGAGATGAGTAAGGCTCAAACCCTGGCACGAGCCGCACCTGAGGCCTGGCTCGGCAGGACGTCGCTTTTTCCAGCGCTGCCCACAGGAACCCCTGCCCATGCCTGGTGTGCCCCAAGTGGGTGGCTGGCAGGGTGGGCAGTGGCACTGACCTCGAGATGGCAGTGGCACAGGGGGAAGGGGTGAGGGGAGCTGGGGAGAGGTGGGAAAACAGCCAGGAGTTTGCAGGGAGGCAGCAGCACTGGCAGCACTGGCAGAGTCTCTGCTCATGCCGGGCTCCTCCTGCCCTCCCCGGGACACTGGGACAGGGCTGGGGGCTCTGCTCACCCAGGGAAGGGGCAGCAAAGCTCTGCCTGGCCAAGCCCTGGACTCCCTGCCCTCCTCAGGAGCAGGGCCACAGCCAGGGTCCCTCCTGTCCCTGAGGTCACACAGGTGGCTCCCATGGCTGTACTGGGGTATGGAAAGGCACATCTGGGGACAGGGGTGACATCCCCCCCTGCTGAAACCCCCCGGCTCACGGTGCTGCTGCTAACACTGCTGATTGTCCCCAGGGCCCTCTTGTCCCAGGCAAGTGGCACAGCTGCCACCCAGATCCCGGGCTCAGTCCATCACTCCCTGTTCAGCAACAGCACCTGGGCCACACTGTTTTGGGGAAAAAACCAACTCCCCTGGGCCAGGCCGGGTGATGGAAAAGGGAACTCCCCAGCATGAAGCTGAGTGAGGGGTGGGAGGACATCAGCCAGTCTTGTCTCCAGGCTCACCTCTGCAGGCAGCCAAGTGCTGTGGCTGCATCCCAAGAACAGACCTGGATCTTCGAGACAGGGGCAAGCCCGAGGGAATCTGGCCAGGAAAGGAGGGAGAGGGCAGGTTTCCCATGGCAAACCCCTCCGAGCCGCTTCCCTCCTCCCACCACACCGGGACCAAGCAGAACCTCCCGCGCTGCTCACACAGGCACCTCCTGCCGACAAAGGTCGCGTTTATCTGTTTTAATAATTTATTTAAACTGCTACAGCAGACACCCCGCAGGAGCCATCTTTATGCAGACCCCGGGAAAGGGGCAGGAACCGCAGGTCGGGTCACCCATCCCTCCCCGACCCACCGAACTGCCTGCAGAGCTGGGACCGCGCTGCTCACTCACCGCACCCTGAGCTTCTTCCCTTTCTTTCCTTCCCAGCTCCCGGGAGCTGCCGATGCCTCCCTGTGCCCGGGAGCTGCCGGGGCTGCGGGGCCGCAGTGCGGGCGGGCGGCCATGGCTGCGGTGCCTCCCCCCGCGCCGGGAAAGCACCGGGAGGGGGCTCGGCGGCAACCGAATCCTTCCCGGGGCTGCGAGCCCGGCGGCGGGGGGACAGCGGGGACAAAAGCTCCGGTGCGTTGTCACAGCTGGTCGCCGTGCTCGGCCACAGCTGCAGCTGGGCGTGCAGCCCCAAAAGCCAGCCCGTGGTGTCACCAAGGGGTGCAGACACCCCACGCCTTCGCGGCAGATGTGACACAGCCCACGTGAAGTGGCACAGACGGCCAGCACTGCCCGAGCCCCCCCAGCCCCGCAGGGCAACAGCAGAGCGGGGTTGGGCTGCGGGGAAACAGCCACATCCTCCTGCCAGCATCACCTCGGTGCTGCAAACCGGGCAAAACGCGATGGGGCTGAGCTGCTCACCCCTGCAGTGCTGCTTTGGGGCTGAGCTGCTCACCCCTGCAGTGCTGCTTTGGGGCTGAGCTGCTCACTCCTGCAGTGCTGCTTTGGGGCTGAGCTGCTCACTCCTGCAGTGCTGCTTTGGGGCTGAGCTGCTCACTCCTGCAGTGCTGTTTTGGGGCTGAGCTGCTCACCTCCTGCAGGCTGCTTTGGGGCTGAGCTGCTCACTCCTGCAGTGCTGTTTTGGGGCTGAGCTGCTCACCCTCCTGTGCTGCTTTGGGGCTGAGCTGCTCACTCCTGCAGTGCTGCTTTAACCCTCAGGACTGCCAGGCCCGTTCCCAGCTCAGTGAGCACAGGAAGGGTTTCAGCAGCTCAGTGTCCTGCAGCCTCACAGGGGAAAAAATAACTTTTTTTACCCAATTTCCTTCCTTTACCAGCTCTACACCCCACGGAAAGCTGTGGTTAGAGAAGCTCTGCTAGCTCTTCTCTCCTGAGACTGGTGCCCAGTGATGAGCTGGGCAGAAGCTGAGCAGGACACCTGCAACTGTTACAGCAATAAAGATTTTCCTGTGCTTCTGGATAATACAGAGCCACAAACAGCAACAAGCTTTTCTTGTTCATGGAGGCACTTTGTGCAGGGAATACTCAACACATGCACACTGAGCCAGGAGGCATTTCATTCCTGAAACAAACACCAGCCCTGGCACTGCCAAGGATGAGAGGTTTTTCCAGGCCCAGACCAGCTGGAAGCTTGGCTTAACAGATATTAAAAACCACGAGGTTTTGGGGTGTAAAACTGCAAGAGCTCTGTGCTCTGCAGACATTTCCTGTGGCTGAGCTGAGGAACTCTCCTTTTGAGCAGGTGTTGGAGTATCTGAAAGCACCTTGCCCACAGAGCAGTGTCACCCTCCTGCCTTCAATCCCCCCACTGTCACACCCCACACTCATGTGTTAAATGTCATACATGTTATATATGTTATATATAACTTTATATGCATATATATATATACACACACACATATATATATACATATATATTTTATACTGATGTATCCAACAAAGCTGGAAAAAAGGGAGATAAAGAACCATTTAGCCTGGCCTGGGTGAACACTGAAGAGCAGAATGTGCAGTGAGCTGATCTCTGGTCCCTCTGGAGGCATGGAAACAGTGATGTTTCACAGGACGGGGGGCTGCACACGGCTCACCAGAGCCCTTCTTTATTACAGAGCCCGTTCTCGAGCTTCCCCAGCCTCTGGGCGCTCGGCTTGGCCCTGCCCGGGGCAGAAGCGTTCCAAGAATTCCAGGTAGGCTTTCTTCTGCGCCGCAGCCGCGGGGATGAAGTGCCCGCCGGGGTGCGAGAGCACGACGGGCTCCACGAAGCACTGGGCCAGCTCCCTGCTCAGGGCCGCTGCGATCACGGCGTCCGTGTCGCCCACGACGTGCAGCGAGGGCAGGGCGATGGGCTCCCGGTAGAAGTGTCCGTGTGCCGGGGCGCGGCTGGCGAACGCGGCCACCAGCACGGCGAAGGCCACCGGGAAGCGCGGGTCGCCGCGGGCCCGCAGTGCGCACACCATGGCGGCCAGCGCCGCGCCCTGGCTGAAGCCCAGCAGCCCGTCGAAGGGCCCGTGCTCCGCCACCGCCGCCGCCACGGCCGACAGAGATTCTCCAGCCCCGCCGGAGCCGCGGCCGCTTCGCCCGCCTCGAACGTGCCGGGCCCGGAGAACCACCAGCCGCGGGGGGGGTCATCCCCGTCGGGGTCGTCCTCAGCGCTGCTGGGCAGGCAGTGCGGCGCGTCGATGGCCACCAGCTCGGCGCGGCCGCGCAGGGCCTTGCGGAGCGCGCCGGTGCGCTGGCGGAGGCGGCGGGCGCTCTGCCGGTACCCGTGCAGCGCCAGCAGCCGCAGCGGCCGCGTCTCCGCCATGGCCGCGCCCCGGCACCGCCACTTCCGCCTTCCCGCCGAAACACCGCGCGCTGATTGGCCGGGCAGACGAGAGCGAGCGGAGCGGCCTCCGCGGAGGTGACGGCGCCCCCTGGCGGCGGGAGGTCGCCGGTGGGGGGGGTGAGGACGGGGCAGTCCCGGCGGGGCGGGCGGGACGCGACCCTCGGTGCGACCCGGGCAGGGCGGCAGCACGGCCCGGTCCTGCAAGGGGCAACTCCCCGCCGACAGCCGGAGTCGGTCCTTGCGGGCAGTGGTGTTGTCGAGTTACGGGGTGCGACCCCATCCGTTGCGGCAGAGGGGGTCCCGGTGGTGCTCACATCAGCGGTGCCCCCGCCGATGCTCACGCCAGGTCCCGGAGCGCGGCAGCTGCGGGTGACACTCACGGGGCTGCGAGGTCCCCGGTGCTTGGCTGCTCCCCACCCTCGGGAGGGGCAGGGGGCGCGGGTGGCTTCCCCTGCAGGGAGAGGGAGGTCAGGGATGTCCCAGCCCCAGCCGGAGCAGCGATGAGCCGGTCCGTGCCCAGCCCGCAGCACCCCCGGGGGAAACCCCCCCATTCTTGGGGATCCGCAGGGCTCGGCAGGCGCTCACCCCGACACGGCTGGGGGGAGCCGCGTGTCCCTCCCCCGGCCGGGCTGGCACTGTCCCCGTTACTGCTCGGTGGCAACGACACCACGGGGTGGCGCTTTCGGTACACGGCACCGGGCACCGAGCGGCACCGGGCGCTCAGCCCGTCCCGGTGCTCTCACCAGCCCGAGGGACCGAGCGGGGAGCCGGTGTCCCCCCCGCTGCCCACCTGTGCCGGCCGGCCGCGGCGCGGGGGCTGGGTGCCACCGTGGTTCACCGTCCACGGCCCCAGGGACTGGCTGGCATAGAAGTCCATGGGATAAGGCTGCTGCCACTCGATGTCCTGGAGAGCCACCGCAGCCTGCAGAGAGGACCGGGAATGAGTCCCTGAGCGGTGCCCGCACAGGGGGAGCTGGTGGTGCTGGGAGAGGTCCCAGCATCCAGCCTGGTGTGCTGAGGAGGGCACTGCTGGGGCAAAGCTGGAAGCACTAGGAATCCCACTGGTTTCACAAAAGATTGGATATCCCAGCAGCGTGCCTGGACTCTGCACAGAGCACAGATGCAGAGAGGAGGGGACATTATCTGGGTGCAGGGACATCCCCACGCCTGCTCTGGTGCATCGCCCCAAGCCAGAACCGTCCCCCGAAAAAAGAGAGTGGTGCTCACCTCATAGGGTGTCAGCAGTGGCTTGCTGAAGGCTTCTCCCCAGTCGATGGAGAGTCGGGGACAGGCTACCTGCACCCACCTGGAAGGGAAATGTCACAGTGGGGATGAGCGTTTTGGGAAGAACAAGGCACAGTGAAGGCCCTCAGCAGAACCTCAGAAGGTCCTTACTGTGCCAGCACCACCCTGGTAAGGACAGCCCTGCCCCTTCCCTGCACGGTGACAGCAGGACAGAAGTGTCAGGGACAGCTTCAAGTGGGAATTGCACAGGGATGGGGCACCCTGGGGCTGGAGGAGGTCAGCAGCACTCACACATCCACCTCTGGGAAGAGCTTTAACTTGCTGGGGAAGATCTCAGACAGCAGCACCCTCACGTAGGGCCGGCCCAAAGCACGGAGACGTGACTCCAGGTGCTGCAGGGGAAAGAGGCACCTGGCAGGGTTAGGGTCCCCCAGCAAGCCCCCCCAAGCCCTGCTCACAGCCCTTTCCTGGCCATCAGACCCTCTGTGGGTCCCAGCTCTGCCCCACGTGTCCCCTTGGCAGTCATAGGCCAGACTGTGGCCATGGCTCCAGCTTGCGCCCAGCTCTCCCCAGCACCTCAGCCTAATGAAGTAATTACTGCTCAATGACAACAATCTGTTCTCGTTAGCGGCTGCCTGCCCTGGGACACCCGCCTGTCACTGGCTGGCTGCAGCCAGGGCTTGCAGGAGGAGGAGAGGGGCCAGAAATGTCCTTGTCCTCCAGGGCCAGCACTAATCACTCCCTGCCCAGCCAGCCCTGACCATGCCTGTGCCCTGGCCGCTGTGGAAGAGCAGCTGCTGGGACCTTGCTGCCCTGCCTCAAATCTCACCTGTGGCTACCCCAGCACTTCTGGGTGTGAGCAGGCCCACCATGCTCAGAGGGCAGAACTCTGCTGTCCTGCTCCCCTCTCCCAGCCGAGGTGCAGAAAGCACCAGCACGGCAGCTGAGCAGGGAGGCTGAACCTGATCGGAAGTTCATCCAATTAAAACAAACCCAGCCAGTTAATTGCCAAGCTGTCTGGGCGAGGGGGGTTCTCCAAGACTGGCCAGCTCTCCCCAGGAACGGGTTTAATGAGCCCTTGTCCAGCCTCCCTCATCTGCTGCTAATTGCCCACGAAGGCCGGGGCCAGTGGCCACTGATGGGTTGCCAGCGGTGCCACATCCACCCTGGCAGCGATGGTCCAGCCTTCCCCACGCCCAGCAGCAGCTCCTGGTGCTCAGTGGGGACATTGGGGAGTGGGCTGGTACCTGCAGGATGCTGGGGGAGCCCTGACGTCCCAGCGTGCCCAGGATGAGGCCCCAGCAGCGGGCAGTGCTGGCAGTGAGGATGGCGTCCTGCCGGGCGCGGTGCATGCGCTCGTGGCTGTAGTGCTCCTGCGAGAACACTTTGCTGTAGGGATCATACCTGCAAAGCACAGCCAGGCTCACACGGGCTCCATCACCTGCCTTCCTCCCAGTGATGCCTGTCCCTCATTAGCACTAATTGCTTGCCACAGCATCTGTCCTCCTGGCTGATGTAGGACCCAGCCGGCTCGTTAGGGGACAAGGACAGGGATAGGGACAAGTGTCCCACCACAGCACCCCAACGCCCAGCAGAGCCTCAGCTCCGTGCTCGGCTTCACACTCAGCTCCCCCCCCCCCATCCTGGCTCATCAATTATGAAGAATTCTTTGATTTGTTGCTTTGTTTGACGAGGAGAATTTTAATCAAATCCCACTCGGGTTTCGGCAGCTTCACCAGCGCCATAAACCTGACGTGCGCCTCCCGTTTGTAACAAACGACCTACTAGGAAATTCAGATTCCTCCAAATGGGCCCAGCCTTTCACTCCTGATATTTCATCTGCTTTCAGCGGCCTCATCATCTCGCTTTATAGCCTCTGCCTGCAGCAGCCGGGCTTTAATGGCTGCACCTCCACAAGCTTTCACAGGTACTTGTCAAAATGTTTATATTCAGCCGGAGTAAATGGCTGGTGTTCATCTCCCCCAAGCACCTCCTCACCCACCCCGCGGCCTCTCACCTGCCCATGCCTGCTGCTGGGGGGCACATGGAGACAGATGGGGTGGTCCCCACCATGGGATTGGAGTGGGTGCCTGTACCTGTATGCAGGTATCCCTGGGTTGGCAATCATGATGGACTCCAGGTGGAAGCGCCCGTCGCCCAAATACCTGCCAAGAGGGGAGGGAGAGTTGTGGCACTGGGAAACAGCAGCACCCCGTCCACGTGTCCACTGGTTTCCCAAACTGCAGCACAGTGGAGATGCCAGGAATTCAAGCTCCCGTGGTGGGACCCAGGGGCAGCAGGCACAGCCAGGGCTCCCTGGCATGGCAGGGTTGGAGAGGCAGCTGTGCTTGGAGCAAGGAGGGGTGCTCACACCAGCACGGGGTGGCTGGGAGCTGCTCCATCTCAATGGCTGGTTCTAGACGTTGCTGCTTCCATTTCTAATCGGATTTCCAGTCAGCAATTACATTTCAAAGCCTTTCATTCAGCTGCCCTAATGGAGTGAGGGCCTGGAAAATGAATTCAGACGTAAAACTTGACTAGATTTTGCCCTTAATTGGAGAATGACATTTTGGGAGATCAAAGCTAATTTGTCTGCAAAAGTTAGCCCTAGAGACGGTGGAAAGAAGAAACTAATAATGCAGGGAGGACGCAGGTAGGGCCAAGTGCACCTGCGTGGGCTGGTACCGCACTGCTGCTCCTGTGCCAGCTGCAAGGACCCACTCTCACCAATGCAGTGCCAGTCTGGCTGCCCCTGCCCTGCTCCTGATGTCCTTGGAGAGACAGAGAGTGGCTCAGGATGAATCCACAGCTCTCACTGTCCCCGTGTCCAGCAATGTGGAGCCCAGCTCCCTGCATGGAGATGCTTGGAAAGGCACTGGTGCTGTTGGCTCCCAGCAGCATGGGCAAGAAGCATCTTAGCAGGGCCCAAACCCACACCTGGGCTCCCCGGCTCCCCCCAAGGGTGGGGTCCTTGTATTTATTTATTCTGCAGCACACTGTATTCACAGTACATTAAGCATTTCCATTACCTAAAATAATTAGGTGATAGGAAGCGAAGTGCTCCCTCTAATTTGCTGTCCTTAAATAAAATTAATGTTGCTGTGATGTTGGGCCCCGGCCATTTGTCTTTTCCAATTATCCACCCGCCCTTCCATCTATTATCTATTCTGATATACGACTCAATTATTTCCTCAGTGCTACAAGCACACGCCACTTAAAGCAGCGTGAGGAGCTGAAGGGGGCCCAATCCCAGCCTGTGGATAGCCCTAAAACTGCACAAAACCAGGCAAGGGGTGCAGGAAGGATGGCAAGTCAGGGCCAGGCAGGAGGGTGCTGAAGGACCCCGGGTACTCACACAATGGCATCCGTGTCCTGAGCGAGCCGGGGTGACGTACAGCCCAGGATCTCTCCCGGGGACAGTGGCTTACACTGGGGCACACACACCTTGTACTGGGAACGGAGCTCCTGTGACGCTGCCTGTGGGAGGTGTGGGGTCAGCAGGGACAGGCATGGCACAAAAGGTGGCTGAGGACCTTTGGGGACACCCCAACCCTGGCAGTCCCAGCTGTCGTGACCTGGTGGAGGGGAACCAGCCTGCTTGGGGTGGCACCAGGAACGGCCCCGCGCAGCCGGGGATGCTCAGCGAGGCTCGACCAAAGTATCAATTAAAAGACAAGGGAAAAGGCTTAACGCTTGGATAGCCCCGTGTTTTGATAGACACGGCTCAAGAGGCTCATTCATCTCCTCCCCTCCTGCCCAGTCGGCCGTTCAGGGGCAGACAGACAGAGCCGCCGGAGCTCCCCCGGCCGCTGCCGGCACTGCATCAAAATGCCAAGTGCTCCACCGCCTGCCCTGACATTTCCAGAGCAGCTCCCGGGGGAGCAGGGGAGGGGTGCCGCCATGAAACATTGATCAGAGTTATTATAAAGTACTTGATCAACGTTATGGCAGCACCACATTATTGCAGCCACTCGTCAGAGGGGAACCAGCTCCGCCAGCACCCCGGGGCAGCCGCTCCCGCCGTGGGGCTGGGACAGGGAAGGGCTGAGCCACAGGAAAACTCAGAGGAAGACAAAAGCCAGGGATTTCCATCTCACCTGCACCGTGGAGACAAACTGGATGGTGCTGACCAGGGCCAGAGAGGTGCCTGCTGCAAAGTTGAAGCGAATGGTCTCAAGGAAATGGGATGCATCGATCTTTATGTCCACAAACACATAGAGCATCTTCAGCCCCTGGGTGGAGTCGATGGGAACTGGTGACAGGAGGAGACAGAGTCTGAGTGTGGGGTACACCCAGGGCTCCAGCAAGCCCCTGGCTGTTGCTGCCTGTTGGTGAGGCTCCCTGTGCCCCAAACTGCCCTGGCACAGGCAGGCTGGGCTGTGCCACCCCTCTGCCTGTGCTGGCACCCAGGGCAGGGGGTGCAGATGGGAGCCACAGAGAGCACCTGCTCGTTTCTCTCCAGATAATGGCAGCCTGGGGAATCAATGAACACAAATCTAATTACCCCTGGTGCTAAGAAGCCTTTGTCACCACGATTAAGTGAATAATTAAAGTACACAGAGTCCACATCGATCCACAGCTCCATGTTCACTTCCCATTTTGGTGCTCTTTGCCTGATCACAATTAAGTGCAAATTACTCCCTCCTGCGGGGCACGTGGGGCTGGGAGGGAGCAGGAAGCATCGTGGGCCTCACCATTGGCCACCCTAGTGACAGAACCACCCTGGCCAGCTCAAAATGAGCCCAGCATCCTCACATCAGCCCGTGGGTAACCCAGAGTGCCCCGTGACCCACCCAACTCTGCCCTGTGACCCACCCAACCCAGAGCAGGCAAGGGCAATGAGGCCACAGGCAGCAGATGGCAGCTGGTCTGGTGACAGTCAGCCTGGCAGTGCCTGCCTGTCCCTGCAGGGAGCAGCTCCAGCTGATGAGACTCCCATTCCCTGGAGCAGCCTGATGGATACAGCCCCTTCCTCCCCTTCCTGCTGTTCATTCATGGGCAGCAGGCTACAAACCAGGAGTTTTATACTCCCTGTTCCAGTGGTGCCCATAACCCTCCTCCTGTAACAAAGCACCTAGCACACATATTTATCACCAGGAACGCTCACACCGACGTGGCTTTCAGAACAGAGTTCTCAACTGGGGAGTCAGTGTTTCACACAGAGCCTGATGCAATTCTTCAAACCCATTTATAGGGCCCCATAAATGTCCAGGAGGGCTGCCAGGTGCTGGGAGCGTGGCAGCAGCAGAGATGCACACACCTCCTACTCATAATGGCAATTCTGCAGATCCACCTTAAAACCCAGAGCGTCTTATTGTTATTTTTGGGCTGATTCCATCCTGGGTGGACTTCAAAGTTAGCAGCATCTGGGACAGCAGCGCAGTTTCCATGGCAACTGGATCCAGAGTACTGTCCGCCTGGGGAGCACACAGCCTCCTCCTCCTCCTCCCTTCCCCGCCCAGCCTGCACTGTACCCTCAAAGCTGCTTTTCCTGGCCCTGGGGCAAGCGGGACCCCCAGGCCCTTGCTCTCCCCTGCCATCATTGCCTTTGTCATCACTCCTCAGAGGCCAGGTGGGGAGCAGGAGCAGCCTCATCCCCTGGGCCAGGGGGTCCTGCCAAGCCATGGCCTTGCAGCTCTGCTCTTGGGGACACGGCTGGATCTGTGTGCTGCTGCAGCAGCCAAGCAGGATGAGCACGCCCTGCTGCACCCCAAATCCTGCCTGTGAGCAGCCACCCAGCCAGCCTGGCCCCATCCAAAGCCAGCAGCTGAAGCTGGAGAATAGAAAGCCCCCTGGGAAGGGATTAGCCTTTGGCACTGTCTCTGAGCTGGT
This sequence comes from Molothrus ater, assembly GCF_012460135.2. NCBI lineage: Eukaryota > Metazoa > Chordata > Aves > Passeriformes > Icteridae > Molothrus > Molothrus ater. The sequence goes on along the minus strand of NC_050498.2, from coordinate 6,708,813 downwards.
ATCCAGAGGGGTGTGGAGTTGCTCGGCGTGGCACGGTGGCAGCAGCACAGCCTCCACAGTGCCACACACGGCCACCCCAGCAGAACCCTGGGACCTGGTGTCACCTACTTAGGCAACTGTGTCCATAGTGCACCAGGAAGTCAGCGCCCAGGGCCCGGGCCGTGTAGTCATCCACGCAGCAGGCGCCGTAGGTCACGTCACCCATCACCACTGCCTCTGCATCCGTGAACCTGTGGGAAGGCACAGCACCGAGGGTCACAGCTGTGTCACCACAGCCCGGGTCCTGCCCCCCAGCCCCCTGGCATGTCACCATGGGGGGACCCCGTGCTGCCACCGAGCCATGCGCTGGAGAGGACAAGCACTGGCTACTCTCCGAGATGTCAACATGATTAAGCTGGAGAGCGGTAATCCGCCTCTTCAATTGGGTAAAGCTGTTTGCAATTCAGCGGATTATCCACTCATCAAACAATACGCTGCCAGATTCCTAATGCTCCAGCGGGGAGAGCAGCAGAGGGAGACCCGGCACAGCGTGGTGCCACCGCTTCCACCAGCCAGCTCTAGGGACTGGAGCCACCAGGAGGGGCAGAACAGCTGTCCTGGCATCCCCTGTGCTGCCAGCCAAGCCACCATCACCTCATGGCTGTGGGCACTGTGTGATTTGGTGAAGCCAATCTGCACCAGGCTGTGTCAGCCCTGGATGCCAGTTTGGCCAAGCTGTGTGACCTCCAGAAGAGCTGGTGCTTAAGTGGCACTTGGTGAGGGAAAGCACCAAATCACCACTGGCGCTATCCCCTACCCCCAGTGCTCCAGTCCAAACCCACCTGGCACCTGCCAGCCTGTGGGTGAAGGGGCACACACCAGCACTGAGCAGCAAAGCCAGGGCTCTGGCATCATTCAGAAGCAGCACCTTTGTGGGTATTTATTGCACCATTTTGGGGGATTATTAGCTTGGCTACCTTCCCGGGGAGCTGCCGCAGCAGCATGAGAGCAGGTATCGCGATGACAAAGCCCCGTGCCTGGAGGGGCTGCTTAAACCAGATGCTAATTCCTTATTTAATTGAGGCCTGCTGTAGCTCCGTGCCAGCGGGGTCCCCCCTGCTGCTGGCACCGGGGACCAGGGGAGGAGGGGGCCCTGGCACAGCGTCACCCCCTGCAGCACCCATGCCTGGCTGGGGGCCAGGGTCCCGCGCTCCCCCCGAGCGCCAGGCAGGGAGCGTTACGTCGGCGGCAAGAATAGAAATGGTGGGCAGAGCTGGGCAGATGGCAGAAGGTGGAGAAATGGCGGAGCGTGCTGAATATTAACAGCTCCGGCCCATCCGTCAGCGCCCGGGGAGGGGCACAGGGGAGCAGCAATGCTGGAGCATCCCTGAGGAGGGGACACAGCCATCCTCACCTCAGTCTGGCCTGGGCAGCTCCCACTCCACAAGGGTTGGGGAACGTCAGAAGATGGGCAGGATCCTGCCAGTGCCCAAATCCCGCGATTCCTCAGGGCCAGCGTGGCCTGGATGGGAGGATGGCTCCTCCACTGCCCACGTGGTCACACCGTGGGGCTGAGGGATGCCAGTGAAGGTTCGAGAAGGCTCTTCCCACCCTTCTGAGCCCCCAGCCCCCTCCTCTAATGAGAGGTGATGAGATGAACATGAATCAGACTCCACACATCTCAGCAAAAGTGGAAAATTATTCAGCTCCTTAAGATTCAGGATGGGGAGGTCTGACTCAGAGCGGCAGCCAGCGCCGCTTAATTTTTTATAGATTAAAATGTATGCAAATTGGCCCAAACCCCAGAGAAAGTCCCTGGGGGTGAAGAGCAAGAAAGTGAAATAGCAACAGTGGAAGGAGGAGGGCAGAGGTGCCCATGGCCCTGCCTGATGTGTGGGGCTGCAGCTGGGCAGGGAGAGATGAGGCTGAGCGCTGTGCTGGCCATGGGCAAGATTCCTCCTCTGGCTGCAGGGAGTGGAGTCACAGGTGAGCAAAGAGGCCACAGGATGGTGCCTGGTGAGGACGGAACCCTGGCAAGGCCAGGAGCCTGGTGGTGCTGCAGGAGGGGCTCCAGGATGGCACACACCGGGATCACCCGCTCCGGCTGGGCTGGACAATCGAGCGGAGCCGTATTCATCTCCAGAGACAAATCAAAGGCAGGCACCAGGGCCTCCCCTTGATGTTTTAATCAGTTCAGTGTCGCCAGAGTCTTTCATCAAACTACAGAGGAAGGAAATGTCAATTAGCAGCCACCTGCCTCCAAGGCGGGCTGGGGAGCTGCTTCCCAACCAGCCCGGACCAGGCCGTGGGCAAGGGGCAGCCAAGGCAGCATCTTTGTCAGTGTTTTGTGTCCCTGGAAGTTGTCACAGCCACGGATGGGTCCCAGCAGCGTGCTGGCAGTGGTGACAGGGATGTCCCCACCCAGTGCTAAGATGCTCATTACAGCTGGGAGCTCATGAATATTGAACACGTGGGGAGGTTATTCATCTTTTACGTCCCGCAAACCCCGGCTCATTCTGAAAAACCGCCTGGCCTTAGCATTTTTCTCATCTCCCCCTAATTCATTATCTGCTCCTTTAAACAGATGGCTCCCAAAATCCCATTTATAAAGAACCATGCTCAGCACTGGCAGGATGTGCCCCAGGGCAGGCCAGGTCCCGGCCTGATCCCAGCTGGGACCCCCAGACCCTCCCAGCCCTGCTCCCCAGCGCAGGATGGAGGCAGCAGCAATCCAGGGACAAATTTTTGGGCTGAAAACGCTGGGTCAGAGACTTGCACACATGGGGCCTGCATGTCTCCAAGCATGGGGTAGCCAGCCCCTGTCACCTGAGCACAGGCACTTGGCTGGAGCAGCCCTGATTTATCCCAGCCCCTCGAAAAATGAATGAGAGCATTTGCTGCTGGCAGGAGCGCGAGGTCCCTTGGCAGCTTGTGAATGATACAGTGCTGGTCCTCAAGCCATGAGGCAGAGCTGCTCTCCCCAGCAGGGACGAGTCCTCAGCCGCTGTGTGTCCACCAGCCCTTGGTGGGGAGAGGATTGAGGGGACTGGGCTGAGAGCAGCCAGTCCTGGCTCCCTTGTGCTGTGGGAGGATGGAGGCAGCACTGGGATGCCAGGGTGCCTGCATGATGTGCTGGGAACAGGGACGTGGTGCCCCTTGCCTCACCTGCATGTGGCCCTTCAAATACCCCACAACCACCCCATAATCACCCCACAACTGCCTGCCCTGTGCCCACACCCAGCATGTCCCAGGACACCCGTGGGTGCTGCTGTCCTGGGCTGTGGGGGCTGAGCTCAGCCCTGGCTGAGAACAGTGCACTTAATTAGCAGAGAAGCCCATCACCAAGCCCCATTACCAGACTCCAAACTTCATTAGCACAGGAAGGCTGCACATAATTAAAATAACGAGTTTGAGGTTTTATTGCAATTGGTGCTGGAAGAGCCCGGCTGCAGCTGGGCAATGATGGAGCCCCACAGAGCTTCTGCAAGTGGGGCATGATGGGGAGAGGTGGGTGTCCCCACAGCCCCCCAGGAGGAACCATCTCCAGCTGGGTCTCCTCCCCTGAGGGGCCTTCCCACTCTGTCCCCACTATAGGTGGCAGGACAAACATCACCTCTCAAGGGGCAAGTCCCAGGGCACCCCAGCTTTGCTGGTCGTGTAGCAACAAAAAAAAAACCCAAAATAAGGCAAATCAAGGGTCAGCACACATTGGTTGTAAAGGCACCATGACCATTCTGTGTCTGAATTATGCCTGTCCCCTTCACAACACAGAGCTCTGTGGGATACCAGCGCATGGGGCACTGGTGGTGGACACCACAGCAGTGCTGGCACATCCCAGCCCTGGGAGGTGCCAGCCCTATAGACCCCACACATTCCCCCCAGCCCAATTCCCCTGGCGCAGCCACCACCCGGGCAGAAGGTTTTGAACATCTCCAATGAAGTGAGAACTTCATTCCTCCTAATGATGCTGTTGTGTGGTTAATGACAGTGATTAAATTCCCCTGCACAGTGTGCACCCGCCATCAGAGCCTCCAGGTTGTGCTGAAAAGGACGAGGGGAGAGGGGAAGGCAGTGCTGGCCAGCAGAGCCACAGCACTGTGCAGCTGAGGCCAGATCCTGATCTCTGTTAGCATCCCAGGGTGGCCTTTTGGGACCTCCTGGTGATGCTGCCAGCTTCATCACAGCATTCAGTCCCACACTGCTCAGTGCCACATGGCAGACCTGCCTGGCCAAGGGACCTGGCACCTGCTGGCACTGGCAACAGGCTGGGCACACCATCCATGGCACTGGGTACTGAGGGGCACACCATCCATCAGGGCCTCTTTTGTCCTGGCCATAGTGGGGCATTTCAAGCTCTGCCACAGCTGTAGGGCTGTGCATCCAGATGTTTAACTCTTTTATTGCTCAACCAGGAGGGGAGCACTGTCTGAACCTGCTGTCACTCCAAAAAGTCCCTGTCTGCTCCTGAGTCACCAGGATGAGATTAGGATGGTCTGTGCACCTCCAGCATCGCCTTGCATGGACCTTCAAAAGCCACTGGGAGTTGGGAGGTGTTTAAAAAGGTTTTTAAAGCCACTGGGAGTTGGGGGCTTGTGGCAGGACAGCCTCTGCAGGCATCAGGACACCCCTGGACCCCCTGCTATTGCCCACCCCCACCACCAAGCCTCGGCTGATTAGCAGGAGCCTCTCACCCCGGCGTGGCACAGGAAGACAGAGGGATTAGCAGCTGCGAAACCTGACAGCCGACTTTATTAACACGGAATCAAAAGCCCAGCTGAGAGCCCAGCTGATCCGTCTGCTCCAGCCCTGGCAGGGAGGGGAGCAGGGGCCCCGCTCCTGGCCGCACAGCCCCCAGCTGCAAGCTGGTGGCACAGGGGGGGACACGGCTGCCACCTCCCCGGTATGACAGCGGGTGGGCTTGGGGGGGGCTGCCCCTCCCCGAGCTGTGGTCCGAGCTCCCCCCACGCTGCCGCCCCCCAGCACGAGTTCCTCCCTGCCGAATTGCATCAGCCGTGACAAATGGAGCCAATTTGGAAGGTGCCGCGCCAGTGTCGTGATGTGGCGCCGGCAGCGCGCAGACCCCGGCCCTGATGCCCACCGCCCCCCCGGCAGCCCGGCCCGCCCCGGCACGGCTTTGACAATGACAAACCTATTAAGGGTAATTAACTGGCCTCACACCGGTCAATGCTCCGAGTGTGCTCTCGATTTCAAAGGCTCCAGGCTGAGAACCCCACCGGCCTTTCCGGCTGCGCTGCTTCGGCTACATCTCCATCCCCGCAGCCCCTCGGGGCTCGGCCAGCGCCAGTGCAATGCTGGGAAGCTCAGACCTGGCCGCCCCCCTCCCCTCCTCGCTCCACGGAGCTCCCCGGGGGCCCGCTCACTCCCACACGGCGCTGAGGGACGTGGTGACACTGCCATCCCACCGCACGGGGACAGACAGACGCACAGCGAGCAGCGTGTCCCCCTCCTGCGGTGCGGGGGAGTGAGCCACATCCCCACTCTCAGCTCTCCCAGCACCACCAGGCCACGGCACAAATATTCTATTAGAAGGCAGCTCCAGCAGAAGGGATAAATATTCCGTCTGAGTGGCAGCTGACACGGCTCCAGTTCAACCCAAACACACAGGGGCGGGCACTGTCACCCCAGGGGCACCAGCCCCGGGCATGGCTCTGCAGCCAGCAGCAGAGAATGCAGGACAGGGGGAACTCACTCCCTGAACTCCCACCAGCAAGGACAGGGCAGGAGGCTCTGGGGATGGGCTGGGGAAAGGGGCTGCTGGCTGAGCAATGCCCCCAGTGGGCACACAGGTATTCCTGTCACATCCTCTGTCAGCAGGAGGAAGGGGACACCAGCCCAGGGCTGATGGTACCCCTAGCCCCTGTCCCCAGCCTGGTGACAGCAGCCAGAGCACACACAGCTGCAGCGATTCCTGTCACGTTGGAGGCTCATCCGGCCCCAGCACTGGGTGAGGAGGGCCAGCAGGAGCGGGTGGCCGAGCTTCCATTTCACGTTAATGCTGGCCATGAATATTAATAGCAGGAAGAGGCAGGAACTAACGAGGCCACTTGCCGATTCACACCTCACCTCCAGCAGTGTGGCTGGGTCCCCAGTGTGTCCCCAAGAGTGTGGACATCGGGCTGGGCTCACTCCTGCCCACAGCCACTATCCTCTGGCTGGCAGTCCACATCCCCAGCCAGGGTCATGGATGGCACCCAGTGCTCCCAGTAAGGGAGTGGCAGTGGAGTGTCCCTGCGTGCTGCATGACGGCAGTGAGGGAAGGATACAGGCCTCCTGCTCAGCCTTGAAGCCATCCCACATCCAAACACCATCCCATCGGTGCCCCCACATCTCCTCCCTTGGCTGGGCACCTCCACCCACGCAGCACCCCCTCACCAGCCCAGCAAGGATGCCAGCACCCCAGAATCCAGCGGCACCCTGGCATTCAGCACCCTGGAATCCACCATCCACCGGGAAGTGAGGCTTAAGGTTTCATTCAGATAAAAGAGCCCCTTAATCCGCTGCCTTTGAAGTCGGAGACATGAAAGCGGCTGGGTGCCAAAGCCGGAGAGGAGGCAGCTCCACTTAAAGGGACAAACCCACGCCGAGCTGCCCACACTCGCACCCATCCCCTGCCCCCCCCACCCGTCCCCTGCCCGCGCCCACCTTCCCAGCGAGTGTGGGGAGGCGATGGCAGAGGGGGACAAAGCCCGCGGGCACGGCTGCCTTCCCACCCAGCACGGCAGCCTCGGCAAGGCAGCTGCTAATGAGTGCCACGACCCCGATGGCAGACGAGGCACGAAGTGCTATTAGCACTAATTCATTGTGCTAAAACAGAGAGGGGCTGTGCTGGGTGTGGAGGAAGGCAGCCGCGCTCAGCAGGAAAGAGATCACGGCCAATTTCTGCAAGGTGCCTGCATCCACTGTCACTGCACAGCCCAGCTCCTCTTCAGGGCCTCAGCCTCGTCTCTCAAGCGGCTCGGAAAAATCAAGAGAGGAGCCGTGGCGAAGGGGTCACCCAGCAGGAGCGACCCTCTCCGTGCCACCACCGTGGCCTCAAGCCGCCCCAGCCGCAGCAGGGCTGCCCCTGCACATCTCCGTGGCTGCAGAGGCAGGACGAGGCCGGGGGGAGGAGGCTCGGTCCCTGCCGCAGCGGTGGCCCCGCGGCCGGCCCTCCCCGGCGGCGCTGCCGTGGCACCGGGCTGGCGTCAGCCGGTTGTTAACACGGCTGCTCCCGGCTCCAGCACCCCTGCGGGGCCCGGCATGCTGAGCCTGTCAGCAGCTCCCGGCACAGTGGAGAGGGGAGGAGAAGCTGAGCAGAGAGGGCTGGGCTGGCACCGAGCCGGTCCCTGTCCCCAGGGATGGCAGCAGGTCCTTGTCACCCGCCGCAGGGCTGCCCAGCTGTGCCCAGCCAGGTTGTGGCTCCAGCCACAGCACCTCCTCATCCACAGCCCTGGGCCTCTTCCTGCCCAGTGGCCAACCCATCCCCAGCAGCAGCCCCCATCCCCTGGCCAGCCCCAGAGCCCTGCAGGGAAGCAGGGAAAAGCTGTGCTCTTACCGCTCAATGATGTCAGCGATGGTGCAGGCGAACATGAGGAGCCCTTCCGGCATCTGCAGGGCCACTGGGAAGAGAAACAGCCACGGGGTTAGGAGACCTCCTAAAGTGGGGACCAGCTCAAGGTGCAGCCACAAACCACCCTCCCCAAAGCAGCCGGGTGTTGGCCAAAAATCCGTGTGGCTCTGGCAGCTGGGGTGCAGCCTGCCCTGCCTTGGGCTGCATCCACACCTCATCCCTCTCTGAACCCGCTGACACTGCTGCTCTCTCCCACTTCCCACTGTAATGACTTCCAGATTTTAATTATGTGCTGCACAGCAAAAGGTACTTTCTTCTGTTTATTTTAAACCTGCTCCTAATAATGTAAACGTGTGCCCCTGGTTCTCCTGGTACAAGAAAGAGTGAATAATCATCCCCTGTTCAGCCTCTCCACATCATTCACAATTCTACATCCCTATCATATCCCCTTTCGTTCACCTCTTTTCCAGTTAAAGGATCTAAACCTATTTAATCTCTCCTCATACAGAAGCTGCTCCAAACCTTTGATCATCCTCACTGCCCTTCTCCACACCTCCCTCGCAGCTTCTCTCTCCATTTCAGGAGGGTGGCCAGCAACAGCCGCAGCATTGTGCCTTGCAGGAATTTATTCAACAACAAATTTATGTTCCCTCATTTGCTCCCTCCTCACAGAACAATCAGAACAATCCCTCTTCCTCCAAAGGCCAGCAAGCTGCCCAGTGCCTGGGGTCCAGCCAGGAGGCCCCAACGGGGAGGTAGGGAGGAGCAGGGACCATGATGGAGGAGGTAAATGGAGGAGGCCCCATTAATCCTGTTGTTCTTTCACCTCCCAATCCCACTAAGATATCCCAGCTTCCATGCTATCTATCCAAACACTCTTTCCAACAAAATCCCCGTGCTTCCAGGCCCAACCCGCTGGCCAGCGTGGAGCTGTGTAAAGGCCTGGCAAAGCTGCACATGCTCTGCCAGCCCCTGCCTGACATGACAGGGATGAGGTTCCACATCCCAGCATCCCCCATTGAGCCCATTTGAGCCCATTTTGGCCCATTTGGGGCTGCCCTCCACCCCAGATCTGCAAAGAGCAGCTTGGCAGGAGGTCGCTCTCCACTGCCACAGCACAATGGGCAAAGGGGGTGCTCCCCAGCCCCCCCAAACCCCGCAGCAGGCAGGGCACAGGCAGGGCCGGCTGCAGCCCTGTGGGAGGCTGCGTTCCCCCAGCAACGAGCCCCTGGCTGCTCTCTGCACACGCGGATTTTTAAATCCCAGCACGGCTGGCTGGCTGATGGGCTCGGCTCCCAGCTCGGAAGCCTAAATCCCAGCCGCATATTTACATTTAATTAGGAGGTGCCAAGCAGCAAAACACAGCGAGGAAAACCAGAGCCAGCACGGCTGGGCGGCCCCGCCGTGTCCTGCTGGGACACGCCCAGCCCTGACTCCCACCCCAGAGCCGGCATGGGCAGGGGCAGCCCCACACCCTCCGGCCTTTCGGCATGGCAGCCGCGAGCAGCTCAGCCTCCAGAACATCCCCGAGACGCCTGCCAGCCCTGGCAGCTCGGTGGCAGCAGGCAGAGCCATTCCCAGGTGGATACAAAGCATTGCAAATCCGGCTCTGCCACACGAGCAGCCCCTGTCTGCAGGTGAAGGCAGGGTGGGGACGCTGGTGACACCCGGGGACGGAGGGGGAGGCTCTGAGCCCTGCTCCCCCTAGCTGAGCACACAGTGGGATGCACGGGAAAGCCCTGGCACCACTCCTGAAGCCTCCACAATCATTCCCTGCTCCTCTGAGGAAGGTTCAGACCAGGGAGCAGCACGGCCCAGCTCCCTGCCAGCCCCACCCGGTGGCCGGTGTTGTGGGGCTCCCCCTTGCCAGCCCCAGCAGCGTGTCAGGAAAGTGCAGGGAGAGAGGAGAGAGGCAAGAGGAGCACAGCAGGGACCTGGCCAGCATCCCAGACACATCTCCAGGCTGACAGGTCCACGCAGCTCAACCTGTCCTGTCCAATGTGATTATAATCCAGAGATACAGATCTATTAACCCCCCTCGAGAGGAGCAGAGCTCGCCAACACAGAGCCTAAACATGCCGAGGGCACAGCAGCAGCAGCTCAGGACCAGCCTCACCTGCCCCACAGTGGGAGCTCAGCAGCACAAACCAGCCCCAAACCCGCTCATCCCCCGGGGCAGCGCTCACCCTTCCTGGCCCGAGCCTGCCGGATGCGCCAGATGGTCTTGGGGATCTCGAAGTTGTAGTTGGGGGGCAGGGCCAGAGCCGCCTCCCGCAGCTCCGCGTTGCCCAGGATCTCCTCGGGGATCTGCTGGGCCACCCGCCGGGCTTGGGCTGCGGGACAAACGGGGAGGGGACGAAAGGAGCGGTCAGAGGGCAGCGCAGCCCGCACGCCACGGGCCACAGCAGCCGTGCTGTCCTTGGGTCACTGTGCTCACACCCCGAAGGACAGGCGGGGAAAAGGGCTGCGGTCCTGCCCTGCACGCTGCGGGCAGATTGCTCTCGCTTTTTGGGCAACAAGGCGGCTTCTTTAGCCCAGAAAGCACCGCAGTAACGATGTGAAACCCTATGAGTGCAGCCGGCTGTCCCCACAGCGAGGGGACAGCACGCACAGCCCCTCAGGGCCAGCACTCCGGTGACACCATAATGCACCCCCGTTTCCCCAGCAAGGGGATCCCGTTATCCCACCGGGAAGGAGCCGCCCAGCGCCGGGTGAGCCATCCCCGGGAGCCTCATCCTGAAGCCGCCCCCCGACAGCAGCAGCCGCCCCCCTACATCTCGGCGATGCCAGAGTGCAGCGGGGGAGTGACAGCAGGGGGATTATTCACTATTTCCAGCCCAACACCAGCGCTCACGAGCCACCAAACCCTCCTCGCACGGCCCACGGCACAACCGACAAAGGGCCAGCTGGGCCGGGCCGGCGGCGGGGGTGGCCGGGACGGTGGAGGAGCCACCTCCCGCCACCGGCCGGGCATCCCCCGTCGAGGCAAGCAAAACAGCGGCCGGTAGCGACACCAGGACCCGGCGCTGAGGCGGTCTCAGCGCACCTTTAGCGGGCACCGGGGCCGCGCTCCCGGCCCGCACGGGGGCCGCCATGGCTGTGCGCACGTGGGGGCGGAAGGCAGCACTAAGCGATCCCCGCGCAAGGCCGGAGCAGTCGCCGGCCGAGAGATCGAGCTCAGGAGCGCACCGGGCGGGCCCCGACGGGACGGGCGGTGCGGACAGGAGGGGACCGAGCGCTCTCGCCACGGTCGCGGCGGGACGCTGGGAGTGCAGTGGGATGTGACAAGCGCTGCGATGGCGGGGCTGTCCGCCCTTCACGTCGGGGACGTGGTGCCGCCGCATCCCTCGCGGTGCTGAGAGTTTCAGGGTTAACTGTCCTAACGTTAACACGGGGACGGGGCGCGGGCGCCGGGGGCGTTGTGTCACGGTGACGGGTCCGTGTGTGTCCCCCCCCCCACACCCCTGCGAAGCACTGGGGCAAGAGGGACCCGAGGGTAATGGGGACACCCTGGAGATAACGGGGATCCCGACGGTGCAGTGAGGACAGCGGTGCTCCCGGTGGAATAACGGGACCCTCTTGGGGCAATGGGGATAACGGGAGCCGCGGTGGGACAGAGGGAAAGAGGCAAGAGGGACCCTCGAGAGGCAGCGGGGACAGTCCGGGGTCAGCGGGGACCTCCAGGGACGACAGAAGACCGAGGAGGCAGCGGGGACCCCCCCGAGGAAAGCGGCGATCCCGGCGGGGCGGTGGGGACAGCTGCGCTCCCGGGGCGATAACGGGGGAGGAGGCGGGAGGGACTGTCCGGGGACAGCGGGGACAGCTCGGGGGCACCGCGGTGTCGGGACCGCGGCGGAGAGTGCGGGGACAGCAGGAATCGGGACACAAAGGGGACAGCGGCGACCGGGAGGCAGAGGGGACAGCAGAGCCCTCGGTGACCCCGGTGGGACGGCGGGGAGGGGACGAGAAGGGGCGGAGGGCGCGGTGGGGAGCGGCTGGGACCGTGCCGGGGCGGCGGGGACAGCGCGGACAGCGGAGACCCGGACCGGACGGGGACATCTCGGCAGGACACGGCGACACGGAGGGCAGAGGGGACGATACGGGGCCGAGGGGACGGACAGTCCCCGGGGAGCGGCAGGGACGGTGCTGGGCAGGCGGGACAGCGGGGACAGCCGTGATCACGGCAGGCGCGGGGCGGCGCGGCGGAGCCTCGGTGCGATAACGGGGCACCGTGCGGACGGCGACGGCAGAGGGGACAACAATGTGCCGGGGGTGACAGTCGGTCCCGGGGGCACCGCAGAGCTTCGTGGGGGGCGGCGCTGGGCCGTACCCCCCGGCGGGGCGGAGGGAGGGCGGCGGCGCGGGGAACGGGAGCAGCGGCACTTTCACGAACTGTCCACGGGAGGCGGGAGAGGCGGCGGCGGCGGCGGCGGAAGGGGGGGCCCGGGGGGGGCTCGCCCAGCCCAGCCCAGCCCGGCCCAGCCCTGCCCGCCCCGTCGCTGCCCCGCCCCGCCCTGCCCAGCCCTGCCCGCCGCTGCAGGCAGCGCGGCACCGGCACCGGGCACCCCTTTATAGGCTTTGCCCGAGGGGGTGGGGGGCGGCGGCGGCCCCAGCCCCGAGGGGGCGGCTCCCCCCTAAAAGCCGGCGGCGGGACGCGCGGCGGGCAGAGGCGCGGCCGGCGCTCCCCGGTGCTCCGGGGCCGGCGCTCCCCGGTGCCGCTGCGGCTCGGCCCGCCATGCCCCCGCGGGGGCCGCTCGCCCGGGCTCCGGCTCCTCGTTCCCGGTACAACAGCAGCAGCAGCCGCCGCCGCCGCTACCGCTCGCCGCCGCCGCGCCCGAGGCTCTGAGCGCCGCCGCCGCCGCCGCCGCCGCCGGGAGACCGCGCCCGCCCCGGCTCCAAGATGCTCCGCCAAGGTGAGCAGCGCACCGGGAGGGCACCGGGTGCCGCGGGCACCGGGGGCAGCGGGGCCGGCCCCGAAGTTTGTCTCCCCGCCGAAGTTGGGGCCGCGCCGCCGGGCGCCCCCCGCCGCCACCGCGTTACCGGCGCCGCCACCGAGGCTCGGGCACCCCCCGGGGAGCGGCACCGGCGGGAGCGCAGCGCGGCGGGGAGGCCGGGAGACCGGGAGGAGCGAAGGGAGGCAGGGCAGGCGGCGGGTCCCGCAGGACCGGGGACGCGGCGGGTCCCGCGGGCACCGGGCTACGGCGGGTCCCGGAGGCAGCGGGCATGCGGCGGGCGCGGGGGGGGGGGGGGGGGGGGTCGGTGCTCGTTCCTCAGGGCGAGGGAACGGCAAACGGGGCTCACCGGGGAGCGCGGGGGCTTCGGCAGGGAAGTTGGGGCGAGCCGTCCCGTTCGGCCCCCCCCGAGGAGAATCGCTCCGCTGTGACATCACGCGATTTCCATGGCAACCGCCTGGGACATCATCGGGGAGCTTTGTGACATCACGGCCAGGGGAGCTGCCGGCCCTCCCGGGGGGTCCGGGACGGTGGGGCGGGGGGGGCAGGAGCCCCGGGCCCGCTGCACCGGGGCCAGTCCCGGGAGATGCTGGGGACAGCGGTGCCGTGCGGGGGGACCCCGGCTAGAGCCCCGGTGCTGTCCCATGCCCCGGGGAGGGGGCGGCCGCACAGCCCCAGGCCCAGCCCTCGCCACCGGCAGCACATGCCCCTCTCTCCGACGAGGCTCGGGCAGAGGAGAAGGTGCCGAGGCTGTGCCTGCAGCCCCTGGCATTGGGGTGCAGACCCCCGGGCAGGGCAGAGCCCCCGCTGCCACCCCAGAGAGGCTTTTTCCCACTGGGGGAAATGTCACCTTGCGGCTGTGTGGCCTCGCACTCGGATGCTCCTTTTCTCTGGCTCCCGCCTCAGCTTTGTTTGGTGTATTAACCCAGCCCGGCTGATGACTTGAGAACAAACCCCAAGCCTTTGGAGCTGTCCTGCTTTCCAGCCTCGATTCCCAGCCCTGGTGCAGGGAAAGCACCATCCAGGCTGGGAAACGGGGAGCCTGAGGTGGAGGCAGGCGGCGAGGCTGCCGACACGGCCGGATCCCACCAGGGGTAGCCTGTTAAGGTCAAGATCTACAGCTTTCATTTGTGGAGCTAGAAAAACAAAATGCAAATTGAAGAGCCTGTGGGCTAAAGCAAAACCTATTCTTAAAGTTTTTGTCTTGTTAAGCAAGGAAATAGAGTGCCAAATAGGCTTTGTTAAGTGGCAGTCTAATTAATAATTTAAAATCTTGTAGCTGTCTTTCATTAGAATTTATCTGTACATCAACCACAAAATCAGTCAAACACACTCATTTATAAGTTAATACCGTTCCTGAATAATTCAACAGGCAGTTAGAGGAGGCCTCCATCCTGCCACAGGTTCTCCCCTCCCTGCCTCACCGTGGCCAGGTGTCCCTGGGCAGGGCATCCCCGTCCCCAGCATTTGCCCCAAGCAGGGTGTGGAGGGGACATCCAACATGTGAAGCAAGGGGACAAGGGGACAGCTGCTGCTGGGGCACTGGGCTGGGGCCAAACCCCCCTGTGGGGCTCTGAGGTGGCTGATTTTGTCAAGGATGGTGGCAAGGTGGGTGGCAGCGCGGGCTGATGGTGGCACTGCCACCGCCTTCCACGTCCCACTGCCAGGGACCAGGCTTGAGGCTGGGGCCATGGCAGGGCTTGAGGCAGCAGGAGCTGTGCTGTGGTTGACACCTCCAAGGGAGGCAGCTCTGAGGGGACAGCTTCACACCCGGTGCCACACGGTGTGCAGCAGGATGGTGGCAGCATGGCCGGGCGAGTGCTGCTATTGCTGAGGGCATTTTGGGCCTCTTGCACCCGTGAGCTTCATCTGTGGAGTCACTGGTGGGATTCAGGGTGGGTTCTGTGCGGTGGGATGTCACTGGTGCTGTGACAGTGGGTGACAGCGTGGGGTGCAGCTCCATCCCGGGTGAGGGTGTCACAGCCCTGGCCGCAGGCAGCCGCAGGCAGGAGTGCAACACTGGCGATGCAGGAGGAGGAGATTTCCAGGTCAAGGATGACACCAAGGTCATGGGCAGCCACATCCCTGTCCCCTCCATCGCTCATGCCATCAGTGGGTGTCCAGCCTCCATCCCTCCCTGCCAGGGCAGCAGTCAGTGGGCAGGGTGCAGGCGCAGGCTGGACTGCGGTTCTTGCGCCGGGGAGCCAAGAGCCCAGAAACCTTTCTGCTTATAAAAGTTTAATTTCATAAAGAGCTGATAGGAAGCCACAAGCTCTCTGTGCCCGGTGAAGCAAGGGAGGGGGGTCAGGATGTGGCCCAGGCTGTCCCTGTGGTGGTGCTGGGGGGAGAGAGGAAGGCTCAGCAGACGAGACCTGCCTGGACCTGGAGCCGGGATGTGGAGGAGCTGTGGCTGCTCAGTGACCTGCACTGGTGGAGCCTGGCAGGGTCTCAGAGCCATGGCCAAGCTTGGCTGGATGTTATTCCCACCTTTTGCCTAAAATGCCACACTCAGTGTCCTGCAGTCCCATCTGGGTGCTGGAAGCTGTGGGTGACACTCCAGGTGGCCTCGAAGCACTGCCCTAAAAACATCAGTGAACCAGCTGGGGAGATGTAAAAAGATGCATTTTCCAGCGTGATTTCACACCCATCTTTCCCTGAAGCACCTGGCAGTGCTGGAGCCAGTGGCACAGGCCAGCAGCAGGGGCAGGGGGGCTCCATGGTGTGCAGGATGAGGCCGTGAGTGGGATGTCATTGCCTTGGGGCCAGGCAGGAGCTTGGGCTGCTGGAAACTGCTGATGGGTTTTGACAGCAAGAGCCAAAATCTTGTTTGAAGGCAAAAACCCAGCAGGGAAGTGTGGGAGCCTGGAGGGACGTGGTGGCGGTGGCCAGGTGTGACCAGGGCTGCCTCCCACTGGGGTGTCCCCTGCTCCTGGCAGTGCCCCTGTGGGAATGTAGAGGCAAAGCCCCCCTTGCAGAGGAGTGACCCAGGACACGGCCACTTCAGCCCCACACCCCTGTCCCACTATGCCCCACCATTGGGGCACCCCTGGGTGACACTGCCACTCATCCCCACCCCAGGGAGCTGCTCCAGTCTCCCCCAAACAGCCCAAAAACTCGGGCTTTGTTTGCCAAGTGCAATTCCAGGGTTCAGCCACGATCAATAGAGACTTGGGTTATTAAGAGCAGATCATGTTTGCAGAGCACTTTGGTGGAGCAGCAGCAGCACAGGCACCCACACCCCAGCAGTGGTGCCTGTTGTTTGGTTCCCAGAAGGTTGGGATGGGTGAGGTGTTGCCCTCATTCAGAACCCACCAAAGGAGGCTGAAATCTGATTTAGGAGCAGCTGCAACAAGTGGGAGGCTGCAGGGAGAGCCATGAGGCCAGGAGCAAGGGGGATCCTGGTGGGAGTCAGAGAGGAGGAGCTGGGGATCCCTGTGCTGGCACAGGGTGCAGGGCATGGCCTCAGGAACACCCCTGGGATACAGGAGCATCCCTGTCCTCTCCTGCAAGGCTGCTCTTCCCCTGCTATTTTGGGTGAGGCTGCTCAAGCCCAAGGCGGAAAGAGCTGGCTCAGCCTCAGGATCCTGTGCCAGCAGCAGGGCTGGTGCTGTCCTCGCTCCGGATGTCAACACCACGTCCCATCTCCCAAAAGGAGGAAGCACCAATCCCGCCGATCCCCCTGTGCCATCCCTGCGGAGCAGCATCACCATGGAAACCCACAGCCCGGCAATCAGAGGGGGGACACTTTTAGGAGTATTATTTTTACTGATGACAAATGGTGAGGGCTCGCTGCTAACAGAGGAGATGAGCCCGTTCCTGGGCATCGCCTGCTTTCCCCGGGGCCGGTTTTTCTCCTGCTTTTCCTGCTAGGGGCAGGTGCTGATGGGGTGCTAAGTGCGGGCAGGGCGAGCGGCAGATGCAGGACGGGAAGATGCGGGGAGCAATCTTCTTTGCACAGATTAGGATTGGGGGTTATTAAGCGGAAAAAGCTCCATTTGGTGTAGAAAGCTCCTTTTCCTTTTGAACAGCATATGTGCCCGCTGGCTGCTTGCTTCCCGGTGGTGCTGGCACAGCGGCTCGGAGCCGGCACGGCAGCTTGGAGCCCGCCCAGCTTTGGTGAGCAGCTTTTAGCGATGCTCCTGCCAGGGCCGGGAGAGCCGTGACCGCTCTGGTGGCTCGCAGTGCCAAAAGCTGGTTCCTCTCACGGCCAGGGGGATTTGGCCCTGGGCAGGTGATGGCACAGCAGGTCCAGCACATCCCAACAGATCCGGTGTGTGGGGAGGGAGCGGTGCTGGAGCTGGAGGGTGTCAGAGGTGCTCCACGTGCTCCCGAAGTCCCGACATCGCCATCCTCACCCGGGGAGGATGCAGCCGCTGTTTACCGGGGAGGGAATTTGGCTGCTGCTGCTCCGGCAGGGCTCCTTACGGAGCAGCCCTGCAAGCGGAGGGGAGGTGCCAGCGGCTCCGCCAGCCCCGTGTGCCGCACTTGGGAACCGCTTTCTATTTTTTTCTTTCCAGCTGCATTTGCACCAGCGTTTGCATCGGTTTGCTCGGGGAAACCCCATCCCCGTGACCGCGGGACCCCCGCGGGTGCCACCCGAGGGGCGCAAAGCCCGTCCTTGGGCACGGGGAATGTCACCGGGCTTGTTTTGGCCCGAGGTGACCTGGGTGAGGATCTTGTCCGTGAGACCTTCACCCAGCTGGGTATCCGTGTGCGTTTGGTAGCACCGGGCAGATCCCTTCTGATCCCCGCGGGGGGAAGGCAGAGGGGGACAAAAGCTGCCGGCTGCATCCACTCCTGCCTCCCTGAGCCTCCCTCCTTCCCTCCCCGCTGCCTGCAAATTCGGCATCCCGTCGGGTGCTGGATACAGCCACCCTGCGGGAGGCACCCCCGAGCCAGCAGAGGGGCTGGGATGATCCCCCCTCGGCAGGGATGTGCCGGGGTGTTTGTGCTAACAAGCCCGGCGTATTATAATTTCAATGGAATTTAAAAAACAAAATAGTCCTCAGACAAACGACTCTGCAGTGCCTCTGCCAGGGCCTAAGATCTGCTGCTATCTATTTTTTAATAATTGAGGGTAATAAATATGTATTTCTTTCTCCTTTCTCTCCGTACGCCGCAGCTTGTCAGCTCCCTGCGTCTCTCCTCTGATCAGACCCCATCTTTGCCGCGCGGAAAGGAAAAGAAAGGGGAAAAAAAAAAAAGAAAGAGAGGGGAGAGAGAAAAAAAAAAGATTCTTTAAGCAAAAAGGATTAAAGCCTTGAAAGTAGGTCTGCCCGAGCTCCTCGGCTCTTCCTGCTCCCTGCCAGCCGCAGACAGGGCCAGGGACAAGAGGAGCATCCCCAGGTGGTGGAATCCGTGTCCGCGGGGTGTTTATGGGTGCAGAGCCCGGCTGGGCAGCGGCAAATCCCCCGGGGCACAACGGGGCTGTGGCTGGGCAGAGCCGCCGCTGGGTAACTTGGCACAGCGCTGCTCGGAGCCGGCTCTGCCTCGGCGGCAGATATTCCCCGGCTTATTATTCCCTCTGGTTTTCAGATGGAGATGTTGGCTCGAAGACGTGCAGGGGGTTTGGCAGTGGGGCTGAGCCCGGGCCAGGCTCCGGGACCCCCGCCCCCCCCCCCCCCCCCGGCCTCCTCGGGATGCTGGGGCGGAGGAGGCGCTGGTGTGAAGGAGGAGGCTATTTATAGCTTCCCTCGGCTTTTGTTCCTTTTCCAGTAGAGCTCCTCTCGAAATAGAAACAGTGCCGACTGCGCGGCCGCTCCCGGGGCCCAGCCTGGGTGCGGGGGGCACCTCCCGGCCCGGGCTGGGGGGATACCCCGAGCTATGAGATGCTTTTGCCGTGGGCATCCCCCCGATCCCGCATCCCTCGAGACGGGGCTGGTGTGGGATGGGAAGTGGAAGCTGCCCCACTGCTCCCTCCCCCGTGTGCTGGTGATCCCGACCCTGAAGGGGATGAATGGCTCTGAGGGGAGCATCTCTGTAGGGTGACAGCTCTGGGTGTCCCTTGGGAGAGCAGGTGAATCCCTCGGGAACGCCCTGGCACGCTCTGTCCCCGTTTTCCAGCTCAGCTCAGTCGTTTCCTCTGCTTTTCCCTCCCGGCATCCAACAGCACCCCCTTGCTCCCCCCACCCCACCCCCCTCCCCACTCCATCTCTGATCAATATAAGCTGGGAAAAACAAAACAAAACAAAGTAAATATTTAATACGATCCAGGGAGCCACAGCGAGCGCTCCCCCCGTCTGTCTCCTCCAGCAGTCGCTCGCAGCAGCTCCCTGGCCCTAATGAGCCTGAGTGCAACAGGGATCGATGGCAGAGGCAACCTCTGCACAGGGGTCAGCTCTGCCACATCCCCTGTGCTGCTCCAAGGCTCAGGTTTGGCCCCCTGCACCCCCCCCAGGGCTGCCCATCCTCCTCATCCTCTTCCTCGCGCCCCGTTTTTCCTCTCCTGCGTCCCCTTTGTCATTCCCAGTTGTGGGAGGGATGAAGGTTCTGCTGCTCCATCACAGCCACACGGGACATGAGCTGTGGCAGGCATCAGCTCTGGGCTGGGGGCTTCCTTGGGGTGTGGGACGGGGTGTGTGTAGGGCTGGATCCCACATGGGATGAGTGTGTCTTACCCCACACTCAGGGAGCAGATCCCTTATGGAGGGAGGTGGGAGCCTTTGGGAGACCCCAAATTCCTTTAGAGCTGGTGCTGGCTTTTTAACCAGCGTCTGTTTGTGGTGGGATGAGGTCTCTCCCCCTCCTCCTCATCCTCCTCCTTCTCCTCATGCTCTCCCCCCCTCAGCTGCATCCCCTGCTGTCCTCCAGAGACCCCAGGTGCTGACAGAGTTTGGGAAGTGCCAGTGCCAGGTAACTGGCAGGCTGGTCCTGGCAATGCCAGCGCAGGACCTGCCTCATTGCACTCTAGCTCTGTGTGTTTTCTGAGTTTGGATGGTCCCTGTCACTCCAAACCAGTGGAGCTGCCAGATTTCCTGTCACCCTGACCCAGCTGCCCTGCACTGGATGGTCCCTGTTGTGCCCACCACCCACAGGAGAGGGACCAAGCTTTGCCCCCAGCCAGGCATTCCCTCAGCTGGACCTATGCTTCCCCATGCAGCCTCGTCCTGCCCTGGTGTCCCAGCAGGACGCAGAGGTGGCACAGAGGAGGCAGAACCCAGGAGGGGCACCAGGCTCTTCTCCTCCGCCACCACAAGGCTTTGCAAATTGTTTTTCCACGGAAAACTCAGTTGTCCTTGCTAACACCTGGGATGAACCCAGCGCTGAATTCCATCCTTGGGATGTGGTGAGAGGGATGCCCACCCTGCCTGATGCCCCTCACCCAGCACTGCCAGTCCTCCAGCACTGCAAACCCTCAGCCAGGCTGTGCCTGGGGATGGGAACTGCATTTACAGCTGGAAAACAACACCCAGCGTGCCCCGAGCACAGGGCTGGGAATGTGCATCTCCTGCATCCCAGGTGATGCTGCTGAGCATCCTCCTGCAGCTCAGGGTGTCCCTCCCAGCAGGCAGAGGGCTGCAGAGGTGCCAGGGCAGGGGAAGTGCAGCACTGGGAGCAGGAGCTGGGACAGCGGCGCAGGTCCTGCGTCACAGATGCAGCTTGTGGCAAAGTGCCGAGGAAGTTTTGCAGCAGCATTAGAAAATGTTGACATGTTTTTTGAAACAATTTCAGATCTGATATCTGCGCCAGATTGAGTTTGTAACCAGCTTTATTGTTTAAGCCTGCTGGGATTTCATCAAAGGCGTCTGCTGTTTACCCAGAACCATTTCATTGGAGAAAACAGCAAACAGACCTGCATTTCTATCTGATTTCACTTTTTCCTTTTCCTCCTGAATTTAAGTGCTTGTGAAAAGCATGGCTGATAAGGCAGAGCGGTGTGGATAAATCCTGAGGACTGGCGGTGGATGCTCTACCAGCTGCTCCAGCTTTATTAATAGACTGAAGGCAGTTGCTGGACCAGCTGCTGGGTGCCAGCCTGGAGCCAGGCACCCGCCTTGGGGGCAGCTGGATGTCCCCAGATGGTTTTGGGATCTCCATCCCGGCAGGCTGAGCCGAGTCATGACTCCTCAGGATGCCCAAGGCTGGGAAGAGGATCCACGCAGAGCTTTTTCAGTGCTTTCAGTGTGAATTCAGATTTAAACCGTGAGGGAGCCAATGGCTGTCCCTCCCCCGGGAGTGACCCCAGCAGGCAATGTGCTCTGTCACTCCCTGACAAGCCAGGCCAAGGCAATGCAGCCTCGGGAAGCAGAGAAGGATGAAGGAGAAACCAAACGAGAAAGGGGCTTGGTGTAAACTGCATCAATCCTTCTCTCACATCCCTGGGGAATCCAGTGGCTGCCAGCCTGGCTCTGTCTTTTGCCCATTGCTGACCTTGGAAACACACTTCAGAGGAGGATTTGGGGCTTGAGACAGAGCCCGAGAGGCTTTTACAAGGAGCTGACCTGGGGGCTGCAGCCCCCTCTGTCACAGACTGCTTTGCTCCAGGCATCTTCCCACGGCTGCATCCTGGTCACCCATCACCAGCATTGCTTTCTCCAGGCATCTCCCTCACTTGGGGACGGCCTTGGTGGCTGTTCCCGCTTTTCCTGGCTTTTGGAACAGAGACACAACGGGCTGGGGTTGGTGGAGTACATCCCACTGCCTGTCCTGGAGTCCCTTTGGCATCTCCCAGCTGTCCCAGGTGCTGGCACTCCCTGTGCCAGTGGCACCTTGCTGGCAATCCCAGGGCTTGTCCTGCCCATCCATCACGCCTGCACGGTGACAATGTCATTTTTATCTCCACTTGTTTATTTCTCAGACAGAACTACTTGTAAATTCTGAGAAGAATATATATCCCTGCTCATGACAGACCCAGCACATGGCGATTAATCTGCCCTCTTAAGACCTGAATACAAAAGTGTCCCAATGTCACTCCTAGATGGGGTGTCAAGCCCCGGGGCAGCACTTTGGGGATATGCAGGGACCTGGTGGCAGAACGTGCCCAGGTCCTGGTGACGCTTCCCAAATACTTATTGCACTTCCTACCAGCTCCAGTGTGGTCCCTGACTGATATTCCAGCTCTCCAGACTCAGGCTCCAGCTCCTCTTTTTGGAAGGTTTATGCAAATAGACCTTCTTCTTTTTTTTTTTTTTTTTCTTTTTTTAATTCCTTGCCGCTGCTGCTCTGCTGTGCCCCAGATAGCAGAAGTGCTGAGGACAGGTGTTTGCGTCAGGTCCTGCGGCACCGCGTCCCGCCCGGCCGAGGGGAGGAGGCACTGAGGGGATGCCCTGGGGGAAAAGGGGCAGGGAGCAGCCAGGGCAGAGGCCAAGGATGGAGAGGGGAATCTCCTTTAATGGCTGCACTGCGCTAGTGAGGATGGGCATTGATGGCACTGCAGGTTTATCCAAGCCCCAAGCATGGCTCTGTCCCCAGGACAGGCTTTGGGGTGTCAGTTTGGGCTCTGCAGCATCCCACAGCCCCACTGGCAACACCCTCTGTGTGACAAAGCCTCTTATTTACAACGTCCTGCTCGGGAGCATCTGGGAAGCGAAGCGCGTCATTTCCAGGGAGAGCAAAAAATGCTGCATATTTCAGTGTCTTTTGAATTTTTTAGGTTTCCCTGAACTGTGCTAATGGGTTGGTGGTGGCGGGGGGGAGGTGAGGGCCCAGCCCAGCTCCCGGCCTGCCTTGCTGCTCCTCCACCGTGCGCGGCCATCACTGCATTGCTGCTCTTAAAATATTCAGTGCTGTTGGCCACAATTTCACAGCGGGTCAAAGCACGCCGAGCCAGCAAGAAGGGAGGGAAAGTGTGACAACGAGATTAACCCCGGCCCGGCAGGCCCTGGCCGTGCTCGGCAGGCTGAGCACGATGTGCTGCAGCCACCTCATCCCAAGGGACCAGCAGAGAGCCCAGAGGGGCCACGACACCCAAAATCCCTCAGGCTGCCCAGTCTTGCTGAGTTGGTGGCATCACCTCTGCCAAGTGGTGAAGGGACATGGAGAGCATCCAGAGTCCTGCTGGGAGCACTGAGCATCCCCTCCTTCTCCAAGCTGCTGCAAAGCAGGAGCCTGGTGATGCAATGGGATGAAGAGCTGAGGATCCCCCCCAGTTCTTGGGGATGTTGCTGAAGAGACCTCAGTGCTTTTCACCCCAAGATGTTGTGGTTCCCAGGCCTTGTACAACCATCAGTTGGTGCAAACAGTGGAGCAGCAGATTTACAATGCAAAAGAGCAGCTGCTTGAGCCCTGTTTGCTGACAGGGATTTAGTAATCCTGTCGTCAGCCCGAGTTTGCTCTCGGAGTCCCTGGCTGTGCCTGCCAGGCTTTTCTAAGAAAACTTCTGAGGCTGGGGGAAAGAGGTGATGCAAAGCACATGGTCTGTGCCCACCGTGCAAGGGGGATGGTGGGTGGTGTCTGTGATTCTGTGTGGATCCTGGGGTGGGTGAGGAATGCTGCCACAGGGAGAAGGTGTGTGCCAGGCTCAGTCCTGAGAGCCATGTGTTGTTCAGAAGCTGGAGACCCCCAGGAACTGCCTCTTCCACACCCTTGGGCTGGCATACCCTGTGTGGCCAGGTTGGCTGAGGCTTCCTCTCGTGTCTCCTGCACTTTTCCTTGGGTTCTTGGTCGCGTGCCACGACTCCAGAGCTCGCCACCAGCAGCACGGATGGCTGCGCTCGCAGGCGTGGTGTCGCCTGCAGGAAGTGCTGCAGCTGATGGATGCTCTCCTGAGCTTTTGAGGCCACTGTGGCTGATTTGTCAGGGTGTCTCCAGGGGTCACTGTCATGCCACAGGTCTCCATGGACAGGAGGTGGCCACTGGGCTGGGTGTTGTGGCAAGGAGTTGGCAGCACTGTGACCGTCCTGCTGTCCCAGGCAGCCCCCTCCAACCCGAAGCCCTGTGGTGACACCTCTGTCACCTCTGACACCTCTGCCTCATCCCCAGACACACCCACTCATTCCCAAAATCACACTTCCCAAGGGTGCAGGGGTGTGTTGGTGTCTCTGCCAGGCTTGTGGCTGGAGCAGCAGTGCCCTCCTTGAGCCAGCCCCGTGGTCGCCCTCCTGCACCCTGAGCCGCTGGCTGGCCAAGCTCTTCTCCCTAATTCTCCTTCATCCCTGTTAATGTACCACCAGATGTTCTCATTATCCATTTAAACATATAATCCTCCCCCGAATCCCACTAAGCTCCTGGCCTCCCCGATACCTCATGGCAGCGCTGCGTTCCACAGGTTAATTATGCATTTTTAATTAATCACCAAGCAGAGAATGACCCATGAATAAGGGATATGAAGATCCTTCAACTGGGAATAGTTGGCAAATTGTCCCCAGGCGGGGCCATGCTGGTGTCATGGTCTCCTTGAATAACAAGAGTAGCTCTAAAAATCCCTGGTTTGTGGATCTGACATGACTGGAGGTTGTGACAGAGCTGTGTCTGTGTGGATGGGACCCCTCCTGTGCCTCATGTCCCCCTCCAAATGGGGAGGAACCACATCCCCACCAGAGCTGTCTGTGTCCCACCTGGAAGTGATGGAGCAAGCGCAGAGAGGAGGAGGAGTGAGGCAGGGAAGGGGAAAAAAAAAATCACATGTTGTTTTAAAAAGGCATTTTTGAGTGAATGCTGAATAGGGTTTGGGAAAATTGCCTTAAAGGCCTGTTCTCTGCAGGGACGGAGCTTTTCATGGAGCAGGAGTATTCTGAAACTTAATTGCACATTTGCACGGGCTAGTGTTTTTATTTCTCTCAGGTCTCCGAGGTGGTCTTTGAAGATTGCTGTCTCTCTGTAATGGTTTTCTTTATCTCAAATAAATTCCGCACACCTGCGAGGTGGAGCTGCTTGAAAGAAATTATGTTGGAATTGGCTCTCGATTTAATAAATCTGCAAATGGAACTGGGATGCAGAGAGGCGAGGTGGTTGGTGGGGCTGGCTGCGCCTCCTCCCTGCTCCCCGCCCCTCCTCTCCCTTCCCTTCTCCACCAGCCTGCTCTCAGCCTCCCCATGGGCCAGGAAGAGTGTGGGGCTGAGCAAAGCGAGTCCAGATCCTGCCTTTTCCCCCTGCCAGGAGGAAAAATGGACCCCTCCAATGCCCACCTGGCTGCCTCCTCCAGGAACGTGCAACCCTGGCACGAACCCATCTGTGCTTCCAAAAGCTGCTGTTAAAATCCTTAGATCTAAAGATTGAGATGATGGAGATGATGCTACCAGCTGAATGCCCAAGGGGTATTCCCAAGGAATGTCCTCAGGACCCTCCTTCGAGGAAGTTTGATGCCATTATCATTCTGGCCTCACTTGGGAGCTGTGGTTTGCCCCGGCAGCTCCTCCTGCAGCCACCATTTCTCCTTCTCCAGGAATCAGTTCTGCCTCTCCCCGGCTCACCAGGGGATGCTTAGCCAGCGCTCCATTTTGGAAGCAGCTCGAAGCACTGGGGAAAAGCCTGAGGCAGGGCTGTGAGCTGCTGTAGCAGGCAGACACAAACCCCCGGGCAGCCGGGCAGCCCTGGCTGTCAGGCGGAGAGGGATGGGCGGCCACGGGAGTACACAGACAGGTTAATGGCAGCCGTGGATGCTGCACAATTGGATTTCACCTCCCCGCTTCTTAAGGCATCAGCAGCTCTCCCTTGCTTAGAAATCCACCCGTCCCCCTCCTCCTGTGAGCCTCAGGATGAGCTGTCACCCGTGGGAAGCTCACCAAGGGCCACCCCAAACCCTCCCTGCCCTTGCTGGGCTCCCCAGACACCAGGCTGCCCGCAGAGGCCGTGCCACCTCCTGTGCTGCTCAGGCTGCAGGTGAACAAGGCGCCGGGAGGTTTTATTGCATTGCTGGATTTTGTTCCACCCTGTTATTGGCCACGATTGGATTTGCTGCCGAGGAGGCAGAGCCGGCGCAGCTGGAGCTCCCTCACCGCCCGTGCTGCTCTGCTGGGACCGTGACCTTGTCTGGGTGCCTCCCTCAGCCCTCCCTTGGGCTGGGGAATTGGGAGCTGGGCGTTCCTCTGCCTCCCACTGAGCATCCTGGCATGGTCCCGCTCCCCTGCCTGAGCCAAATCCTCGCTCTGCTCCACTTTTAAGCGTTGACCTTGGAAATGCTTTCAGGGAAAGCATCTGCCTTCCCAGCTCTCTCCTCTCTTTCCTACCTGATTGTGTCCCTCTGTCCTCATCTCCCTGAGCAGCTGCTGAGGTTTCAATGCTTCACCACAGTCCCTGAGCTCCTGTGCAAAGCATTCCCAAGTTTCAGTCACACTCGCTGGTTCATGGTGTCAGCTGGGAAACAGCATCTCACCTTCCTCCTGCCCTGCTCTTGCACTTACGTAAAAAACACCTTCAGTTTCCTGAAAATGTAGTTTCTTGGCTCATTTTCTCTTTGCACAGAAAGCTCTGTGGCAGCAGAGCTGGCAACATCCCACCTTTCGGTGCAGGTGGCCTTGGATCAGACCAATCCTGTGTGGTGGCACCGATGCCACACCAGCACAGGACCAGACCCCCAGCCCTTAACAGTGACACAGAGCCATTCCTGGTGCATTGGGAAATGCAGCTGTGAGGGGTCAGCGGGCAGAGCCATCCAGGAAGGCTGTGGAAGCCTCATTCTCTCTGTGTTGACAGCAAGAGCTCTTCTCCCCCACCAGCTGCACCATTGCCTGTGCCCTGTGATTGAATTAGGGGGCTGCACCCACCCCCCTCCCCTGCCAGCCCTGTCCCCGCCGCGCCGGGCTCAGGCTGAACTCGAGAGCCGTAATTGAATAAGTCTCAGGCAGACAGTGCTCCCATAGCCTTCGGGATCTCTCGCCTCTCCCCTGCCCAGCCGTGCACTGATTGATGCTCCCAGGTGGTGGCTGGGATTTTGCCTGGGATTTGTGGTCTTTTCCCGGAGCAGGGGTGAGCTGGGAACAGGAATGGGGTCAGGCAGGCTGGGGGTGAGCGTGGTGCTCATGCTTCACTAGGCTGACCCTTCATCTGAGGAGGAAGGAGGGATGGGGGGCAGAGGGACCCCGTTCCTTACAGCAGCTGCTGTTCTCTGGCTACCTGGGCAGAAGGAGTTAAAAGTTGCAATTAGTGAAGTGCTGATGGTGGGAAGGTGGGGTGGAAGCAAGCGGCACTAAATGAATCCTGAAAGGTTATTCCAATAAGCAGCAGCAGAGTTTCCAGCTGCGCTCACTTTCCTGGGAGCTGGGGGACAAGGGAAGGGATCCAGGATCAGAGACACCAGGTGGGATGAGGGATGTTGCAGGAGGATGCTCAGGTGCCAGCAATGCCTGCTGGAGTGGAAAATACAGCAGGGGAATTAAAGCAGGAGGGGGAGAGGCCACCACATCCCAGAGATGCTCACGCAGGGGTTGTGGTGGGTGAGTCCTGCCCATCCTGAGCCCCCAGTGACTTTTCCACATGGTCCAAACCCTGTCACAGGGTGCACGGGGGGGTTTGAGGGTGGTGTGAGCTGCGCTGCTGGGGCAGGGAATCCTTGGGGTGTGGAGAGTGGTCTGTGAGCCACAGGGGGGGCTGCAGGGAGGAGCAGCCTGGGAAAGGCATTGCTGTTCTTCCAGCTGAGCACACAGGAGCCAACAGTGGCCTCTCCCTGCCAGACGTGGCTGTTCCAGCTCTCTGCTGGTGCAACACCACGAGCTATTATTAGACTCCAATTTTCTGTGGGTAGCTCTGAACTCCCCAGTGCCTCCAGCAGCTCGGCAGATGCCAGGATCTGCTGGCACTGGTGGGGACAAGGGTCCCTGGTGAGTTCAGTGGCAGTGGGGGGTGGCAGAGTCCCCCCAGCGCAGGGACACATGGAGAGCTGAGCACCACAGCCTGGTCTGGAGCTGCAGAGCAAAAGGCAATTCGTTGTCTAATGAGAGGTTTGGCTGATGAGGAGGGCACAGAACCCCTGGAAACACTCTTTGGGTCAGTGGTAGGTGAGAGAGATGCTGCTCCAACAGAGATGTGGCCTACAGGGCTCTGCACCTCGAAGCACATCTGGATTTCACAGCATCACTCCAAAATGGAACCACTGCATCCCCATCACTGCCATCCTTGTGGGAGCACAAAAGGGTTGTGGCAGACCCACAGGACAGCCCATCCCATGCCAGAGGAGGGCTGGGGCTGGGGTGACATGGCATCTCCTTGCTCCCACCCTCTCCCAGCCTGGTTTCCAAGCAGGAGTGTTTAAATGCCTTTTATGTTGTGACTCAAATGATGAAAGGCCTGAAAATGGGACTAACAAAGACGAGTTGTACTTCAGGATAAAAAAACCCATGAAAGCAGCAGATGCTGTCATAGGAATAAATTGTATCAACAGCGATCAGATGGGAAGTGAAAAGTCAGAATGGAGTTGTTCTGTCTTTCACACTTCCAGTGAAAATTTCTGTGTCCATGAATTTAGCCAGAATCAGGTAGGATGAAAGACTTTGTCTGACAAGGCATTTCAAAGGATCTGGGAACCTCCAGAGATGTGGCCACTTGGACAGGGAAGTGGGGCCCCTCACTTTTAATGAGCATTTCAGTTGCCTTCCTTTATCCTTCTGCCAAGATCTTATCTTTGTTTTCTTTTCTTTTCCCTTAAAACTGCCGATTTCCGCTCTTTGCAATTTGTTTTAACTTTGCAAAACGTGCATTTGAGCCACACAACACGAGGAGGAGGAGGGTAGAACATCCCCATCACTCCATCCAGCCCAACCTGTTGCTTCTCACCATAAAAAACGAAACATCTGTGGCCAGCCCAGATGTTTCAGCACCACCAACCTTCATCATCTTCCCGGCCCTGCAATGATTTCCCATCTCCCCATCTCCCCTTTCCACACTGACAGGATCCTACACAGGCTGTAATTAATAGAAATTAGACTGTCAGGACCTTGCAGCCCCATCCCATAATTACTTGGCCTTGCTGTGTTGGAGGCACAGGATCGGCGGCGGGCTCGAGAGCTGCCGCTGATGGGAACACATCCCGTTATCAAGCTATTTTTATTAAGCTTTTAATGCAGGCATTTGCGTGGTGCTGGGGGATGTGCAGCATCTCCATAAAGTCCACTCCCAGAGGGATGTTCAGGGGGATATTTTGGGATGGAATACCGGCACTGGAGCTAGACAAAGCAGGATATTAGCAGAGCGCCGTGTCCTGACCACGTTCACCGCTTGCGCATTAATTCCCAGCACCCAACTGCTCCAAACATTCCCATTCCAGGGGGTGGCAAAGCCTTGCTGCTCAGCCCTCTGGTCCCCCACATCCCCACACACCCCAAGAGCTGTGTGGGAGAGTGACAATGCCCAATATCCAGCTGGGCACATGGCATTTCCTGCCGGCTCATTAAGCCTCCGAACGGCCCCGGATGCCGGCCAGAGGAGCGGCACAGCTCAGCTCTTCACACTGCTCTGCTTTTATCACTGCCTTTTTCATGAGCTGGTAAAAAGTTCAGTGCAAAGCACAGGAGAGGTCTCTGAAAGGCAGCCGTGCTCATGACCCAGCATGCTGGCTCCAGTGGGGATGGGGTTTTGCAGGAATCTGCAGTGCTCTCTCGGCTGCTGACCCGCGGGGATGTTCACTTGGAGGGCTCATGGCATCGCCCTGAGAGGAGACCAAGGGCACAGGGGAAAGTGCTGCTGCCCTTTTTGGGTGTGGGAGAGAGACCTGAGGCTGTGGGCTGGGCTCCAAATGACGCCAACACTTCTTTTTTGGTTGGGGGGGAAGAAAATGTGACAGAGCCGGCGGCTTTGATGCCTGCCCGTCCGTCTCCTTCCCCCCTGCTGCAGGCAGAATGATGTGCTGCTGAATGAGGAAGAAGGTACACGACAGGCTCCAATTTGCCCTCTTCTCCACCAAACACAAGGACATCCAGTAAATCTCTAATGCAGAAAGGCTGAAAAGGGATGATGAAAGAGAGCCCATGTGGCACGGTACAGAATTGGCCTGTGGATCTCGGTGGCACAGGACACTGCTGGGGTCGGGACCTCAGCAGGATCACAAGTTTATAGGACTAATGCCCTCCCTATTAGCCATGCCTGCACGAAACCATCTTTACCTCCCTGTGTTGGGTTGCTGTCCACTCCCAGCTCCAGCCAGGTAAAGATCGATCCAGCACATCCCTGCTTTTCCAGAGCCTCCAGTTTTTCCATCTCCTGTGGATGTGTGCTGGATGGGGCAGCCAAGCGTGCACTGAGAGCCCAGGCAGCTGTCACTTTGCTCTTCCATCTCATATTTGCTCAGTTTTGGCTGTATTTCTGATCCTAAAGAAACCCTCCGTAGCTCCTGGCCAGCTGCTGGCAGGGAAAGGGGCTGGTGAATCTGCTTTCTCTACACATGAGCTTGTTCAGCGTTTGATACCGATCTGGCTGGTGCTCAGCTGGGGTGGGTTTTGTCATTTCATCTGCAATTGTTTTGCTGTCAAGCACCTCGAAGGGTTCACTCCCCGGCTGTTTATTACAAAGGACATCGTTCTTATTACCGCTGTGAATGAACTGCTTTGCATTTCTGTGAATGGGAAGGAAAACTTGTCACCTCAGGACAAAAAGGGAGTGGAAGTATCTGATGATCCCCTGAGACGCCTCAGACAATCCACTAAGCTCAAGTCATCCTCCTGTATTTCTTTCCTCGGGGGCAATTGGAATTATTAGTCCCTTCTCAAGGACCTCGAGATCTCCCTGTCCTTTGCCAAATTCTATCCCGGCTTCTCTGCAGGCTGCTGGCAAGTCCTGCCAGAGCCCTGTCCTGTGCCTGGTGCCTGCTGGAGGTCAGGAGAGCAGTGCCAGTGGCTGGTGGAATACTTATCCATGCCTGGAATCCTGCTCAGGGTGTTCCCTGGTCCATGCTGTTCTCTCCTGGAGAAGCAGGAGCATCCTGGTGTGCACTGGCACCTCCAGCCACAGCAGGACCCAAGGATTTGACTCATCCATGCACAGAGAGATGTGCCTTTCCCTCCAGCATTTCTGTGCTCCTAAAAGGTCCCAGTAGCTTTGGAGATGCACAGTGGGGTGAGACACAGAGGCACAATAAACCCTGCAGCAGACCCAGGAAAAGAGGATGGTCTGTCTCCTCTGATGTCCAGGGACAGGACATGGGAGAATGCTTGCACCAAGGGAGGGTTAGACTGGAATTAGGAAGCATTTCTTCACTGAGAGGGTGGTCAGACCCTGGGACAGGTTTCCTGGAGAGGTGGCTGATGCCCCAAGCCTGTCAGTGTTCCAGAGGCATTTGGACAGTGCCCTTAATAACAAGCTTTAGCTTTCTGGCAGATGGAACAGATGACCATTGTGGGACCCTTCCAACAGAAATATTCTATCCCATCCCATCCCAATGATCCCATCCCATCCCAATGACCCCATCCCAAAGATCTGTCTCCAGCTGCTGCAAGCAGCAGCCCAGCCTCTGATTTAAACACTCTTCTGCCAAAGCTGAGCTACTGGGGTTGTTCCCTGTGCCTGCAGCCACAGGACCAGCAGCAGCCCACTGCAGTGTCCCACCAAGGGCATCCCTGCCACGGAAGGTGTGCTCAGAACTGGGGTTAAGCAGAGCAGATTATGCTGGGAAAACACACTCTACACTCCCTCTGCTTCTGCCTGTGTTAGTCCTGAAAGAAGCATTTAAATTAAACAAGTTATAATAGCCAAGTTTCAATCCCACAGCCACTTCCACCATTGACCTCCTTTTTTCCCCCTTTTCCTTTAGCTTGAGAGCAGGAGGAGGAGATGCAGACAGAGAGGAGTGCTAATTAAACAGGGAGTTCCACATTAGGGTACAAATCCTCTGGACTAGCACAAACCCTGCCAATTTCTGCATTTATTTATTATTTTTTCAGTACAATTGTAATTTCCAATGGTGCCTCCAGCACCAGGAGAGAGTTCAGGGGCTGCTCTTGGAGAGGATTAGCACGCTGGAAGCATTATTACTTTCCTTCACTGTGAATTCAGGAGTGATTCCCTGACGGCTGCACTCTATATAGAAGTGAATCGGTGCTAATTTGTTTTTGAGGATCACACATCCACCAACATGTGAAAGACAATCCTGCTTCTCGATGTATATTTTGAGCCAGTGCTACAGCAAACAACAGAATATAAGCAAGCAGAGGAAGCCAGACCTCCCTCGCCCGGAAAGCCAGGGCTGGAAAAGAGCGGACTTCCATTATTTTTGGTGTGTGTGAGTTGGTTCTGCATCTTTCCAGAAGTATTTTGGGTTTTTGGCCCTGCTGCCCATGGCAATAGAGAGCAGGGGTTTGGGCAGCTCTCACATGGAAAGCCTCAGGGACGCCGTGTTGGACGGGATGTCAGAGAGACTGAGCGTAAAAGGCTCCTTATTTTTTCCTGTTCAATCATCCTCGAGTTTAACTGCAAGAGAGGAATAAATGAACTAATTGAATCTGTAACTATGGAGGGACTGGGCACCTGGCAGGGGAGCAGCAGCCCCACCACCCATGGCTCCTCTCTCTTTGTTTGTGTGATTCAGAGGGACGTGGTCTGTGGGGAGATATCAGAGCTGGCTGAAATGGAAGACAAAGCTATTGTTTCAAACAGAGTTATTGATTTTTACATTATTACACTATGAAATTTATGGTCTGGTTTCAAACTGCAATAGGAGTTAATGACCACCATCCAGAAACTTCCAGGTGACCTTGGCCTTGACTTTGGTGGGGGAAGGTGAGCAGCTCCAGTTACCAGGTCAGCAAATGTAAATTGAAGTTGCAACACCCTAAAGGACTGGATTTTGGGGGGCTGCTGGCTCTGGGTCTCCACCCTGAGCTTGAGCTCACAGCAAATCTGGTTGACAGCCATGATGGAGTGGGGAAATTGGACCTTCTCAGCTCCAAACAAAAGTTGTTCCTGATGTTAAGCCACGTTTTGCCCCCAGCCAGAAACACCATGATATCCCCAGAGCTCCTGAGCTTGGTTCTCCACCTCCCAGCACAGCTTGGCTGCCCAAGGGTTTGCTCCTTTCAGTCACAGCTGGGGAAATGCAAACCAAGGGGCTCAGGGATGGGTGAGGAGCACCCAGGGAGAGGAGGCAACACATCCCAGAGCAGGAGAAACCCTGTGAGAGGGCAGAGCAAAGGGCAGCGCCCAGAGCAGGCAGCTGCCTGCCAAGGCCACGGCCCATTCCCGGTTCCAGCTCTCCCATCTCAGTCACAGGAGGAGGATTTGCTCTCAGAGTGACAAGAAGATGTTTGTACCAGTTAACACACAAGATACTGGTGACACAGAAGGGTTTGCAAAGGCACTCCCCAGTCTACAGCCTTTTCCTGGCTTTTCTTTAAAAGGTACCTCCTGATGCGTCTTTTGGCACCAGTCTCTTCCCAAAGCTTTCCTTAGCACTATTCCTTCCAAATTTCCTTGTATGCTTCTTCCTGTGGGAACAGTGTTTCCACTTGCCAGCCAAGGAAGGCAATTTTCAGCTGCTGGAGAAGGTTTTTTTCCCTTGTAGTGCCATCTCCCTGGAACATCCCTGATGCTGCACCCCGAGCTAAAGTCGTGTGAAGCCAGTAGCCTCCGAGCTCATCTTCTGCCTCGGAGGTCATAATTGCCATTAAATCACAGCTTGCCTAACCAAATTATGCAAAACCGAAATTATCTCCAATGATTTTTATGTTGCTGAAATGTTCCAGAACTGCCGGGGTGATGACTGGGGGATTGGGAGCAGCTGTCACTCCATCAGAAACCATAACTCCAAACAGCTGGGATCTGTCAGTTATTTATGACACCGGTCGCAAAAAAAAAAAAAAAATAATAATAAAATGACGAAGGTGGATGGGTGGCTGCCACTCTCTGGCTGAAAAGCAGCTCGTGCAGAAAGCAAAGCCTCGTGTCCCGGTGCTGGGAGCTGCAGCTGATGTTTTTGGGAGCAATCCCAGGGAGGATGCTCCTGCTGCAGGACTGAAAGGGAGCTGCTGCTCACTGGGGAATTTAGGCTTTGTGACAGTCAGCATGGGCATGTTTATTTTATCCTCTGTGTTGCAAAAAAAAAAAAAGAAGAAGAAGAGGAAATAAACCCTGCAGCTGCTAAGCAGGGTCTGACACTGCTTTGTCGAACCATCCCAGATCCTGAGTTTGGCTCTTGGCTCGTGCCCAGTTGCTTTTGCTACTCTGTCCTTGTCTTTCATCGTCCTTCACTTAGCTGATGAAATTGTGAGCGTTTGAGGCTGCTTTTTCTCCCTAAACAACAGTTTCTCTCCATGTGAACATCCAATTCTGAGGTCGTTCCCAAGTTTCAAAGTGTACTTTCCCCCCAGGGGCTGCAGTCATGTCTTTGTGCACCAGCTTGTTAGGGGTGGATTTTGAAAAATCCTTTGATAGATCCAGGGTGGGAACAGGAGAGGAAAATCTCTCTGTAGAGCTCAGTGAGGTGCTGGTGTTAGAGCAGGTGTGAGTTTGGCCTCAAAAGAGGGTGAGTGATGAGGAAGCTTCTCCCTTTTTGATAATCCCGCCTGTGAGCAGATGCTTTGTCCCCACTTGTAGCGCACTCTGGTTAAGTATTATTATTTATATTATGTAGTAGCTATACATAGTGTTTTATGGCAGCAAAGATACATAAATCAGCAACCAGAAGACGAGGGCTTTGCTCTAAAGAGCTTATAAATCTAACAGCTTGAGCAGCCCTGGTAATGGACACAGTAAGCAGGCAGTCAAGTTGCATGTAGACATGAGCTAAGATGGGTCTCCCAAAGCAGATGGTGGGTTTAGGAGAGATTTGGAAGAGAAGCAACCTGCTCCATCCTCGAGAGCGGATTCTCCTGCTGGAGAATTAGACAGGCTCTGACCCACATAAGCTTGTCCGGGTGGAGAGGTGAAAATATCCATCAGAGAGAAGAGGGGGTGCTGGGGTTTGTGGCAGGGCTGCCTTTTGGGGTTGTCCTGCAGGTGTATCCCCCCAGGGACAAACCCATCCTTGTCCTAAGTGATGTCTTGGCCTCGAGTCTGAGCCTCCTAATGAAAGTAAGTGGCATCATGTTCTAAAGAAACTGAGTCCCTGCCTGGCTCAGAGGTACAGTAAAGTGTTCTAAACCTTAAAAAGCAAGAAAACTGCTGGGGCAGGTACACCTGGCTCTCTGGAGCAAGTGGCACTGCAGAGTCAAGAGTCCCTGCCGTGGTGGCAGAGAAGTGCTGCAACCCTTCAAACCATCTGTCTTTGATCCTGGGTATCAAACCAGGGTTTTTTGTTGGGTTTTTTTTTTTTCAAATTTCTTCCTGTGCTGGCACCGGCCTGGGAGGAACCTGGTCTGGGCTGGAGAGAGATGTGCAGTGTCTGGCTGATCATGCTGGCTCCGGGTGTCTGCATTCTTCTGGCTGCCTTCAGCTTCTGCACAAATTGAGGCTTCACGCTAAATGCATTACACTGTATAACAATTAATCCCGTGCTACATATAGAAAGTCCTTACTCATCAATAATGCATGTGGGAGGAGTGATTTTCACTCTCAGTAATAAGGCTAAGACAATGGAAACAAGCAGGTAATGGAGAACATTTATAAAGATGTTAATCTAATAATGAGTCTAATGCTGTTAAAAGTAAGACTGCAAACTGGACGCATCCAAAGATAAATTATTTCAAGCATTCATTAACTGATGCCTAATTAATGCCCAATTAGAGGGATGTTACATGGGAAATGGTTTGGACAGTCAGACGAATTCATTCCAATCACTGAAACCTCAGTCAGAAGCAGGAGGCAGCAGAAGGACTCGGCGAGCAGAGGCCGGGGTGACACAGCACGTCAGTGGGAGAAAGGCAGGAGATAAACACCCCTGTGCTGGTTTTATCCATGTCAGCAGGGATTTGGTTTTACTCACTTCACCAGCAGGTTTCTGGAGGATTTTTCTGTGCTGCTTTTGAAGCTCTCCCTCCCTGGTGAGCTCTGACATGGGTTGGTGACCCTCCGTGTGCCTCACAACCTTTACAAGGTGAAGTTGAAAGGGCTGAGTCAAACTGTCAGGAGTTAGATAGGGTCAAACTGTCAGGAGAGCTGGGCTGGGGGCCTCTCAGGGGGCTCCCATGGTGTTTTCCACTCTGGGAAGCCCAGTGAGACCCAAGTGCTCCTGGCTGTCATGCCTCAGTGGGATTTGGCTGCTGGATACCCCAGGGCTGGTGTTACCAGCCTCAGGAGCTTCATGGCTCCATAACCTCTTTGCTTTTTCGGGATCTCATTCCCAGATCTAAACTGGGACCAGTCCCAGAGCATGCCAGGAGCAGCTTCTCACAGCACTAAGCAGTCAGCAGGTTTTACAGGCTTGGAAGGAAGGCCTCCTTGATGAGACCACAGGCCTTGTGTGCATCCACTGGGGAGTCCAGACCTTCATGGAATCCAGATTGCTTTGGTTTGGAAGGGACCTCGAAGAACGTCTAGGGCAGGGACACCTTTCACTAGGACCAAGTTGCTCCAGGCCCCATCCAGCCTGGCCTTGGACACCTCCAGGGATGCGGCAACCATAGTTTTTCTGGGCAGCCTGTGCCAGGGCCTCACCACCCTGGCAAGGAAAATTCCTTCATTATACCTAATGTAAAGCTACTCTCTATCCTAATCCCATTCACCCTTTTTTCCTAAGTATCCATCCTTCTGTTTCCCCATTCTCCTCACTCCCAAGCTGCAATAGGGAGAAAGACATCCCTGTCTTTTCTTCCCACCATCCCATTCTTGGGAAGCTGAGAACCAGTAACAACCCCAGCCTATCCTCACCACCATCCCTGGCTGCAGGAATCCCATCTCTCTCTCCACAGGAGCTCCAGCCATTAACTCAGAGCTGCCTGTTAATTAAAGAGATGAACTCAGTTCCCTCTGACCTTTACCTCCGGAGTTATCCCCGCAGGCAGCGAGCTGTTAAACGCTGCGTTCCCTTTCTGCAGGAACCTCTACCTTGGCCATGCTCCAGGGAGGCCTGGGCTGCCTTGGTCCATCACCATGCATTGCTAACAGCCTCCTGTCATCACCATCCCTACACGTGAAATCCTGTATGCTCCCAGATCCCTGCCCAGCTCCACCTCCCGTCAGTAATCCCGTTAGCCTGGCAACTGTTGTGTCACGGAAGAGCGCATAAAACTGTTGTTTGGAAGCAATATGTAATCTTCCAACCTGCTGCGTGTAGCTGGGAGATGGTTTATTGATTCAGACCCTTGTGATTTGGTATTTGCAATAACAGGCTCTGCATGTGGGAGATCGTCACAGCACTTGTGCCTGGCAGGGTTTTACTAATAAACATCAGACCTACGGAAGGCACCGTGCTCCGGTGTCACCGAGGTACGACGGGGGACGCGGAGCCGTCCCACCTTGGTGGAGCACATCCTCGAGTTGAAAAGCCCAGCAGAACATATCTGCAAACACTGCTTTATCTCTCCCATCAGAGGATAATCACAATATCCTCAGGACACCGCTGTTTCCCAGGCTGTGAGCGGCAGCCAGGGCTCCGGTTTTGGCAGGGAGCTCTGGGTAGTCAGCACGACGCTCCCACCAGCGCAGCCCCTCTCTCATCGTGCAGAGGCACGACAGCAAAGCCAAAATGCTACGGCAGTGACTTGGAGAATGTTCCTTTTCCTACACAGCCGTAGGAGTTGTCGCGAATTCAGCGTTCCCGACTCACCAGCCCTTTTTGGCAGTGGCGCAGGGATGAGACATCCCTCCTGGTAGCCCGTGCTTCGTTTCTGAAGGGCAGTGCCTGGAAGTCATCCCCCTCATTCCCATTCCCAGGCAAGGCTCCATCCCATGCTTTGGGCAGCGATGCTATTTTTTTCCCTATTAACCGCCCAGTCAGCGATGACTGGCTGTTACTGGTGATTTATGGAGAGTCTGAATAACCCAGTTTATCTAAAATATGTGGCAACTTTGCCTTGAAAGGATGGGTTTAGATGGACGGGTCACCTGCTGTTAACTTAACGGCAATAGATCTCCATACCAGGGAAAAGGCAACAGCAACCACACAGTTATATTTCAAACACAATTAATAAGAAAACAGTGAGGTTTTTGTGCCTCCAACTCGTATTAGGCTGTAGGCACTGAAAAGAGGGACTGTAAAAGCCCAAGGGGTCCCGGCTCTTGGACTAGCTGGTGATAACGACGTGAAGTAATTAGAGATGAACTCCACTTCCACTCTCGTTTTTCAGATTAGTACAAGCTGGGTAGGACTCGTGGGCAGGATGGCACTGGCAGCTGTGCGCTGCTCCGCTGTTACTCCTTTTCCCTGCAAAGTCCAGAGGCAGAATTCATTAGACATGAGCAAATTTTGCGTGTAAGAGGAAAAAGCCAAATCTAGGAGGAAAATCTGAATGAGAAATGACAAGTCTGGTGCAATGAGTCTGAAAAGCCACTCGGCACAGAAGGAATAGCCTGAAAGCAAGCCTGGTGCGAGGAGTGGGAGCGAGACGGGAGCGGGGCGGCAAAACCTGAGCTCTGAGGAGCTGAGCAGAGGGAGGGGACGGTTCTGCCTCGTTCTCTGCTTCTCTGCTGCGAGAAAGCCCCAGTCACAGGCACATTCTGTAGCATTAGAGGATGCAATATGCTTTGCCACAGGACATCCATTTAAAAATATGTCTGAGCATCCCACTTCCAAACGGAGTTTTCGGCTCAGCCTTTTCCACCAACTGCTGACAACATATTTCCCTGTAAATCACTCGGGTTTCGGGGTGGATGGTGGTGTCTAACAACTGTAGTGAAAGGAGACGGTGGGGATGGGTCTGTGCATTTGGGGGGAGTGGGATGCACTGCACACGTGTAATTTTAGGTGGTTTGCTGGGAATTGCTGAATCTCTGCAGCTTTTCCTCTCCGATATGTGCAGGCGATTTAACAGATGCATTTCAAGAGGAGTGGGGACACCTGCGAGGGTTTGAATTCCCCCTGTTTGCTCTCACACCGCGGCATTTCCTTGCCTGCAGGCAAAGGGGCTCTGCTGCCTGCTCTGCCAGCGTGAATTCTCACCGAGAAAGTTTCTCCTGCCTGTTCCGGGCTGGGAACACAACCAGGCGCCTGTTGCAGGCAGGGAGAGGAGGCAGGGAGTACTCCATACATCACGTTTTAACTGCCGTGGGTGATGAGCCTACTCATCACAGCCGCGTGGGTAATTCATGAGCAGAGAGGAGGGCTGAGCTAATTGGGGGCGTTTTTCACCCGGAATAGTCTCCACAGCAGCGATGGGTGGGCGGGAGGTGCCCGGTTCCCGCTGACGCCGCTCTCCCCTCTCTCCGCACAGGGGGGTTTGCGGAGCTGCTGCTGGTGCTGCTGGGGCTGAAGGTGCCCAGTGCCCTGGGCTGCCCCACCGACTGCGTGTGCTACCCCTCCCCGATGACTGTCAGCTGCCAGGCTCACAACTTCGTCACCATCCCCGAGGGCATCCCCGAGGACAGCGAGAGGATCTTCCTCCAGAACAACCAGATCACCTTGCTGCTGCGGGGCCACTTCAGCCCTTCCATGGTCACCCTCTGGATCTACTCCAACAACATCACCTTCATCGACCCCAACACCTTCGACGGGTTCATCAACCTGGAAGAGCTGGACCTGGGGGACAACCGCTACCTAAGGGCTTTAGCTGCAGACACTTTCCAAGGGCTGGTGAAACTCCACGCCTTGTATCTGTACAAGTGTGGGCTGAGCTCTCTCCCCAGCGGGATTTTCGGTGGCCTCCACAACCTGCAATACCTTTACCTGCAAGACAACCACATTGAGTTCCTTCAGGATGATATTTTTGTTGACTTGGTTAACCTCAGCCATCTTTTTCTCCATGGAAACAAGCTCTGGAGCCTCCATCAGAACACGTTCAGGGGACTAATAAACCTGGATCGGCTGCTCATCCATCAAAATCAGCTGCAGTGGATTCATAGGCGGGCTTTTCATGACCTCCGAAGATTGACCACCCTTTTCCTCTTCAATAACAGCCTCTCGGAGCTGCAGGGGGACTGCCTGGCCCACCTGGGAGCCCTGGAGTTTCTCAGGCTGAATGGGAACCCGTGGAGCTGCG
Organism: Molothrus ater; assembly: GCF_012460135.2. Taxonomy (NCBI): domain Eukaryota; kingdom Metazoa; phylum Chordata; class Aves; order Passeriformes; family Icteridae; genus Molothrus; species Molothrus ater. Next base: position 6,669,442 of record NC_050498.2, on the reverse strand, counting down.
ACTGCAAAGCCCGTTCCCTCTGGGAATGGCTGCACAGGTTCCGAGGCTCCAGCTCCAGCGTCATCTGCGAGTCCCCCGAGCAGATGCACGGCAAGGACCTCAAGGTGCTAAGAGCAGAAGACTTTAGGAACTGTTCAGGGTCCGAGTCGCTCCACCAGATGAAAACACACACCTTCTCTACAGCGGACAGAGGAGCCTCCAAATCCCACCACCCTCACCACTCCTCCAAGGAGAAGGGGAAGGAGCGAGGGGCTGAGAACAGTTTGCACAGCAACCAGCCCGCCGGCCCGCCGGGCTCCCGGCCGGGCTACCGCAAACCCGGCAAGAACTGCACCAGCCACAAAAGCCGCAACCGAACCTCCAAACCGGTGTCCTTGGGGCCGCGCAAAAACGGGCAGGAGTTCCCGGACTATGTGCCTGATTATCAGCACAAATACAGCTTCGGGGCCATGCCCACGCTGTCCCCCAAGCGCAAGGGTAAGTGCACCCGGCGGACGCCCATCCGCCCGCCCAGCGGGGTCCAGCAGGCGGCCGGCTGCCCGGGGCTCAGGGCGTCGCTCCTGGTTTTCCTGGTGGTGTTGGCGGCCGTCATCCGCTGAGCCCCCCCAGCCCCGGCCGCGGACGGAGCGGAGCTTGTACTGCCACCAATCTACAAAGGACCAGAGTTTCTTTTCTTCTTGTTTTTTTGTACGTGGCTCAGCGTTGGCCTGGCGAAGGGAAGAACGTTGTCTCGGCTTCCTGTGAGGGTTGTCTCCGTGCCCGGCCGGACTGTGCCGAGCGCAGCAGGAGCAGATTAAAAGGCATTATCACACCTTGTCACAAACAGCCTAACCGAGCACCTACAACAATAACAACAAAAAAGCCAACCTTACAAAAAGCAGATAACAGGGGTGGTAACCAATTCGTCGGTGACAGCACCCAGACAAATGGACTGTATCCATGCTCTTGTGAAATCCCGTTCGTTTGAGAGCGCTCCGAACGACCCCTCCAATTACCGAAAGGAACATAATTGCTGTAAAGACCATCACCGATTAAGCCTACACTGTTTCTCTCTGAAGTGAGTGCAAGGACACTGATGCCGATGTAACAAGGACATTTGGTTCTCCCACGTTTTAGCCCTTTTGGCTCCAAACCCAGAGGCCAAAGTTGGCTGGGAATCTCTTAGAAGACAATCTCAAACCCCTGAATATCTCAGGCATTACAGCAGAACAGGGCTTGCCTGCTGGGCTTGGAGTAGCCGACAACCAAAGGAAAGACTGATTAGAGGTGGAATTAAACAAAAAAAAAAAAAACAAAAACAAAAAAGCAAACCCCGACAAACCCAACACATAAAGAAATGAGGTACCTGCAGGAGGTGTGTTTTTTGTAACCATGTTCCCACATCTGAGAAAAACACCCCAACAATTGCACAGGCTCCCCCTCTTCCCCTCAATTATCCATATGTATGTCTTACAATGTTTATAAACTATATGGAAACTGTATCTTCAGAACTAAGGATTGTATTATTGAATTTATAGCAGACCAGTATATGATTTTTTTTTTTTTCCTTGAGAAAACAAACCGGCAGCAGTGCCTACAGATGCTGAAAGCCATCGGGCGGGCTCAGTACACGCGGGGGAACCACAACGGACCAATGTTCTCAGCAATTCAGAGCACTAAACTTTGGGAGGGGTTGGGGGGTGGTTGTGTGCGATGCAGCAAAGTCCATACCCAGAGAGCCAAAATTCACCCTTAGATCCTAATTTGTGACTGGCAGGGGGGAGAGAGAGAGAGAGATTAATTAGCCCAAATAAATAGAGCCATAGAGCTCTGTCTCCAGAGAGCACTTGAGGCCCCGGGGAGGACAGGGGCTGGTTTTGGGGCTGGAGGCAGAGAGAGGCTTCCCAGCCGTGGCAGTGGCGTGAGGACCTTTATAGCTGGACTAAGGTTTTCACTGGGGCAGCAAGGAGCTGCTCCCAGGCTGCAGACAGACCTGACAGAGTCAGGAGGGGTTTTGTTTCTTAAAAGGAACAGATTCTGGAAGAGTCAGAGCAGGGGGAAGCTACAGCTTGTAGAGGACCAGCGAGAAGCGCGGTGCCCGAGGTTCCTGGTCCATGGCAGGAGAGAGAAGTCCGTGGTCCAAGAGAGCTGTACAAAGGGGGTTGTGGGGAGGTGGAGGAGAGGGAGCAGGGCATCCTGTTCCCCTCTTCCTGGGTTAAACCATGTGCTGGAGGGATGTGTTTGCTGGTCGGGGGCATGGCAGAGCCGGCAGCTCCGCCGACGGCAGCCCGTGGGCTCGGGGAGGTGCTGCCCGGATTCTGCAGTTGGTGTGAATTCCCTGTCAGCGTGGATGTGTGAGACCAAACAGACACTGAAGTTAATGAAACAAGGGAAATAAAAGTGATCTTGGACAAGAAAAGGCTTCTGTTCTTTCCATAATCATATTTCAGTGGTGGTGTTTCGAGCCTGTGGCTCAGGTGGGGGGCTGGAAATGCTGAAAAAAACAGCTGCAGTTTTCCATCAGACACACAATTAGCTCCAGGAAGGATGGGCCAGCTGGGGAAATCTGCTCTCCCAACCACTTTGGGGAAGGGGAGAGGGTATTTACACAGTGGCAGATCCCTTGGAGGTATCTGGAAATGGAAAGGGAAACTCCCACTGAAAAGAGAAGCAGAAAACTCCCTGATGCACTTGTGTTTACGAGCAGCTGGATGCTGAGAGTGGGAAGCTGGAGGGGCACGGCCTCCTCTGTCCATCTTGCAAGCAAGGAAAGCCAGAGGCTTGGATGCTTCTCTTTTAAACACCCTTCTTGGGGAATAGCAAAGAGTAATTCTGGGAGGAGGAAGGAAGAGGTTACTTCATCAAGCCCTCTGCCTTCCAGCTCCTACCCAAACTTTTCTGTCTACAGGGCTCTAAAGCTCCACTAAAGGGATGTCCAATGCAGCCAGAACAAATAATCCGTGGTCTGAAATAGCTCCCTCATGTCCTACTCTCTATAACCAATAGCAACTGAATGAGCCTGGCACTGTCCCTCAGAAGTGGAGCATGTTGTTATGTTGGTTATTTCGTTTCATACTCTGGAAATCAAAGCTCTCAGTGGGAGAATGAAGAAGAGAAGCACTTTATTAATTTTTTTTTAAGTCTGTGTGTAACTCCTGTAATATAGGAGTGAAATGTCAGCACAAGAGATGCTAATGTTTTATAAATGATTTGGGTGCAGCAGGCACGGTGGATAGTCTTTGAGATGAATTATATTAGAACAGACTACGCCTGGCTCAAAACCATAATTGTATTTTTAGTATCTTTTCCTTTAACATGTAGGAAAAATAAAGGCAACTCCACGGTGTATTACAAGCCTTGTCAGTCAAGTGCTCTAACTCCTAGTGATAAAGGCAACTGTTTAAAAACCAGAAGGGAGACATGATACACTGCTAAATAGGAGATGTCTCTTGACATGGCGTTGTGGTTTAACCTGGCAGGCAGCTGAACACCACAGGGCTGTGCTGGAATGGGGGAGAGGATTGGGAAAAATACAAGTGACATTCATGGCTTGAGATAAGGCTGGTTTAATAGGACAGAAATGAGAGAAATAATAATAGCAACAATAGAATTGGAATATGCAAACCAAGTGATGCACAACACTGTTGTTCACCACCTGCTGATGCCCAGCCAGTCCCTCAGCAGAGGCTCTCAGTTTATTCACTGACCATGATTCCATTTGGTTTAGGATATCCCTTTGGCCAGCTGGGATCAGCTGTCCCTTCCCAGTTTATTGTGCCCCACAGCATCTTCAGAGGAGCAGAAAAGTCCTTGACTCAGGGCAAACACTGCTGAGTAACAACAAAATCCATGTGTTATCAACATTATTCTCATCCCAAACCCAAACCACAGCTCCTAGAAAGAAAATCAACCAACCCAGCCCAAACCAGGACACACAGGTTCCTGATATTCCTCCTGTCTCCTCCTCAGCTGCCATCCCTCCCCATTCCCATCCTTCTTCCACGACCACAGCTCTTTGAGGATAAACTAAATTTTTATGGCATGCTCTGACACTCGGGCTCGATAATGAACTTCCCAGCTGCGTGGTTCAGCTCACCACGGCCCTGGGTTCACACTCGTGTGTCTTTTCCCCAGCTCCTTCCTACAGCATGTCTTCATGCATTTTGAATGCTGCTCTGAGGCCTGGCAGAAATCCCCTCTCCTCTGCTGCAGCTCTCCAGTGGAGCAGACTCAGGTATAACCCTGACTGCCAGAGATTGTCTGACTCAGATAAGTTGGAGAAACTTGGGATCTCATTAGAGTTGCTCCCAGGTGCCCAAGGTGTCTGGGAGGGGTAAAGAGCTGATCCCCAAAGTGCTGGGAACCCCCTTGGAGGTGATGCTGGGCTGGAAGGATGGGCTGAGGCCAATGGCATGAGGGATAAGGCCACGAGGCAGGTGCTGCACTTGGTCACAACAACCCCACACAGCCCCTACAGGCCTGGGGCAGTGTCTGGAGAGGTGCCCAGTGGGAAAGGAGCTGGAGGTGCTGGCCAGCACTGGCTGAACATGAGCCCAGGTGGGCAAGAAGGCCAAGGGCAGCTGGCTTGGGGTCCCCATCCCTGGAGGGATTTAACAGACCTGTGGATGTGGCACTTGGGCAAGTGATTTACTGGTGGCCTTGGCCGTGCTGGGTTAACTGTTGGACTTTACCACCACATAGGTCTTTTCCAGCCTAAAGTCCATGATTCTATACGTTCTGAACCTTTCCATGCTCCTATCACAAGTTCATCCTTTGGATGTGCCCTGATCCCCTCTCGGGGTGGGGACAGACAGGCCCTGTTGCCTGGGCAGACACTGCCAGTAGCTCCCCACAGCTCAGCTGTGATCTCCACACAGTCCCCCTGGGAAAAACATCACCTGAGCCTTTATTTGCTCGTCAATTTGCCTTTCCTTGAGTGTTCTCCAGTCTGTGCTGCTCTGGAAGATGAGATCAGTCCCTATCTCTGTGGCTGCCTTCCCCTTCCTCCCATCAGTGAGCTTTAACACTCTGACTTTGGGCTGCTCATGCAAATCCTTTCCATTAAAAAAAATAAACACCAGAGAACCCAGAGGAGACCCCAGACTGTGCCTCTGGGAACTCACTCCCAGCGGCAGAATCCCGTTTCCTGAGTCGGAGCCAATTTTCTCTCCTTTGTAGCACTTTTCCACAGTTTCATCCCATAATTGCTAATATGGAGCTTTTCGTACATGCTTTGAAATCAGAAACCACGCAACACTGCATCTCTTTTATCCTCCCAGGCAGGATGAAAAACCAAACACCTCTTGGATACTGAGAATAAATTTTTAGTTTATCAGCCTAAACCAACACCACGAGACCACAGCTTCTCCTGTATTCCCCATCACTTCCCAGACCACGCTTGTGCACCCCCTGCACCAATTCCAAACTATTTCCTTTGTCTCAGAAAGTTGCTTTCTGACATGCTCCCCTTCAGAGGGACAGAGCGGAACAAAAAGCACTGCATCACATTCCTTGCAGCTAAATAACACTTTTTTTTTTGCAGCCCTTCAAGTTTATCCTTCCTTAAATCCCCTGCCTGTGTATTCTTTCCCTGCCTTAGCTTCAACCACTCCCCCAGGAACACTTCCCAAGAGCCCATTTCCCATTACCAAGATTATTTCCCTTTTTATCATTATCTCCTTGAGGTCCTGCTGGTGGGCACGAGCCCCCTGTGCCCCCAGCCCCCTCTTACCACATCCAGCAGCCCCTGAGCTCATCCCTGCTTTGGAGAAACGTGAGATACTGACACCAGTGCTGGTGGGAACAGTGATTCCAGGGATGCTGTTGTATTCCTGACTGCGTTGGAGTTTGTGGGTTACAGATGGAAGCAAAAGCAGCTCTGAAAGCAGGACACAGGTGCTCACACTCTGCAGTGTGTGTTTTTGGGGAAGGTGTCACGCTGACGAGCCACAGACATCTCTGCCCACAAGAAAGCAGCCCCAGGAGCAGCACCCCTCCAGGGTGCCCATCCATCCCTGTCCTCCCCTTTCCCAGAGAAGCAGCCTTCAGCAGGGAGAGGGATGTGTCAGCTCAGTGGCCACCTCTCTGGTCCCCACCCAAAGGCAGCAATTTGGTGACCAGCACAAGTCCCTCGTTACCCAGCTCCCTGCTGGAAATAGCTGCTCAGAAAATCCAATTTTTCTCCCACCCTGTGAACACGGGTGAAATCCTCCCCACGCCCAGCCACTCTGCAGATGCAGCTTTATCTCTCTGCAGGCTCATCCCCACCCTCATCCACACAGCCCGAGCCCTTTCTGGAGCTGCCCCTCCATCCTCTTCCTCCTTTGTGAAAACAGAATCAAAATAACTGTTTAACAAATCAGCCATTACCTTCTCTCATGTCACCAATTCCCCGCTATCATTTCGTAATTGGCCAATTTTCTCTTTTACCTTCTCTCTGCTCTGAATACGTCTCGGGGAGCTCTGATTGTGTGTTAAAATATCCTCCCTAATTCACTGCTCAATATCTCTTTCTGCTCTTCTAATTGCCCTTTTAACTTCCTTCTAATTTTTTTATAAATCTCCTAATCCTCCTCCTGCACAGGTTGTTTACATGCACCGGAGAATGTATATGTATTAGCAGATGTTCCTGGGTAAATAATGCACAAAAGAATATTACTGCTTCACGCAAGCTGCAATTACTGCTTCCCTCAGAATAAGCCCTGTTTAACCCTCCTATTTAGGGCACACGCCCCTGCTCTTGCTGCACATCTCCAGGCTATTTCACTCCTGCTGCAGAACATTAACACCACCAGCTCCACCACGGCTCCCTCGCTATCTTCTGGGGGGGAAAAGAAAAGAACTCGGGAAAAAAAGAGAGAAAGAATCTAAGGATAAAGGGAATAATGATATAGTTATGCTCCGAAATTTTTTTTCTTTTTTGGGGAGCACAGCTGAAAGAAACTAAACAAAATAGCCACATGAGTCAAACACAGCAAGTAATACCCCAAGTAATAAACAAATTGGATAGTCTTGGTGCTTTTGATTTCTGGAGAGCTTCCTGCACTCCCAGCTCAGGGCTGTGACAGCCCCGGTGCTGCAGACAGGCACAGGGTCAGGCAGGCGTTGTTTGCCATCTGCTTTGTAAAACACTTCCTAACATTACTCAACATTTCCTTCCTCTTCTCCATTTCTCCTCTCCATTTGTTTGTGGTCTCCCTTTTGCCAACACGCTGCAGCACCCGCCAGATGCTCTGGATCCTGTGTTTTCCACCCTAAAGGGGGGTGCTAAAGCATGGGTTTAAAGTTACGGGTCTTGTTTGGATGAAAAGAGTCGAGTTCTCCTCTCTGGGGGTGCAGGCAGAAATCAGTGTTTTGCAACCCAACCCTTGATCCTGTTGAGGGACAAAAGGCATTGCTGGAAGCTTCAGGAAGTGGGGGTTATTTTGTGCTTACAGAGTCTCAAAATCCAAGTACCAAATCGTGATTTGCAATTATGTCCTGGCCAACAGAACATCTCTGGTGTCTTACACCTCCATCCTGCCAAAACTACATCCTGCTACACCCTGTGAGGCTCCAGCACCCACACTGAGCACTTCACCTGCCCAAACCTGCCTGGGGGACAGGAGATTTAAACAAATGGAGCTGGAGGAAACCCAAAATCTGATGGAAACAGTGAAAATTCTCCTGCTTTTCAGGGCCTGCTCTGCCACACATGGTGAAAAGAAAACACTTCTATTAAAATACAGAATTGTTCATATGACAGGCTGAGGATTGCTGAGGCTGTTATGGAATAATGAAATTCTTGGCTATTTGCTGACTTGCCCAGGATGATTTCCATTTCTCCCCCACATCCACACACTTTGTTCCCCAGAGAAGCAGATCCAGCTCCCAGCAAGGGTTGCCACCATCCCCAGGGATGGATTTTGTTTGCCTCAATCTGAGCTGCACCAGGTGATCCCTGTCCACCTGGGCAGGTACCACAGCACCCCCAGGACAGGACTTGTCTGCACCTTCCCCATCTCTCAGATGAGATTTAACACCTCCACTTTGAGCCTACCAGCATGACTTGGTTATTCCTTTTTTTCCTACAGACCTTGCGAAACTTCTCTCAGGCCTGATTTCTCAATAGTGCATACAAATTGCTCTCCTTGGGAAAGGTTTTCATCATGATTCCCCCAGTCAATCCTTCTACAGCTAAAATATCCCGTAATCAAAGGTGTTGGCTCCTCACACATCTTCTCTGAGGAAGCGTCTCTGCGTGTTCTGGCTCACGAAGTGCCTTGCATGCCCTCGTGTCCTCAGAAAAAGCCCTCCTGGAAGCCCTCCTGGGAATCCCAGGCTATCTGTGTGATTTTCAACTCATTCCTTAACCTCCCTCTGAATATAAAAATGTAAGAGATAATAATTTAAGAGAAAAAGCAGCGACTATTTTGGCACCAGAGGATCCTGGGGAGGACCGAATGTGCAGAATCTGCTGGCGCACAGCGTTGGCTGCATGCAGGGTCCTGTTCCACAGCTCTGTGTGCCCTGCTCCCAGAGAAATCTTGTCCCTTACCACTTTTTCAGGGATCCCTGATAGGAGGAGTCCCTGGGACACTTGTTCCTCTCCAGCTCCTAAAGGCACAGCTCGAGGAAGCAGCCCAGCAAAGGAGAGCAGAGCACAAAGCAGCGAAACCTCACCCTCACTTCTCCACTCTTCCCTGCATCTACTTAGCACGTAGAAAGCAAAAGGAAACAAGAGAACACACACATATGGAGCCCCTGTTAAACCTGAACTAAATATACCACGGGATGTTAGCAGCCTGCCTCAGCTCCCTGGCACTCCAGCTGGCACGGCAGCGCCCCGGCCACCGGCTGCCTTGGGGAGCTGGAAGGGTTTTCTCTGGAGCAAAGACGGGAAACCTCCAAAATCCCCCCTCCACATGTGCTGCTGACACAGCACTGCCCTGAAGTGTTGGTGGCAGCATGCAGGGAGCAGAGAGGCACAGAGCAGCCCTGCCTGACTGCATCTCCTCCTGTGAGGCTCCATCTCCTCGCGTGGATCCCCTGCCTGCAGGCAGGCGAGGAGCAGAGCTGGGACCAGCCAAGGACATCTGCATGAGGGAGCTGCACAGCACAGCTGATCCCCAAGCCATCAACTGAGGGGATCTCTGGGAAGGAAGATGGGAATTATGGAGATTAGAGCAGGGAGAGAGAAGGGAAGGGCTCGGGAGAGGCAGGAGCAGCAGGAAGGAGGGCAGACGTGCTGGCTGGAGTGGGTGTGTGCAGCCCTGCCAGGGGAAAGGTGGACATATTTGCCTTGAGAGCTGAGAAATTATTAGAGCCAATTATGTGAACAGAGTATGTGAAAAGTAATCCCAGCTGCAGGGAGCTGGGGGCGGGGTGGGGGGGGAAAGGAAAATCATGATGTGATTCAAGGGGGCCCAGGAGAAAAAGCACAAGAGCAGAGATGACCTGGTTTGCAGATGGATCCATTTCTATTTCTGCTCAGATGCTGAAGCTGAGCCTCACCCAGAGCTCTCAGCTCTCCCATGGCTTGCGTGACTCCTTCCCTGCCTGGTGCAAGTGTCAGGCACATGCATGTACCACGGGGCATCTGGGAATCATATTTGCCTTAAGAGTCTGCACAAATGTAAGGGCAAACAAGAATTCACTGTTAACACGAGCTCTTCCTCTTCCAGCAGAACAATGTTTTCTAGTCCAATACAATACTCTGTTCCCAGGTGTCAATATTTGGGACATAGGCTGCTCACTTTATTTCTATTTTCTGTCTTTTTACAGCTTTGGTAATAAAAGCTAATTCATTGTGCACATTCTGGTAATTCTGAGTCGTGCACTAAATACAGCATTTCTCAAGCAGATTTTTTTCCCTTTTCCCCCACTTTGTAACTTCCCCCAAGAAACACTGTACACAGAGAAACCAACACCAGGGAAAGAAAACAAAAAGCAGCTCCTACATCAAGGCAGATCCCAGCTCCTCAGCCTTCCAGCACATCTCAACCCAGAACTAGAGCAAAAGGGCAGATTATTTAAAGCCATTGCATGTAGGCCAATTTTCACTGCAGTTCCTTTTGGCTCTGATTTTCAGGCCCCAGTGGAGTGGTGAAGTCATGAATAAATGCAAGTAAACTGAGCTTATCCACTCTTATTTTGAGCAGTGGAGTTTACTCACCTCATGCTGCTTCAGATGGAACACCAAAGGGTAAATTTAAAGGGAAAAAAAAAAATCCAGGGGGGAGCGGGGGATAATCTACTGCTGCCCTCACCCACTGGCTCAGCGAGTCCAGCACGGAGCAAAGGCAGGGCTGGGAAGCTGCAGACCCACAGAGATTCCTGCTCTGGATATTGAGCACACACACAGTTATCCCCTGGTGCTCTGGAGTTGGTCCCTGCTGTGTGATGGGCAGGGGGAAGCTCCCCGTGCCCCTGCCAAGCGGGAAATCATCCCTGCCTCAGCCACTGCACACAGAAGGCTCCAGGAGGAGGAGACACCCTCAGCTGATGTTCTCCATCAGAAAGGCAGCGTCTGGAGGAGGAGGGCTGGATTTTGACTGGAAACAGGACAGCCTCCCAAACTGAAAATAATTAGGGCAAATATTTGGGAGTTGAAGAGAGTATCACCAGTCTTGGAGCACATCACCTGCCCAGTGGTGTCTGGTGGGACCAACAATCAAATGCTGCTCACCTGGATGCTCCCCAGGGACAGGGCAAGCTGGAGACACTCTCAGAGCTGGCCAACAACAGCACTGCAAAGGTTGTGTAATGAATTAAATACACTAAACACCTCATTCTGCTCCTTGGAGCCAGGACACACTTGCCCACTCCCCTGGTTTGTACAGAACTTCCCCTGAGCTCTGCCTAGGAGTGGCAGAGCCTGAGTCTGCCGTAGACAGGATCTGAAATCACCAGAGATAAATCCATTACGGTTATCACATTAAATTCAAATTTAAAAAAAAAAAGGAAGGAGAAACACCCTGCAATTTTATCTCCCTGCAAGCATCCCTTCCACTCAGCTCTGACCATAGCAGAGAGATGGCCACACTTGTTTCCTTGTGGTCTGAACAGCAGAGAAAGCCAGCTTCTTCAAAGTTAAAAGAAAATAGTAATAATGGAGTCCCCACATTCCTGCTGTGTTTATAAAGAGATGTTTTCTTCCTGAGCTCTACAGCATGGCGGGCTTAATCTGAAATTTCTTTTTAATCATAGCGGGAGTCCCAATTAACGTGTCGGGTAATCGTTCAAGTAGAACTGGAGCTTCATGGCTGCAGCAAGGCAAGGAGAGGCTCAGCATCAGAGCATGGGCAGGGACCAGGAGCACAGCCAGGTGCCTCACCCCCTCCCCAGACCAGGGGGAATGAGGGCAGGTCCCCCCAAATTTAGGACACAAATGGGTCCCTGAGCTCCCCAGACATCGGGAATGCAGCAGCTCCATGGAAAACCTTGTCACAGACATGTTTTATGGAAAATCCTTTCCTTAGGATTTTTCCTCCTGAGAAGCTGAGAGGCCTCAGGAACAAAATGTAAACAATGGTTATCTGCTGCTGTGGAATGCAACAGGTGCATCTGGGATTGGGCTCATGTGGTTGTTTCTAATTAATGGCCAATCACAGTCCAGCTGTCCGGACTGTCTCGGTCAGTCACAAGCCTTTGTTATCACTCCTTTTCTATTCTTAGCTAGCCTTCTGATGAAATCCTTTCTTCTATTATTTTAGTATAGTTTTAATATAATATATATCATAAAATACTAAACCAAGCCTTCTGAAACATGGAGTCAACATCCTCGTCTCTTCCCTCATCCTAAGACCCCTGCGAACACCACCACAAAAACCCTCACGGTGGGAACAGCAGCGCTGCTCTGCTCTCACAGGCACCTTCCCGAAGGAAAAGCACCCATCACACTCACTCCCGCCTCAATCTGCAGGCGTGTAATCCAACACATGTGCTCCCAGCGCAGGCAGGGAGGGGGACCTGCCTCTGACCTACTTTCTTTTGTTGCTGGAAGTGCTGATCTCGATGCAGAATTCCGCGGGCAGGCAGGAGCTGTCATTAGGCTCTGGCTTCACCTCTGCCTTACACCGCTCCTTACATCACCGCAGCCGCCCATTCCAGCCCGGCTGATCCCGAATTTTCACCGGCGCCGGCACCAGGACGCTCTGACCTCGTCCTGCCTGCGAGCACAGAAAATGCTCTACGAACACAGAAAATGTTCTGCGAGCACAGAAAATGTTCTGCGAGCACAGAAAATGCTCTACGAGCACAGAAAATTGCTGCCTGTCACGCAGCAGATTTTGGCCAGGCAAGGGGGGTTACCTGCAGCCTCACAGCACACCCAGACCACAGCAGCACACACAACGCCTTACTCTGCCTTTTTTTTTTTTTTTTTTTAATTATTTTTCATTCACAAAGAAGCTGGGTCTGAGTTAGGCACCGTGCTGACCTGGAAAGCAAAGCTCTTAAAATCCAAATGTGTACACCCAGGGTGGATCTCATCAGGAGGTATTATGGAAAACACGGCCATGCAGGCTCTTAAAACAAGCTCTTAAACACACAGGCTTCCATCTCGAAGTGTAAAAAATCTGGTGTGAGCGTGACCCTCCTCCAGCTCTCCTCTGGCGCCTCAATATCTCCTTTTAGGATGTTGAGCCACAGCCCTGAGGTTTGGGAGTTCCAGGCTCACTGCAGTCACTGGGGCTTGTGTAAATTGGTCTTCAGAGAAAGCCAACTCCGCTGCCTTATGCAAAACCAGTCTTTAGAAACCTCCTAAAGAGCTTCCCCAGGATCTGCCTTGCCTGTGCTCCAGGTACCCGGGTGTTACACAGCGCCTTGATGTTGCAGATCTGGAGATAAAAGGCTGTTGTGTTAAACCCGCATCCTTCAGACCTTGCAAGGCAGTTACTAGAAACGAGCCTTCCCTTCTGCAATGGCTTGAGAACAGACCATTTTAATTGATTAGTTTGCCCATTATGGGTAAGCAGAAGAACAGCCTTGCAATTGAACCTCAGTCCTTGAAATGCAGAGAGACATCAGCCTGCAGTGCATTTGCAAACCTCAGAGGCCAATTTCTACCCTTTCTGCTGTTCCACTCCCTCAGTCTGGGATTTACCTAAGCACACAGGATGCATCTCTACACCAGGCAGGGGGGGAATTGCTTTGCATTGACGTTCAGTCAACAGATTCTAACGATAAAACAATTTCAAATCCGCACTTTGATTAAAATCAGAGCCATGGAAAAATCATGCTAAGGTTCATCTAATGAATTTTACTTTCCAAGACTTTAGCAGCAGCCTGCCAGGGACTAAATCCAAGGGGGTAAAGCTATATTTGACAGTCTGATAGTTGTCTTCACCCCAACTCCTCATGCAGATTTAGCAGTATAAATAAATCTGGCGTGGCCACCAAGAAAATAATCCCATCTATTTAGCAGCAACAGTCTACTGGGGAGAGGATAAGAGGCATTTGAAGACAAAAACAACAATCTCAAACTGTATACATATGAAATTAAAGGATGTGGGTAATTAATTCTTTGATAAGATAAAATCTGCACTAAGTTAGGGCCATGAGTCAGAGAAATGAGAGATAGAAAATATGTTCATCACTCAGTCCACCTCTTTACCAACACATGTTTTCTAGCATTTGTCCAGTGTAGGCTTTGTTTTGTTTTTTTCAAGTCAATGAATCAACTTTCTTGATATTCAGCCCAACGCCAAACAGGAGCTACTGGCATTTGCTGAGGATGAATAAATAACCAGTAACAGCACAGTCTCGTGAGATGGTCCAGGAAAATCCTGGGCGAGGTTTCCCCAGGACATGGCTGGCTCGATCACACTCCCCTGTGCTTTCTAAAAGAGCAGAGGTACCTACATATGCACGGATCTCTGTTGTTTCACCAACCACCGCCAACGAGCGCCGCCCAGCCCGCACCTCTCAGCGCTGCGTTTTTGCCTGCTGCTCCCATCTCCCCGAAATACCAAGTGACTTGTTTGGAGAAAGCTCGTTTCTCCCGGCACCCTTACCTCACTCTTAGCAACCTTCTATTTAAAGTCACAATCTGTTGCAGCAAGCCAGCTTAGGAGTGTATAAACAAGCTGTTATGACCCCGCTGCAGGAAGGGGAGGAAATGGCCTATGCTTTAAAGTCAGCTGCCTTCAATAATTAGAAGCAAGTAGACAAACATGAAAGCAATGACACTTCAATGTTCTGTTATTTAAAGGGTACAGCCGCCGCTCAGTCCCTCGTTACCACCCAGGTATGCAGCCCTGCTGCAATTAGTCAAGCAAAGAAGAGTGTCACCTACCAGAGGAGGGGGTCACAAACTCCTTCCCCGTCCCTGTTACTGGGAGAAGTGCGTGGGGTTTTTTATTTTAATCAGTCTTTTTTTTTTTTTCTCTTAGCATGCAATGGCAGCTGCTTCTCACATCAGAAACCCTGAAAGGTTTTTATTAGTCTAATGCTCCACAGAAGAATTAAGAGGTAACAGCGCATATGTTCTGCTGTGCCCCGAAGAGTGGGAAAGGGAGGAAAATTAGCTCTTCTGCAGCAGCACAGCCCAGGGTGTAGGACTTGCTTATTACCAGAATCAGCTGCTGATGGAGTGAACGCATCCATGCACGAAGCATTCCCTCTGCAAAGGAGCAGGGTCTGCATTCCTGGCCTGGGAGGGGGAAGGCAAAGGTCCCAGAGAGCAGTAGGGAGGTTTCTTGGAGCTGTCAGTAGAGGAGAGAGTCTCCTTGCGAAAGGCAACGCGGGATTTTGCTTTATTCCATCTCCCAAATGGAAAGTGGGGAAAAAGGCAAAATCAGCACTAAGATCACACCTGGGAAGCTCACAGTGCTGCGTGGTTTAAACCTGAGCAGGGCTCATATCTCCCATTAGGCTGTCTTGACATTACACTCACAAATAACCCTCAAGTGCTTTTAGTGTAAAAGCCTGAAACTTGTTTGCTGAGGGACTCATTCGCATCAGCATCCTGAGCAGGGAGCCGACTTCTTCAAAGCAGCTTTCTTTAGGGAAACACAATGCCAAGGAGAGCAGGCACTCAGCTCTTCCAGGAGAGATTAAAGAGGAAAATTAGAGAAGCTGCAGCTTATGCCCATACCAATAAGAGCAGGCGTTTACCACCACTTAAATAATTAAAAAGATTTTTCACCAGTGACCAGGTTGTCACCGACTCATCTCACTGCCACCCATGGATGCAGGCAGCAGAGTGACAGCAGGGCTCTGCTCTGAGGGATTCTGCCACCCCAGAAATCCCAGCACAGTGAACTGCAGGGATGAGAAGAGGAAAGACAGAGAGGAGGAAAAACCCCGTTTTTCCCAGGAAGCTCTGCTGTGATTTCCTTTGGAATAGGAGCCGAGGTTTGCTTAGAACAATTTTTAGCCAGACCATGTAATACTGAACTACATTAAAATGCTGAGACTTTGGGAGCAATTATCCCAAAAAACAGCATGCCAGGCAGAGCAGTGCAATTAGGCTGCATGTTAAGAGGCAGGATCCAGGCATTAGCACCCAAACCAGCACGCACGGGACACGATCCACATTTAGTGTATTTACAACACATGACCTAATAGTAAAAGCAATAATTAGCTACTATTAATACCAGTGGATGAAAATAGAGGGGAAGGGAAGCTGCATAACAGAAATTATTTATACAGAGGTGGCGCCACCAGCCAGGAGTAAAGATGGCAATGGTTTATAGGATGCTCATAGCCCCAGGAAGGGACAGGATGGCCCAGGGATGAGGGACATCCCTGAGAGCCTTTGGAAGAGCCTTTGGAAAGCTCTGTGGCTGTGCCATGGGTGTTCCCGCTTGCAGGGAGGATGGGCGCCCCAGGCTGAAGGAGGTGGATTTGAATCCCACCTCCATCACCTCGCTCACAGCAGCCACAGAATCTGTCCCAGAATCTGCACATGGGATTGATTAACACACAACCTGTGGAGGGTGAGCCAGAAGGATGACACCCCCTCTCTTTTTACTTATCCAAAACATTCCCAGGCAGTCAGGCAAGGCAACAACTGCGGCGACGCAAAGCAACACCACGACTGTCTCCTAGAGAAGGAAACGGGACTTGGCTCAAAGCTTTTGTTAGGGAGAAGAGGGTCCTTTCATAACACAGCCCTTTGTTCTGCTGGAGGAATTCAAATGCTATAAATTCATCCCCCTGGTAAATGCGGCAGTTATCAGGCATTTTACCACAGGATTCCTGGTCTCCTAGTGAAGTTAAATGCAGCGCCATTACAGCAGCACTTTAAGGTGTAAATATTACATTCCCGGTTCTTTAGGAGATGTTCATTTAGTGAAATAAAATCCTGCTAGTAAAACACCTGATCAAACCCTTCAGCTGAACTGGCCCAGTAATTGCTCTAGGACTGGAGGGAGTCCAATGACTGGTTGCAATTTATGACCACTTTAGGAAAAAAATCTACCTTGAAGCATCCGCTAAGGACTGAGTTGTAGATGAGATCATGGAGTACATTTACATCGCAGCTTTCTGTAACGTTAAGTGGCCACTAATTCGTGCTGAATTCCTTTGTAATTCTGATGGAATCACATCTGACAATCACATAAACAGCAAAAAATTCCTCAGGAATAATGTTACTACAACAAGGAGTAAAAGGCAAAGGAATGATTCATCTTTCATGGTGAGACATGCCCTTTTCTATCATCTCTACTCACCCAAAATAATTTGCCCAGCCCAAATTTCACAGCCAGGGCTGACAGACACCAAGTTGTAAAGGGGTCACTCTCCTGAGCCACAAAACTCAGCCACAGTTACAGTTTGAGGGAAATACAGTTAAAATCTGAAGCTGTGAGAATGCTTAAAGACAATTAAACAACAAGATGAGCTGCCTGAGGGACGCGGCAGGAAAACCTTGATGAAGATTTTGCTGCAGGCAGGGGGCTGCATTAAATGACCATAATCTCCGCTGCTATTAAAAATCCAGGGGTCTGTAGTAGGAACTGGACAGAGAGAGGAGATGCAAAACCCAACCACTTTAACCCTTTCCATTCAGCAGAGAGAATCAGGGTTAGGAAAGGGTGGAACAAAAAAAAGAAAACCAGAATGCAGGAAAAAGCAGCAGAGTCATAAATGTATTGGAAGACTAAGATCCAGCTGGAGAGCTGTAAAATGGCAGAGCAGAGTCAGAATCCTGTCAAAGACATAGAGGGGAGGGATAATCACAGATTTTAAGGAGTTTGGTGTTTTCTCCTTCCTGCTGTGAGGGTAAATCCTCTCCATATTCTGGAACCAGGGAGGAAAGGAGGGTTTAGGCTCTCTGCAACCCCCAGCTCCAGAAAGCGAACGCTGGTTCTGCCCTGGAAGAAAAGTGGTTTTATCACCTTCAGTCCTGCTCCAAAAGGGCTGTGTCAGAAAAGCCACAATCCTTTGGCACTTGAAGAACACTGGAATCAAAACACCAGCTCAACTCCTGCCTCCACATTCTCCCTAGGAGAAAAAAAACATCTGGGAAAGCCATCAGGACATCTCCTCCTCTTGCTCCATGGACCTGAGAAACCTGGAGATGATCCAAAAAAGAGCTGTATTTTGACTGTCTCAATTAACCAAATAGCTAAAAACTTTGTTATTTGCCTGGCACCAGTAGAAGCAGGGTCCATATGCTGAACTAGAACAAGAACTTGCTCGAGGAATTGCTGCCTGCACCGTGAGATGCCAGAAGCCAGATGGGGGATTTAAAACAGCACAAGGCTGGCTCAATGGGCAGGGGCTGCTTCAGCACAGCGTGTTCCTGGAAGAAAGCAACAACCACCAAATTTAGGCGAAAGGGTTAAAAATAAAAGTGAGCAACTTTCTTATCATGCACTCCTTGCCTTCCACTGAATTTACATCAGAATCAAACATCAGATGATGCTCCAGGCCGCCTGAAAATTGTTTTTGCACTTTCAGCATGCCCATGGCTAAAACCTAGACAGTACATGTTCATGTGAGGTGATTATTTAATGAATTTTAAGGGTGCAGATAGATTAGGAGGAGCTGATGCTCCTGAACAAAAACTTTGGGACCAGCTCCACAAAACAGCAGCAGCATCCCTGGAAAGGTGACTGGCTGATGCCTCAACTCTTCTGGACAGCAAATACATTCCTCATCTCTGATGGAAGTTACAGGGCCTGGGTGTGATGTGAGGCAGAGGGAGGCACAACATGAAGTTACAGTTTTAGCTTCCCATTGGGTGCAATAATTACAGGTAGGGAGTAACAGCAGCATCTCTCCATAAGGCTGTTAATAAAGTTCACCTTCACTAGCTAAACCCATTCCTCTTTCCTAAAGACTGGAAGAGATTTTATAGCAGATTCATCACCTCCACCCTTTAATTCTATTTTTGGAGTCTATTGAACTTTTGCATATGTTGAAATGAAAAGAGTCTATATTAACACAACCACTTTTTTGTTACTGTAATGAGAGCCTTGAAACCACCACAAAGAGAAACATGCCTTTTAGCAGCTGAAACAAATTATTACAGCAACTGAGTCTTAAAAGGAATTTCAAGTAAAAATATAGTATTGCATGAAGTTGTTATGGCAACTGATGTTGTAGAGTAACTGCACTGGGGCAACTTTTTCTCCTTCATCCTGCTCAGCAAAGTCTGGGAAAAACTTTATGATAAAATTGTGCCTTAATTAGTCAAATAAGTCATAAATATAGCTTATCCCAAAATCCTTAACATTCCAGCCTCATGCAGTCTGTGTGCAGTTACTCTACTAATGAGAAAATATATCTACTAAAGCCCCACTTACCATTAAAAATCCTATCCAATATTTTTCTAATACAATTTATCAATTTAAACACATTGCACAATGTAATATTCTGCAGCATTCCATTAAAATGATAAATAGCTATGGAAAAAACAAGGGATTAAACATACTGTAATGTAATCTAACAGTATTTAAACATAAATAAAAAAACTTAAATATGGATGGGAAATGTACCGTATTTGCGAGCAAAAAGAGCCCAAATCACTCCCTGGGTTGAAGTATTAATAGGCCAGAGGAAGCAGAGCAATGAGAAATGACAGTCAACTTCAGAGGATATAAAATGTCCATTAGGCTTTGTTATAAGATTACATCAAAGCAGTTCATATGTTTTAATCTGGGGAAAGAGAAAGCAGCTACTTGGGGTCTGTGCCTGGGGGCTGCCTCTGTGTACTGAACCAGACAGTTTGCATAATGAACAATTTTTATTCAATCAGGATTTCAGCACAGATAGTTCCCACTCAATGGGCTTTAGCTCAAATGGGGTTGGATATTGATGCTATTCTTCAAGCTCCACCTGCTGGCCCCGGAAGAAGTGCTGGTGGCTCTCTGAAGGGCCACTCTGTGGAGGGACATCGAGTTATTGGGAGGAAAACCCAAGCCCAGGCTCTGTGCTTCTTGCCTTTCTCAGTTTCAATCAAAAAACAACAACCAACCAAAAAAAAAAAAAAAAAAAAAAAAACCCCACCAAACCATAATCCTCCCAAAAAATAAATCTAACAAAAAAAAAAAAAAATCCTCCAGATTTTAGAGCCTTCCTTGGGCTGCACCAATAATTTGGCTGATTTGCTCAGGCAGATGTTGAGCTGCAGACGAGCTCCTGCAGCAGAGGTGCACGAGCTGCCAAAAGCTGCCTGGTCGAACCCACCTGATCACCAAGGGAGTTGCCTTGTGCTCAGAGTGCAGCCAAAAGGGCAGAGCAGCCAGGGAAACCATTCCATTTAGCGTGTGCCTTCTGCACAATAATTACTTATTTAAATTTTACTCTGCTGCTCGGGCCATTAGGAAAAATGCACTATAAACAAAGGTGATTTTATGCAGACAATAGCTGAGCCAGTCATTTTTTAAAAGACAGGCACACCATGACTTATCTGCCAGGATGAGCAGCTCTTATGAGATAGCTGGAACAAGGTTTATAGCCTAAACCCTATTTCCAAGGGTTATTCCAGTGGCTGCACTGCTGGATCACCTTCAGCTTTAGCAGCAGCATGGAGCTCACTACCCCACAAATGCAAGCCAGGGTCACTAACAGCTTTGTGGAGAGGAAGAGCCCAGGCAACACTTTGCTGCACAGAAGTGCTTGCTAAACCCTGGGATGATCATTGCAAGGTTTCACACAGACACCTGCTAATTCAGAGTTAATTAGTGTGGGCATATTAGAGATGCTCCTGCCTGCACCTCTGGATCCTGCCTATTGATCAGGCACTGCAGCTGCTCTCAGCTCTGGGAGGAACTGTTGCAGTGAATTTTGCTTCCTGCCTGATTCGGGGAGGCTTTGCTCTGACTGGCACCAAATCCCTTCTTCCTATTTCCAGAAGAAAAATAGCTCCCTTTTAATCTAGACCTTCCAAAGCTCCTGCCATGCCTGTGACGTCCTGAATGCAGAATTATGGCTTTCCCTGGTTTCTGCTCATTTGTCTGGAAGCCTGTAGGTTGTTGTATCTCACCCCCAGTACTTTTTTGGCTCCGTTCAGAAATACTCTTTTATCAAATTCACCTGACAGCCATCCAGCAGGACGGGTGTGCTGGAAGATGATGCTAATCCAGGGAGACCATTCTTCAGTTGGAGCATTCATGAAGTCTAATGAACTATTGGCAGAAAGGGACTTCTGTGGTGCAATTAAAACTTGCTTCTGCGAGACACAAAATATTGCAACTAAAAGTTAACGGTGCCAAGCAGGGGAGGTGGATTAGCTCAGGGAACATAAATTGGTGAGAAGAAGCCACTTCCTTCTCCCCCCATCCCCAAGCCCTTATGCATTAGGCAAAGCTGAAATAATGAATATGTATTGCAAGGTGTTTGCTACAAGCCTACTTATAAAGTGCACAGCCAAGATCTCCTGGAAGGGGGATTTATGGGAGCAGTCACACACAGCTGGCACACACTGTTCTGCAGGCTTCAATTGGGATGAATGCCCCCCCTGTAAGCACTTAGCACCCACCACAATAAACTAAGGTGTATAAGCAGAGTCTAAAGTTTATTTTCAGGAGCATCCCTTGAGGGGGAATGCTAAATCAACCACCTCAGGTTTGGTAAATTCAACGAGAAGCCTGAGCTGGGAGAGGGGATGTGGCTCATCTCCTGCTCTGAGATCCCCAATGTCCTCAAAATGCTCAAGGAAGAGGAGCAAAGCATTGGAATAGGTTGCTGCTTGAGGACTGGACCAGTCATTAACACCAGATGACATCCCATTAATCAGAGGAAATGACATTAACAGGACCATTACAATGCTGTGATCTTTCACCAGCTTTGTTAACTGAGGAGGGGGAAAAAAAACCCCTACCCATCGGACACTAAGTTTTAATTTCAAAAAGAAATTCACCTTCAAATTGCTTTATCTTTCTGCATTTGTTTCCAAGCAGAGTAATTAAAATTCTAAATCAAAACACAGTTACTCTTTTCCTTCAATCTCACCTGGCAATGAGCACGCTCTCCCCAAAATCCTTCACAACACCAGGGTATAATGAGAGCAAGTCAAGCAAAGCTTTCTACAAGGTGAAGGCAGCTCCTGGAGCTTTAGCATCAGCCAGGAGCTGTGGTGACACAGGCTCTGACTGCAAAGGCTGGCTTAAGGGCTGATGCTAAAGACCATGTCCACTGATAGGTGGGATATTAATGCCACTCCTTTCTTCAAACCCTCTAAGTCTGCACTGCTGCCTGGGAGAGGTTTGAAGACTAAAGATATATTTTTTGAATTATTAATCTCTTTGCAGAAGCTGTACACTTGGAGACAGCACAGGAAATAGGTTAAGGCTCACAATAAGCTGAATGAGTTAAATCAGAATCAGGCAAGTGTGCTGACAGCCAGCTCCTGTGACTCTTAAGCTTATGGGCCAAGGTATGAGTACGAAGGGAACAGCAGGATGAAGTCAGATAAAATGAACATGTTGGGTTTGACTAGTCTATAAGGAAGGGTCAAATAGTGGCTTGCTGGTGGGACCTAGAGCCAACATGGACTGACTGACTGAAGCAAAGAAGGACTGACATTACTTCTCCAAATTATAAATTCTGCTTCCCAATCTATCTGAATGGATTAACCTCAAAACACGAGATCCGGAATTTAAAGATTCAGAATTCAGAAGCTATTATGAGTCAAGAGCAGGAATTAGCATTTGAGTTATAAATATGCTCCAACAAACTGACAGGAGTCAGCTTGCTGTTCCTTCCCTTTTTGAAGATGGTGGCATCATACTCGCAATATTTAGAGACATAAACCTAGAAGTGATTTTCACATCCCAGCTGGATGTTAACAACGTGGCTCGTTGGGAGAACACTGCTCCTCATCTAACCAGTGCAGGAAGCTGTTACAACAAGGCAAGGTCTGGGTTCCCAGCACAGGAGATGGGAGCTGTCCAAGGGAAAAGTGCTGTCCCAGGACACAGAGCTGTGCCACAGCACCCTGATCTCCTCCAGGTCCTCCCTTACCTAAAAGGCTGTCAGGAGAGAGAGGCAGACATGAGCACACTCTGAATAAACAGGAGCCACTAATATCAGAGAAAGTCTCCAGGCAGTAAGTAATGAAGGCACTAAATAACTGTACCCGCTATTCGGATTTTCTGCCAAACATTAGCCAATTTAAAAGGCAGCAAGAGGCCTTTTACACAGGGAGAATTTCTTTGAGCACCGACTTAAAAGCTGAAGTTTGGCAGGCAAGTGTCTGAGAAGGATGGGGGAGAGGTAAAAGCCAATTTCACCTGGTAATCTGCTACACTATTTGTGTCCTACCCAGACCACACTTCATGCATTAAGAACACACTGCAGCTCTCCCCCGCGCTGGGGGAGCGGGGAGCTAATGGTTTCTATTACAGGCGTGTGTGGAGGGTGGCTGTGGCATGCACATCTGTCTGCAAAATAGATGTCAGCTCTGGAAAGTGCCTAAACACCTCCATTCCCCAGCAAACGGGGCTGGCAGTGGAGTTTTTTGGGCTCCCACCCCGTGTGACAGGCGGGGGCTGATTGACAGAGCTCGGAGCCCAAAGCCGGCACGTGCTCCCACTGTAAATAGTAAAGCTTAAAAGCCTCAGCCCTGACTGACTGTTTCACAGACTTCAACTCAGTTTCTCTTAATGAGGATTTCCACACGCACGCAGAAAAAAATGAAAAAAAAAAAAAAAAGAAAAAAAAAAAAAAAGAGTCTACACATTCGCAGTGCAAGGGAAAAAATAAAAACAACCCAAAAAATCAACAAGCAAACAGCAAAATAAACAGCTGGCGAAGTGAAATACGAGGTTAGAGCCCTTTCTGATTCAAGAGAAGATTATTAAAACAGCTATAAAGATGGTGTTGGCATCTCTTGAAATGAGTTTGTTACATTCAGAAGAGGCAGTTACACATGACAAACCATTTTCTGTTTAATTAGAGGGCTCTGTGTGGAACACTTCCAGGCGGAGGAGGGGAGCAGATTGCCACCCAGCATCTCAATTATGGGACAGAGCCTTAACGATTCCACATGCAAATGTTTTTGACTGACCACAGAGGGACAAAAAAAAAAAAAAAAGAGGAAAAAAAAAAAGGAAAAAAAAAAGGAAAAAAAAAAGAGCTGTTCAGGAGGTTAAGGAACAGGAGCTTTCTCCCAGACTTTAGCAACCTGGGCTTTCTTGTCACACACATTAGAGCTTAATGTTTCTTTCTGCCCAAAGAATGGCTTCTACTTGCTGACTGGGGAAAAAAAAATACAAAATTTCTATGGGGAAAATCACAGAGATACCCTCTGCCCAAACCTGGTTAAAAGCTTTCTATTCTTCCAATCAGGTAAAATAATTCCTGGTTGAGGAATAGAGCAGGACCTTGATATTCACACCAAAGCTCTGAAAGTAAGCGAGCACAGAAAGGAAATTCTAGCTAATACAAGTTAAATATAGGTTATGTTAGCTGCATTTTACAAGCACTAAGAATGTTTTTGGAGAAAGCTGTCATTTTTAATGACAGCACAAGCTCCAATTACCACATAGCTGATACACTTGGGATTTGGAAGTTTTTTTTTAAATCACTTGAAATCTAAAAAAACCTTCATTATCAGCTTCTGAGTTGGATGTAAATAACTTCACCTGGTGCTAAGAAGTTTAACATTTCACAGGGGCACACGAACAACTTAAAGCCATTTATAAATGCAGCTTCAGCTTCCTGGCAATCTAAATGCAGTCTCTGGCAACTTGAGCAGCAGCAAAGAGCACAAGGCTGGGCTGCAAGGGGAAGAGCAGCAAGGCTAAAGGAGACGTGTGAGCATCACCAAACCCAGGAATCAGACAGGAACACACCTCAGGCTGCAGATACCTGTCAGTTCAGGGGAAAGATTAATCTTGCTGCTAGGCTTAGGAAAGGCCACTTAAGCTGAGAGCAAACCCATGTATCACCTTGAGCCTAAAGCAGAGTATTTGCCCCATAAGATGCTTCCAGAACAAAAATGCAGCTCTGCTGAGGAAACTCTCTGTCCAGTGGATCCCTCCCAGCTCCACCAAGCTGTCCCTTGGCTCCCTCAGGCTTTCACCACTCACCAAGGTTAACAAACCCAAAATAAAAGTAAAAAAGAAAAAAAAAAAAAAACAAACCCCAAACTCGCTCACAAAAACCAAAAAGCTCCTTGCAATAAACAGCAGTGCACACAGAGCAGCTCCAGCCCCAAAACCTAACACAGGAGCAGTGAGGCTGAGGGCTCCTGAAAATTCTCCTTCCCCACAGCTAATGTGAAAGCCTTACAGTCAGCAAGAAGAAGGGCAGCCTTCTAGCTTGTGGCAAGCACAAAGTGGGATTGAATCATTACTTGGAGAACGTGTTTCAGTGTCTATAAATAAAAACCTGCGAGGCTCCTTGCCAAAGGAGCCCGAGTCAATATCGCTTTTCTATATGCGCTGTCAAACTTTACTTTTAGACAGTATATTAATTACCCAGTCAATAATTGTGGGTTTCATTAGTGTATTAAATACCTCAATCAATAATATTTATCCTTTTCAGAGTCGGTCTTCACCAAAAACAAAGGCAGGAGTATTTTTTGATCCTGCAGTTCAAGAAGTCAGTGCAGCATAGCAGCAAGGCTTTAATGGAAAACATAAAACACTAGAAACAGACAAAAATCGGATTATTACTCTTATTTTTCAGCCTTTTGTACAATAAGCCATGAGGGAATTCCGAGAGCTAAACTGATGGCAGAAAAAATTAGATTTCTTCCTCTTAATTGCTCAGCGGTGATGTCAGAGTGGACATGACAAATGTTCACATCTTTCATTTCTCCATCAGATAAACCAGCAACCAGCTCTGCTCTGCCAACTTTCCTGGGGATAAACTCTCAGAGCAAAGAGCCCATTTCTGGTGCATCCTCTGCAGTGCAGCTTCCCAGGTGCCTTTATCCTAACCTGGGCTACCCCTGGGAATTACATCCCTATGAGAGGCAACATCCTCATGTGGGACCGTAAAGAAAATTTCATCAGGCAACAAAAAAAGAGATCAGGAGGGTGATTTTTTTTTTGTTGGTTTTGTATAACAAAATTTTTAATTTTGTTATTGTTGCTGTTTAAAATCTCCTTTTAAAGGGCAAAATGTTTGGGACAAATTAAAAAAAAAAAAAGCCTTTGCAAGTGTCCAGTTTATTTTAAACAACTTCCAAGGATGGGAAAAAAGAAAAGCACAACAAACAGCTGAGGAACACTCCCAAAGGCACGCTTTTGGCATGGCACAGAGGCTGAATTTAACAACAAATCAATGCAATATAAACAGGAAAAAAACTAAAAACAAACAACACCCTACCCCCCAAACACAGACACCTAAATATCCAAATAAATACACAGAAAAATGCATAACAGACCTCATGAAAAATCCATCTGGCGATCCAAACTACTTTTTTTTTTTTAAATATGCATATGATTGAAATGCAAAAATGTAAACATGAAAAACAGACTTTAAAAACTGCGAGAAGGTCTGTGGGCCTCTTGCATCCTCACAGATAATATATTAAAGAGAATTTCCACTCCCTGTAATAAGATTACTGATATTTACTGCACTACTCCGGTATTTATAATGCCTAATATGCTGCAGACCACTCCTTCCCATGAACACAGGCTTTGGAAGTAGGCAGCCCACTCCATTTCACGTTTTTCCTAAGCCTTTTATATCAAAGTGATGTGAAAATTCCCCTTTCTTTGCCATCTAAGGCTCCCCAGCAGCCCTGGGGGCTGAGGGACAAGCCCTGTGGGGTGGCCACTCTTCTCTAAAGTGGCCACTTGTTCAAGGGCTGGAAAAAAAGGGAGGCCAAAGGAAAGGGGACAGAAAAAGGAGCCAGAAGGAAAGTTACTGTTCCCTCCTTGAGATGTTGCGCTGCATCTTGGGCAGCAAATGTAAATACCACCAGGAATTAGGAGTGAAAGCACCAGACTCAGCAGCTTCCACTCTCACACCCGTTGCACTAAAAGGACAATCCCATGGTGCTGGAACACAGAGCCCACACACACTCACTCATCCCAGCTGCCAGGCAGAGCACACGCAGCACAAAGCAGCCAGTCACTCCTGATCCATCCACCACCACCATTTATTCCTTACAACAGCTCTGAGAATGTATTGCTGCTCCAAGCTTGACTTCGGGGACAAAAAACCCCAAACAAACAACAAACCACCTGATGCATCTTAAAAACTCAGCCTGGCTCGGGCAGAATCTCCCCTCCAGGGACTCGTAAAGGGTCACTAACAACTCACTTAAAATTCACACCTAGTGAAAACACAGCTCAATCCCACCAGAGGGAATTAAGACAAACAGCAAACTACCTGAACATGGCCTGGCAGAGCACGCTCCAGATCTTCCCCCAGCCATGCACAACTTGTTCTCCTGTAATTGCCTTGGCATCTGCCTGTTTCCAAACCAGCAGCCTCCCAGTTTCATCTCTGCTGTGTACATTTAATTTAAAGCAAAACAAGAGCAGCCACAGGAATCCTCACCTCACAGAGGTCTAGTTATGAACAATTCCAGAACCATTTCCATTGAGCAAATACATATTCAGGCCAGGTAATGGCTGAAGCCATGCAGAATAACCTGGATGGCAGCAGGGGAGATTTATGATGAGGGGAAGGAAGGCACAGGCTAGTTTGCCAATAATCCAAATTAGCATTGTGAGTTCACTTAATTAGCATAGTCAGAAGAGCCCAGAGCCTTTGTGAAGTTTTCCACAGCTCCTGCCAGTGGCTGCAGGATTTGGATGGCTGGGATGGTCAGCTGGAAGTGAGGTGGAAGGAGAATGGAGACACCTCCACAGCTTCCTTGCCCTCACTTTCCTGGGATTAACAAACAATTTATTAACCAGTTACCTTCAGCAGTTCCAGCCTATGATCAGGGGAAGGAAGGCAAGATAGATAGAGGCATTTATCTTTTATATAAGTGGGAAATCATATGCCCCTCTCAGGATTCATTCTGCTATATTAGCTCTTCCAGGCCCCTCCTAAAAAAGATCCTTATTCTCCTACTCAGCAGTGTAGTCCTCCTCTGTACTCGCCCCAGCTGAGTTTCTTTTTTGCCTCTCCACATTGCAGGCCAGAGCTGTACATAGCATTCGAGATGAGATCTCACAGCAGAGGCTTATATAATGCTGTGGCACTTGTATAGCTACACTAGAAATACCTTGCCTCACATAGCTTGATGTTTTTATCATATACTAGCTGATTAAAGCATGATTAAAACCCTCCAACTCTTCAGTCACTAATGAGCATCCACTTTAGAGCAGAAGGTTGTTTTTTATTAGTCCTCAAATAAATGGCTTTTCACACAAACTGTTTTAAGTTGATTTTCTGTTCCAGTTCTCAAGGTCATTCAGCTGATCCTGTAAGATATCTTAATGCTCTTGAGCACTGATACCCTGCATCTCTAGTGCTCTGGCTGATGGCACAGTAAACCCAGCAAGATGGAAGTGCAGCAATTACCCCTGGGAGAAGGAGCTGCCCCAGCAGAGGCAGGTGTGCCACACTCAGAGCAGCAAACACCTGCCAAAAACAACACCCATAAAAACTTCCTGGTGTATATGGATGGGCCCAGAATTGGAAATGAGCCTCAAGGAACACTGTGCACTACCACTTGTTCCCAGTTTCCTAAAATTGGGTAGGAGGGATAGGAAGGGAGCAGTACTAAAAGACTGGTTAGCAGAGTGGAAAGATGGATAATCACCACTAACCCACCATTTGTCAATCCAGAACTGTGCTGAAGACTGTAATTTTCTAGTCAATGCTTTATAAGCAAGGTCAGAGGAAACAAATACTTCAATAAAAAAAATGCAAGACATCAGCAGAAGAACCCAGTCATGATCCTCAGAATCCAAAAAAGAAGAGGTTGTGTTTGCAATTAATGGGCCCAGAATAATGTGCTTCATGTCCATCAATGGAAATGACATTTACAGGACTTAAACACCAAGACTTGAGATGACAAACAGGAAATCACAGGGAATAAAGGGCACCAACTGAATACACTAAGAAACTGTGCTCTACAGAGCAAAATAAATAAATAAATCTCACTTCTGCCACCAGAGCCCCACTGCAGCACTGCCTGGATGCTTGGAGCTGTGCAGCAAATGCCAAGCTGTGAGCTGCAGCCAGGGAACACATAATTAATGTGATTAGGAGCACACAGAGCTAGCATGCTCTGCTGACTGAAAAGCCCAGTAGCATAATTACTGTTTTCTGTACTAGCTCTATGTCTGAGCAAATCTCAAAGCCTGGTTAGTTTTAGACTGCTGTGTAAACGTCAATAAAAATCCCAGAAGTGCCAGCTCATCAGCATTCTCAGGCACAGAAATGGTGAAAATATCACTGCATTTCCATGCTGTTAACATCAGGCAAGGAAGTCTCCATTCTTCAGTCTAACCTTAGAGTTTGTAATAAGGTAACATCTCCCCCAAGTGAATGCTTATTATGAAAGCTAATTAATTGCTTTCCAGTAATGAGAAGTCTTTGGTGTTCAAAGAAAGCAAAATTCACTACACAGGAATTAAACAGTGTTTATTGAAACAAAGCACCCCCCACTTAAAGACCTTTTTCTGATTAACATCATTACAAATAAAACCAAAGAAACTCAACATACAAACATACAAAACATGTATAGGCAGGAACTGTGAGCAAAAAAAAAAAATCAGTCAGAAATCCATAGTATTAATTGAAGAGAAAACTAAAGCAATGCTTTGTAGTTGCCTGGATTTCCCTGGGGGATGGAGAGTCAATGCTTATCTGCCTTCCTCAGAAGAGACAATTTTGATTAATATCAGACCCATCTGACTCAGTCTATTAAACCCCGAAGGAAGGATATTCTTCAGATATAAGAGATATGTCTTTGATTAATAATTCTACCATATTGCCATTCCAAGCATTAACAACTGCATGGCACCTGTGGAAAGTGAAAGCCTTTGAATTCTATGGAAGGGAACTAACTTGTACTAATAGACCTGTTCTCTTTTGTCCAGATCTGAAAGCTCTATGACACTGCTCCTCCTGCCCTCTGCTGAACAAGTCAGAGTGTCAAGGTTGTCACTACTCCCTTGCAAAGAAGACAAAATGGTTATATAATTCAGCTTTACATATAGGAAGAGAGCAAAGTTACTTCAGACATTCTCAGTGGCTTGTCTAAAGACCTTGGCAATCTGTCCAGAGATTCCTCTTGAGCTCTGTCAGAGTTTAACAGACCACAACAGGCTACAAAGTGGTGGCCATCAGAGTGCACTCTTACCTCCCAGGGCACATCTCCAGAGAATTGCAAAAATCACTCAGCCCACTAGGCTGGGTGTAACTAATGCCCAATTGTCACACACGAGGTGGGGGAAATGTCAATGTAACGTTAATCTTTTGAGTTTTTCCTGGAAATTCCAGGCTCAAGCAGCCAGCACTGGCCTCCTCATCCCAGCTGAGCATTTCTCCTGATGTTGGCAATCAACCTCTTGCTGTATTCTCTGTAGTTCACGTGTTTGACGTCCAGTGCTGTGGCCTTAATACGAGACTCGTCCTGCAAGAGAAATTTTAGTATGTAAAAGAACATGAAGCACTCCAGGCATTTGGTTCCAACATCCTTCTGCCCCAGTAAATTACTGCTCAGGCTATCTGGGTTAGCTGGGAGTGCCAACACGACCTCCCAGAGCTGGCATGTTGTTTTCATGTGAAACCAGCCACTCTTGATGAGCCTGAGAGGGAGCAGCAAGGATCCCTCCTTCAGTGCTCAAGATTGACAGTACTTGTGTGATCTTTGGAATCTTCTGTTCTCTGTGAGCACGGGGAACCTCTCCCCACAAACATAAGAGGAGGAAGTCACCTCCTATGGAGACAAGCTGAGCTACAAAAGCCACAAGTTACATTATTTGCCTTTTGGGCAACACTTACATTGTAAGTCTCCAGTTTCACCCGGATCCTGAACTCGTAGGTGTTGAAGTTTGCATTCTGGAACACTTCTTCAAAAGCCTGCTCGTTCTGAGGGAAGGACAAAGACAGGGATCAGCTGCAGACACTCCAGGCTCCCACTAGTGCCATGAATTTTGAGAACAGCTCAGCTTTTGGGGAGGTTGGCAAAACACTGGAACTACCTGGCCCACACAGGCAGAGCTGAGCCTTCCATCATCACATTTTAGATGCCAAACCCTTAACTCAAAGATTTTTAAAATAAAGAGGTGACAACTTTTTAGCTGCTTAAACAAAGGAACATACAATTGCACTGAATCTGCAACCAGGTATAAGGAACAAAAATACTACAAATCTTCAGGAGCTGCCAAACAGGCTAATTCTGGTGTTGTGCTGTGATCACAAACACTGACAGAGTTAACTATTTCCTTATTAATTGCCTTATTAGGCACTCTGGTTTTCTGCTTATCCATCAAAGCTGCATGTATCCTTCCCATCCTGACACAGGCCTGTTTAAGAGAATGTTCTATAAAAAAACCAGATCCATGTTTTGGACGTGCTTTAATAACCATGAGAAGACTGTGTCATATTTATAACATAAGCTGCTTCTAATTACCATATGAACACTAAACATCATCATCATCATTTATAATAGACAATTTGTCAAAACAGTAGAAAAGGAGCAGGCAAGTCGTGGAGACTGTGAAAAAAAAAAAGTTTATTTTTGTAAAAATATGAGTCGTAAAAACCTTTGCTGACATTCAAAAAAGATCCTGCATCTCCCTGATGATACTGACAAGTAATTATTAATGCATTTATCTACCAGATGCACTTGACTTGATCAGTCACTCCAGCAGCAGACAGAGCATCTGATCTGGAATTGAATCCACCCCAGTTCCACTCACATTCCAAGTGTTACATCTGCTGTTTTTCACTGTGTGCAGCACTATTTTACACTACACAGTGATTCTCCTAGGGTTTAAAAAAGCACAACAAATGGAGGTGAACAGGAGCAGCTAGGTTCACAGATTACACAATTTAAGCATCTCCCTCCTGAATATTAAAACCCCTTCCTTTGGCCATCTTATGGATTAGAGGATAAGAAAACTCGCTTAATAAAGCATTTAGCTCCTCTCTGCAGCTCTGTCACAAACTGTGCTAACCATTAGTGAGTTGAAAATGCCCTCAGCATAGCAGTCACTGCTACCCCACATTAGCTCCTTTGGTATCTAACAAGCACAGGCAAGAGGCAGATGAAAAACCTTGCACATGTATCTGTGCTTAGCGTGGTCACAGGCTGTACATGAACTCCATCCATACTGTGAGCACTGAAAAGACTCCCACCAACTTCACAAGACACTGCATCAGCTCTATCAGAGAAAAACCACTAAGAAAAGCTTACTGCAAATGCATCGAGGACCATTTTTAAAGGCTCATAAAAGTGTCAAATCAAAACCAATTTCTCCTGGAACACAAAGCATTCCTGCTCAAGGGCTCACTCCATATTATGTTCCATTTTCTATCCTCAGCCATTTCCATTAGGCAGCTCTTCAAAAGACATTACATGTTTGTACTGGTACATAGGATCTGCTGTCTCTCCTTCCCCACCCAGATCTCTTCAGCATTAAAAGCGACTAAGAAATTTTGTTTAAACTCTAGCAGAGATTAAGCATGGCTGAAATAAGAAAATATTGACAGGTTAAGAATGCCTGAAAATGGAAATGCAAAAGTGCAAGCACATCTAATTAGAATCCCCCCAGCTAGACATCTTCCTACAGAACAGAGGTGGCCAACCTTTGTAATGCCACAAAAACTCAGCATCCCACACCACAACCTTTGTACCCTTCACCTCTGACAGCCAGAGTGCAGAAAAATCCCCAAAAATCATTTCATATTACAGGAAAAATAGCCCTGCTTTGTAGAAACAGAGGTCTACAACAGTGTCTCAAGGCAACAGCCTCAACAATGCCTCCTGCTTCATTTCCCTCCCACAGCCAAGCAAGGGGTTAACCAACAACTGGGATATCTGTGGAGCCCTGGAATCAACCAGCCTTAGCCTGGGAGCACAGCAAGGCTCATATGCAATTCAAGAACTTATCATGCATTCCACATCATCATTTAAAAACAAAACAAAGCCACACAGTTTTTATACAGTACACAAGTTTAAAAAAAAAAATCAGGAAAATATTATTTTGGTTGGAAGAAAGACAAAGGCAGCAGAAAAGCACAGAGTGACAAAAGGGTAGATAATACTGCCTGTTAGTGTCTAATGACTTAAAACCTTAAAAACTGTTCTAATCTGCACAGAAAGATCAATTCAGCACCTCTGCCAATGACCTGTTTTACAAATTGTGGCTTTCGTGAGATTCTGATGAAATTTGGTGGGGGAATTCTGATGATATTTGGTGAGGGAAAAAAGAGCCTTCAAAAGTGGGCTCACACACATCAGTTCAAAAAGCCTCCTGCCTACTTAACCAAGATACATACAAAGTGTTCTAGAACTTTTTGATTTTGTAAACAAATTTTTGGAACACATTAGGGGTAATGTTGTCAGCACTCGTTGCTAAACTAGGTTTTTGGGTTTTTTTTTGCAGATTCTTCTAATCTAGGTAGAATGATAAAACAGGCTGTGTTTTCAACAGGAGCCAACACTGTTAAAGATGTCAGTCCCCCAAAGGCTGTGGCACAACCCTGGAGTGAGTGAGCAGCTGCCTCTGCAGGTCCAGGTGATGAGGACAGGCTGATCTGCAGCTTTCAGCAGCCAAAAGAGCTCAGGGGGAGACAGACTGACTGTGGGAGCAAACTATGGGGGAAAGCAGGCAAATCTCTGTTCTTCAGGCAGATGGCCTGTGGAAAATAATCCTGAGGAGAGTAAACAAGTCCCTGCCAAGAACTTCAGGCTAGGGAGAGGCAATGATTTGTGAACTTATAAAAGGTTTTGAAGGCCAACATCTGGAGGACAACCTTGGGCTGAGCTGAGCTGGCCTATCACCCAGAGAAAGGGCAAATCAAATCCTTGACAAATGAAACAGAATATCCCTTTCTTTCATATGGCATTATTTTATGTATTTTCAATGGTGTTAACTCCCACAGCAAGTACATGAACATGCCCCAATACCTTTGCCACATTTGCTGTACATTCACACACAAATATCAGACCATGCTCTCTGGTGGATCAGCACTGGTGCTCCACACAAACTTTACATCTTTGCCAGAGCTGCCTTCAAAACATTACAAGAATATTTCCTTACCAGAAGGATAAAAACAAAAAAAAAAAACAAAAAAAAAACAAAAAAAAAAAACAAACAAAAAAACCCCCAAAAAAAAATCCACCAAGAAATCTGAGGGCAGCCCAATAGATGATGAATGACACATAGTCCAACTTCAAGGCAAACAGTAAAAATACAACAAGCTAATTGACTGACCTTTTCCTTCAGTTCTCCCAGGAAAGCTGCATTTTGGCCAAGAATGAATTCTGCTGTGTCTTGAAAACAAGTCACCCACTGATATTCCAGACAGTCTGCAATGGTCACCTAGAATACAACAAAACCCAAAAGGTTATTTCATCCAGTTGCCTTTTCCTCCAGAAAGAAGACAACACAAAAGAAAAAAAAAAAAATCTCAAAGCTATAGAGAGTTTTAAATTCCCAGTTAACTCTCAGAGCCTGACCTGTGTGTCCATTCAATCACTCTGGGTGGAAAGTAGTGACTTCCTATCTTTTTTAAGCCCCACAGAATGTCCATAACTTAACACGAGTTAACTCTGGCAGTAGATTGAACCGATCATAGCAGGAAAACACTGATGGATGCTCAGCTGTGTCCTGCTGCCACTGAAGAGCCACGAGCAGGAACGGGTATCCCAGAACAAGAACCACCAAGGGGGACAGCAGCAACTCTGCAAACTGAATTCACTTTTCACATACCTGAGTACTTGAGCATAAATTCATGGAACATTATGTTATGTTACAAGGAAACTATCAAAACACTCAAAGATAGTTAAAAGTTAAAGATCAATTAAAAGATTGGTTTAGTTAAAAGATCAATTTCCAGCCTCACATGCATTTCCTGGCTGCTTTGACAATTAGGAATGAGGAAATGGGAGGCACTGCTCTGAAGGCCTTGAGTGCACCCTTAGCATCCTCTTTATATTCTACAAGAATGACTCTGCTATGTAAAGCAGTTCATGTGTTCCTAGAAGTTATCTGATAAAAATTATTCAGAAGCAGTTTGTGTTTTAAGGAGGCTGCTTTTAGGGGTAGTTCCCTTCTCTCTGCATGCCCACCTGGCAGAGCATTTATAAAAAGCAGATACAACTCTAATTCATAATGTAAAAAAAAGGAGAAAGTTCAATGCCTATGGTGTAAGTGGGCATCACAATAATAATCCCCAGACAACTTTCTAAAGCAGACTCCATTAAAGCACGAGGCAGAACAATACCTACCAAAAAAAAAAAGCTGTACTAAATATAGGTAGCAGCTGTAAAAGTGCAATTACTGCTCTCCAGAAATGCCATTTTACTTCAGTTTATCTTCACTACTGAAGAGGCGGGGGCCATCTGTATTCTGCACTGCATAGTACACTTGGAAACCAGAACCAACTGAGCTAGCAGCAACTTTTTGGCAAAGAGAAAAGCTTTTAATTGGAGCACTAAGAAAACAAACTGCTAATCAGCTCAGTGTAACATCCCTTCACTCAGGTAACAGCACACAAAGCAGCTCAACACCCTGTAACTCAGAGGCAGCACAGACAGACAAACAGCACCCTCAAAAGATTTCCTGCTTGGATTGTGCTGGGAACGTGGCAGGAAACGCCCTGAAATCTGATCCGGGTACTCACCAGGAGCATCAGGCGGTACTTGAAGTTGGGGAACTCGCGGTCGCACTTCTCGCAGCGGTAAAGTCCGTTCTGCTGGTCTATCACTTTCTTGTTGCAATCCTGAGAGGGACATGCCTGGTACATGCAGTTCTCTTTGCGCAGATGTACAATGGTGCCCACACAGCTAAAATAATCTGCCTGCGAGAGTGAATGTGCAACATTAGCCTCAAAATACTCAATGTTTTCCCCATTCTGAATTAACTACAAAAGCAAGGCAACCATACTTGGATATTTAGGATTAGAAAGCTTAACAGCTATGGATTACTGGGAAACTGTAAATCAACCCCTCTGTTGCAATAATTTTTAGGCTTCCATTATGTTAATAAAGCCCCTACAGCAAGATTATTTTGTGTTTCCATTGCAGGAAACTCCAATTGCTAGGTCTTCTTTAGATAAAGCATATTTGATTCTCCATTGTGTCTGTTCAAATCTGCACTTTTTCACAGGATTAAGATTCTGCACTTTCCTACGCTTCTTTCAGGAACCAATACAAAAAACAGAAAGCCTATTGTGTAGTGTTACAGATAAGCATTTGATTAAACTATAGCCTACAGAACAAAATACCCACTCACCACACTGAAATAATCATCATAATGGTTTAAGACCACGGTCAAGTCTTTCAGCAGAAAAATAGAGGTTGCTCAAGAAACATGGGCAAAAAATGTCACAGAAAATAGCTGAATTTCAGGTGAAGTGAAAGTGTTCAGAGCCAGGCTGGATGGGACCCTGAGCAACCTTATCTAAGGGGTGGCATCCCTGCCCACGATAAGGGGTTTGGAAAGAGGTGATCTTTAAGGTCCCTTCCAACCCAAACCATCCTATGATTTTAAAGTTTTTTTTTCATGGATAGAAGTTCTTGTATATTCCAAACAGCTTAGCACTTTGGTCTGAGACAGAAAAAAAATCACCAAAAAAACCCCACAAAACAAAACAAACAACAAAAAAAATTGAAACAAAATAAAACCCAAAAAAAACCCACAACAAAAAAACAAAAAACCAGCATAAGCCTAGAGAGGTTTCTGGAATGAAAAGCCAAGGACCTGGGGTTTATTACCAGCTTTTCTATTGACCAAGTGTGCACCCTTGAAAACCACTTCCTCCTAATGCACCTGTTTCTCCTAGAACACTCTGTGCTGCTGCTTTGAACATCTTTGGGGTAAAAACATCCTCCCTTCCCTTACATGAGGCTTAGAATTCTCTTGCAAACAAAGTATCAGGTTGCAACATCAGCAACAAGCTTGGATTTATTTGAAAAACAATAATATTAATTAATAGCATAAATTGCAAGACAGTAAACACCTACTGCTCAACACTTTGACTGCTTCAATAAGAAGAATACCTGCACAAAGCCTCGCTTTTTATTTTCTCCCCAATACACAAAGCTTGCACTGAGTGGCCATGCCTTACCTTATCTCCTTGTCCCAAGTTCTCAGATTTGGCTTCAAACAAAGTTTTCCAATTGGTATTTGCTCCAGCTGCTGGCCCACCCCTCACATCAGAGATGGAGGTACATTCCAGAAGCTGCCCCTCAGAGTCAAACCTGCAACCACAGAGATGCACTTCTATTTTTGGAGAGCAGACCACACAGACTTATCAAAAGCTTACGTTTATTTTCATGTGCTTGATACATGAGGGATTTTTTATCAATGATTGCAAAGGAAACAATTACAGTAATATGTGTATATTGCAAACAAAAATAGCATTTCAGAATAAGTTAATAGTCTGACTTAATTAGCACAGTATTTTATAAACCCACAAAAGGAGGACAGCTTTGTTCTATATAACTGCAATTTGTTTGCCAGCTAGTGGTCAAACCACGCACTGCACACTTCTTAGAGGCTGGCAGATAACAAGATTTAAGGGCATCAAGATATTTCCATAATTAAAATTAAATTACATGGTACCATTATCTTCGCAGCAGCTTCGAAAGGAAAAGCAAATAGCATTGAAAAGATTATGCTTCCTCTGTTAAAATCAGAAAGCACAGCTCTTCAGCAAAAGGTTGCACTGCATTCCCGTTGTGATGGGCTTTGTGATTTCACAAACACACCAACGAGGCTCCAAGATTGAGCTTAATTAAAGCGTGACAGTAATAGCTCAGACCCACAATCAATTTTATCTCCAACAAGCCTCTGAAGTATGGGAGAGCTCAATGACAAATGGAGGATGCCATTTATTTCATCCACATTTGGGTGATGTAACTGGAATCTGAAGACTCGGGATTCACAAGTCTGATGCTGTTGGCACTTAACCCTCTTCACACACACACACACCACATTCATACTTAAAACAGACAATTTAACAGCTACTTGCAGGAGAAGCAACAATGAAATCGCTTTGTTTTGCTGACAATAAAAGAGTTATTTTGCTATCTGAAAAATATCTGGCAAGAACTAGACACTGAGAGATGTCAAACAGTCCCTCCACACTAACTGAGTGTGTATCAGATTCCACACAATGGAAAAGCCTGTGGAAAAAAAATACCATTCTCTCAGATCAAGCCTCAGAAAGTAGAGCTGGTCAAGCCTGATTTCATGCTGCCTTCCAAGGCTTTGGGTCAGCATGCACTAGCCCGATTTCAATTTTTCAAGGTCTGTCATGGAATGAAAAGTTTTTTGAATTGAACAACTTAAGAAGGACAGCCTTCCAGGCTCTAGGGCTTGCAAGCCAGAGAAGCCTTTGCAGCTCTGGAAGCCATAGCCTCTGCCACCTTCCCTCAGTGCTACACACGCTGCTCAAGTACAGAGAAACAAAATAAAACAAATACTCCGCAGGAGGTTGAAACAAAGCGACATAAACACATTCCTACCATCCTCGGAGCTTGAAAGCCTCTGGGCTATCAGGGTTGATGACAACTGTGCTGGAGGACAGGACAGACAGGCTTCTGCCACCAAAGTCAGAGACACGGGCTCCTTTGATGGCAATCACAGGTTGTCTGGAACCATCAAACTGTTCGGCCTGCATGTGTGAAAAACCAGAGAGCAGCAGCAGCAGCAGCACGTTACAGGAAAGGCACTGAACTTGTGGTCATAATTCACAGATCATGACAAGAGACCAGACCTGAATCAAACTGCCCCACTGTTTCTAAAAGGTAAGGGTTTGAATGGTGTCATTAGGAGTTTAAGCAAAGGTAGGTGACAATTTTCTGTGCAATCCTAACACCCTGTTTCCTGGGGAACCAGAGAATCCTTAAATCACACCACGGGTTTGTTAGAAAGGACTGGTCCCTTCTGTCAGCAGCTTTACAGCAGGATTTTAGGAAGGGAGATGTGTTGTGGGAATGCAAACAAAATTAATTGTTCATATCAGACTCCTCAGGAGATGAAACAACTCACTCAGCTTCACTGAGCCAATCATGTCCATCTTACTACCACTTACACAAAAGTGCAGCTATGCTGACCAAACATTTTTACTCAACTTTCCATCTTGTGTTTTTTATGTCATAAAGCTGCTCTAATGCTGTTCAACTGCCATCACCTGAGTAGTCTGACACTAACAAAGAACCTCATGGCATGAGAGAGGATCTGAAATGTATAGATTTTATGGACCCCACACCACTCAGCAAGCAAGGGGAGGACCATGTACTTGAAGATAACAAATGAGCTGGAGTTGCAGCAGTACTTACTGTACCCATGAGATGCAAAAAGAACAGAAAACACATCCCAGCAGTCATGGCAGTGACTGCTGGAAAGGACATGCAGATTCTGACCCTAACTGTGCCAGCTGCAAGCCATACATCACTCCCCCTCAATGCTTATTGATATTTCTATTCTACAAGCAAGCAAACAGATTTAACTTTGCAAAATGCAGACCCTGATCTCTGCTGGAAGAGTTATGCCAGGAATTGTATACCAGTAGTCTCTCCTATTATAACCTAGTTCAATCTTAAGGCTTTGCAATACTGAACTTCAGTTTACTTCATCTGTATCAGCAGATGGTTAATGGTGTTTAGGTACCTACAGTATCAGTGCACTTGATCATTTAGCCATAAAGCATCACTGTAAAGCTGGCAGGATCACACCCATTTTATAGACTGCCACATAAATCCCTAAGTATCTATAACAACAGTGGAAAACAAAGTAGCCTGTTAAAAAGATAAGGAAAGAGTTTACTGCAACTGTTCAAACTTTCACTTCCAAGGCTCTGATGCTTTAAATTCCCAGTCTGAGACAGAGCCTCTCCACCTGCTCATTAGGGGTAATATGTATCTCACCCTACAGATAAAATTTGTCTTATTTGAGACAGCCATAGCCACCAGGCTTTTCCATCATCAAACTGCAGCTCACACCCTTTCCTAAAGCAGGAGCCCGTTACTTTCAGTATTTTGGCTTGAGACATAATGTCTGCAGTTGTTCAGAACACATTAGTCAGATCATGTCAGCAGTTTGTCAGGGAAAGGTTAAGAACATCACACCTGAATGCAAGCAGACAGTCTTTCACCTTCTCTCGGCCCCTGATCCTTGGACACCCAGGACTGTGGCAGTGCTGTGCCCATCTCAGGTGACAACAGCACTTCCTAGCCTTACACCAAGGAAGCTTTGTTAAGAGCAGGTAAGAGAGCACATACCTCATTTCCCCACAGTGTAGCTGTCACCAGTTTCCCTGATGTATCCATCAGATGCACGTTCCTCTTTGAAACCTCCCTATTGTTAGCTTTCACTGTAATTTTAGTGACATCTTCGTAGCTCTTGCAAATTCCAATTACATCTGAGAAACAGTTACAATTTAGAGTTACTCAAGGGTCACAATTGGAGAACACAAGATCACAAGAGAAGAATTCAAACCTACTGTCAGATTTTTACCTTGTATCCCAGCTCCCTATTGAAATGAAATCTGATATGGAAATTAAGTGTATTATGGTAGGAATGCTCCACTACAGAACTCTTCAGTGCTTTAATTTTGTTGACGCAGTCATTAAGATATTCATGAATGCAAGCCTCACCACATTAGAGAGATCAAGGCATTGTACTATCTTCTCCCATCACATTCTGTCAAAGGACTTCAGTCCTGCTCATGTAACACACTTGATGTTAAAGCGCAAGCAAGAGCCTTCAGAGTGACTGTAACACAATGAAACAACTGGCTCGTGCCTCCGCCTAACTCTGCAATTACAAGCTGCAACTTTAACAGGTCTGCATGCTCAGGTGGTAAGAGCTAAAGCAATCCCCTGTGCAGTCCCTAAAAATACACCACTTTTAATATTACCCATCTACCTTTAAAATCCCCAGCTGAATGTCTCTGAATCACAGGCATCTTGTGCCTCTGAAACCTGAGAACCCTCGCCCCCACCCAAAGCCTCTGATTTTTTCCGGAGTACTCTGCCCAATGAATTACAGAAAAACAAACCTCCAATACTTCATAAAGCAAGCCAAAACAGTCATGCAACTTGGACTTGGATGCAATGAATTATGCCAAAATCACTACAGAGATAATTAGATAGTGAAAGAAAGCAAGACCACAGAAGGTATGAAATGCACACATGCTGAGCAAGGGCATTTTTTCTTTCAGCCTTTTTCTGTGGAAAACAGCGATCACAGTACAATAAACAACTATCACCTACTGTCTTCAGTTTGAAGCACAAGTTTGAAGAATAATTGTTATATATTGTTAGAAAACAGGCAAAATCATCTTAACAGGAAAATTGCCTGAGGAATTTTTAATGGCAACCATCACTGGATGACTTCAATTAAGAGATCACAACACTCGAAGCATCCTATGCTCACTACCTGCCCAGAATTCAGGGCACAAAAATCAAACTTCAAAGCTTTAAAATTTGCCATTTTTCTACTTCGACTGACCAACAATCGAGTCTTTGGGCGTGTTCTCCAAGTCAGAGATGGATACAAAATCAAACTGAACAGATGGAAGATGCTGGGCATCATCACAGGGCACAACTGAAGTCTCATTAGTGAACGTAATCTCATAGTCATTCTTAACAGCTGTATATTGCTTGTTAGCAGTCTTCAAATTGCCTTTGGTAAAATAATATACCTACAGGAGAAAGCAATGAAACAGGGGGTATTATCAGTAGTCAGGGAAAATAGATTGTGTTCACCTTTAAAAATCCTTGCTAGGCTCAAGTTCCTCTTTTCCAGCTCCTGTCAGTCTAAGAAAGCACAAAGCTACCATACCTTGTTCAATTCAATGAGTGGAAAGAACTTGTCTGCTTGATCGTTGAATGCAGTAGCTCTAATCTCACCCTGCAGGAAAATAGGGGAGCTGGTCAGAAGTGAAATTTGGCATGGAAAAAGATTAAAAAAAAATTAAAAATCTTTGCAATGTTAAGTGGTAGCAGTCCTGCAGAGACAGTGGGGTCTGCCAGGGTAGCTCCAGGCGTGTGAGAAACAAACAATATTCTCTTCACATCTGTAGTTAGAGCTAAAATGACATATTCTACACCTGACAATCAAACCTCATATTCAAGTCTCATTAGTACATCTACAGCTTCAGAATAAAATGCATAAGAACTGCATCCATCATAGAGACACCTCTGAAAATGCCAGTAAAACTGGCAGTGATGAAACAAAATTCAAATACACCCCACAGCTCCACAAGTTAGCACACAGTATATTGTGATGGCTCCCACTCAGATATGTCTATAAGTAAGAATTAATAACAATTATACCCTCACTAGATACAAACACCGTTTAAAAAAAAAAAGGAATATAGACACTATGCAGAGAAAACAAATGCCTGGTGACAACACGTTACATTATTAACCTCACATTTTACACTCAATATAATCTAGCAGAATCTTGTTTGTTTTCACGACAGAAGGCTGTAATTTGATAAGAGGCTTGACAAACTGCAAGTTCAGTTAGATTAACCAGATACCATTCCCCAAACAAACCACAAAGGAAATTTCTCAGTGTTACAATAATTTGTACTCCAATTTCCTCATGAAAATTGAAAGCTTGTAACTTGGAGGTAACGCTCCTCTCACTCCCTGTTTTGTAAGGTGTAGCTCAGCCAGGAGGAGATGTCACTCTCAATCTACAGGAAACCACCACAACCCTCAGTATTAGGTTGTCAGTTTGCATAAACAACTCTATTTTGAAGCTGCAAAAATCCAGTCACACACTATAGACTTTGATGAAAAATAATCAGCAATGCTGCACATTTAAGACTTCATTCTGGATAAAAACTGGCACGTTGATGTGCAACTTAATGAATGCAGGGATACAAGTTTCAGTTGTAATAAAAAAAATCATTTCCGAAAAATGCACTTTATTTCCTCTATTCTGTCTTTATGAAAGGTTCATCAGCATCTGGCATTACATTATCTTTGTCTCAACATATGACACTTACACTTTCATCAACCAGCTCTATGGAAAAGAGCTTTCCTTCCCCACGAGAGTTGCTCCACGTGCGGATCTGACCTTTTTGGGTAACACGAGCACAAATGGTCCACCTGAAATCATTCAAGAAATCACTGCTCTGCATCTCTTTGCATCTTTTTAAAGAAGAGATTGACTTGGCAAACCTTTGGAACTGGAATGTGACTATTTAAAAGCCAGAATCTTCCCACTGCACCTCGGCAACTCTTTGCTTTCTGTTTTAATGGCCTAGACCATTAAAGACAGAAAGTTGTAGGGAAGGCAACAAAGCAGCCATAAAACATCCAGTATGATAATAATAGTGAACAATCCTTCTGCACAGAAGCAGGCCTCAAATCTTTTACTCTTCTAGGGTACATTTCTCACACAGCAGTTTGCCTGCTCTGAAAAGCCACGCCAGAACTCAAGAGCTCAATTATAGGATTCGCATTTAACTTGGGTAATCAAATCAGTTTGCATAACTTAAAAATGTCATTCACTAAATAATTACATCCTCATGCTTTTCAACAGCTCAGTAGCTGAAGTGAATAGCTTACTGAGCTG
This sequence comes from Molothrus ater, assembly GCF_012460135.2. Classification (NCBI taxonomy): domain Eukaryota; kingdom Metazoa; phylum Chordata; class Aves; order Passeriformes; family Icteridae; genus Molothrus; species Molothrus ater. The sequence goes on along the minus strand of NC_050498.2, from coordinate 6,626,393 downwards.
TTTTGTCATTAAGTTACCAAAAAGAAGGTTGCTTTAGGAAAAGAAAAAAACCCAGACAAGTCAATCGATTTTCAACTAAAATATTAAAAACCTATCAAGCTCAGCAGGGCAGCTGCACCAAGACAATGGCAAGGCAAATCTCAGATTGTTAAGAGTGTTGATGCAATTTAAAAAGATAAAAAAAAAGAAAGAAAACAACACCCTTCTCCACAGGAAAAAATATCAGAAAACAAAACTCTAAACAAAAACCCAAAACAACAACAAGAAAACAAAACCCCATAAAAACAAAACAAAGCCCACCAGTGTTTCTGTGGAAGGTTTTCTGCTTGTTTCTCTGGGTGGTTTTGTGGTTGCTGTTGGGTTGGTTTGTTTGAACTTAACCAATAAAATCCAAAGAACTCAATGAATTATTTGACAGAGACTCACACATAGAAAATCAAAACAAAGCTATTGTTCCTCCATGCCTGTCAGATGAACAAGGCCTGGCAAACCACAAGGACTCACTTGGACTGGTATGGATTCAAGCTGGCAATGGGCACCACTTTGATCTGAGACCCCCCAGGTGTCTTCAGGGCACTGGGAGCACTCGCTTTTCCAAACTGGTTGGAGGGAGCGTGGTACTTGGGAGCAGCAGGACCTTCCAAAAACCACAACAGAGCAGAGAGGAATTCAGCCTCACACACAAAAATCAGGTTAAAACCAACTCAGGGTGCAGAACTTCCCCACCATGGCATGGGGAGGGAACACTCTGTGCCATGTGGGCACCACAGAGGGGCTTGGGGCTTCTTGCATCATTTCTGCTCTTGGTCACAAGTGTTTTCTAGGCTGCAAAATGCTGCAGAAGAAACACTCTCAGACCTTTTGGAGTGCTTGCACTTATGTGGAGATGTGTCCAGAGTCAACCACTTGAACAGAGTTTAAGTGGCAAACAACTGTTTTGCAGTAAATCCTCTAAAATAACAGAATTATAGGGTGGTTTGGGTTGGAAGGGACTCGTTCCAAACCCCTGCCAAGGACAGGGACACCTTCCACAAACAATCTTACCCAGAACCACATCCAACCCAGCCTTGAACACTGGGAAGTGTTAGAACAAGACACCACTTGGGGGAACAACTAAGGAAAAACACCCTACAAACAGTTTTAACATAAAATGATACTGCTAATTCTAACCTCAAACTTGTCAATGTATATGCAAAAAAACTCTTGTGATCAGCTTTGAGCAAGGAAGGAGAAGCTTGTTTTCTGCTGCAAGCTTCTAAGCAAATGTCAAAATTTTACTATTTAAAAATCCTTCCTAAACACAGGGGTAAAGAATACAGACAAGTTAAAGCAGCACCAAGAATTAGGATTGACAACTTTTTAGCTAAAAAAAAAAAAAAAGTCTACAGGCTGACATTTAAATTGACTGCATCTTCCAGTATCTCACAGAAATCTTGATCAAAAAACCACGTTTCTTGATGTACTATCAAATAATTTCAGTGTATTGCCTAAAATGCTTGGCCTCCATCTCAGCACTGGTAACACACACAGTTGGTGGCCAGCTCCAAACTGCAGCCTAATTTGGGTGTCCACAGAGCACTGTTTCAAGAATGCAGTGTAAACTGAATAAAGTTGGGTTGTTTGGGATTTTTTTCCCTTAGGGAAGAAAAGGGACAAATTTTCCCCCCTTTTATAACCAGTTCTCTTGAGAGAATTCACCTTGTCGAGCTATGAGTTCCTCCTCAATGGAGAGCGTCTTATGCAACACCACTAAAGAAAGGATTTTATTCAAACTGAAGCTGTAGTTCCTCACTGATCACATATCAGAATTCCTGCCCAGGATGACTCTTACCTGCTCCAGACAAATTGCCATTTTGCTGCTGTGGTTTGCTGGCTGCTGGGTTTCCTGCTGGAGCTGCAGAACGTTGCCCTTGTCCTGGTAATTAAAATGGAAAGAGACCATAGAGTAGGGAGCACATTAAATAAAAGTAATCTTTTAGGAAATTAGACTTGCATGCCAAAAAAAAAAAAAAAATTAAATAATTAAGCCCACAGAGACCATGCTAAACTCCAGGTATTTAAGACACAGGAGCAGCCAGGTATCTGTTGAACACTACCATGAAGGAATTCCAGTCAGATCTCTTTCCTCAAGCAACTGCTTTCTACTTGGAAAGAACTCAGGGCTGATGGTGATTTAAAAGGACAGCCCTGAAGTAATCTTGACAACTTTTCAGTGTTTATCAGCTGCTATTGCTCTGACAGGTAGTTTCTGCTCCTACCTAAGAGCTATGATAAAAAAACTGTAGAGAATTCTGTCTCATCACTCAGAAAGGGCCAAAAATCCACTGGGTAAAGTCAAATCTGAAGTTAACCCAAGACAAAGAAAATACCTGCTGCATTTTATTTCTGAAATATGAAGATGTTTAATGTAGGGGTGATGGAGCCATCACTTCAGAATTCACCAGGGCTCCTCTTGGCACACAGCAGTAAATTGCTTAGAGACCAAAGTGATGCCATAGTAAGAAGTGTCCATTTTTTTAGATTTCAGGACTTTTACCTGCTCTAAATTAATGATAAATTACAAGGCAAAGAGCAGACAGGCATATCTAAAGTCCATTAAAAGACTAATCTACCATTCAAAAATTTGAATTCCTTTACAATGTAATTTGCCTCAAGATGAGAAGATATCCTACCTTTTTGTCCTTTTGGACACAACTAATCCTTAAGGTCTTGATTTACAGGGAGACCTAGGCCTGAGCAGGCAAGAACGCCCATGATTTGGGATGTGAGGAGGAAGATGCTCAGAGAAAGTGAAAAAGGTCAGACCAAGCCTGGAGAGCACCACGAGGAACAAAAGCAGAGAATCCCAGGACAGAGGGATGGCACCAAACTACAGGAAAGGAGCAGAAGCAACACAAGGAGATCCCAGTGAGGTGTTGCCTGATGTGGTGGAGTCTCCAGAGGTAACCCTCTGGTTATTTTTAATCCAAAATCCAGGTCCTTGCACCAACCCCAATCTCTAAGTTGCCGCAGTAGAGTCACATCGGTGAACTGGTGACAGTCTCCCTGGCAACAGCGTGACGTCAAACTGCAAAATGTGTATTTACTGCAGGTTCCACTAGATGGAGGAGCCAGGTCTCCCCCTTGCTCCATGGCCTCAGGTGCTCAGAGGGTCAGCACTCCACACCCAAATTCATTTTGTGCAAGGGAAGGTGGAAAAAAACCCAACAAGACGCATTAAGAGAAAAATATGTCTGGTCAGGGGAGGAATGTTCAGGAAGAACAGAATGTGGGTATGAAGCAGCAAGAGGTTTCCTTATTGCTTTTGTTCCAAATATGTTTCTTTCTGTAGGAATTTGTGATTAAAAAAAAAAAAAAACTCCACTGAAAACCAAACCAAAGACCACCACATCCATTGGAACACGTGTGCGTTATGAAACACAAATTCACATTTTAATGGCTGCCTACCCACAGCCGAGTGTTTCTCAACAGAGTAAGAATAAATTCACACATCTGTGCATGTGTTCAAATACAGAAGTAGCAGAAATATCTCTCCAATTTTCTCGCTTGCAGAGCCTAGGGACTCCTAAACTGTGATTTTTGGTGGCTGGTGGCCTACAGATCACTTAAAGTGCTCAGAAAACCGAGGAGGCTGCCTGGTTTTTGCTGTTCGTTTTTATTAGCAGGAGGTGAAAAAAGCAGCTGAAATACCTGCTCACATTTCTGCTGTGTGTGGTAGATTAGGTAAACCCAAGACCTTTGCCTGCAGCTGCCCCACAGCCCACTCAAAGGCAATAACTGTGTAACAGGAACCCTCAGCTTCCAATAATTTGTCACCATGAGGTCTTGCCACAGTGCCATGACACAAGACCTGCCCCAGAACTGAGCAGCAGGGAAGGGAGAGAAGGGGAGAAAATGCACTTTGGAACAATACACCCCTAAATCACAGCAGTGGGAAGGGCAAGAGTAAAGAATTCGAGTGAATGTGCAAGTACATAAACATCTCAACACGGAAAGATTAATGACAGAAGTTAAACATAAGTAGCAAGTCAGTGTCAAAGTGAAAAGGAAGTCCAGCATCAGAGTAATTTGAATGAGATTAACGACAGTAATAACACAACCATCCAGTCTTCAACAAGAACTAAACTGCTCAGTCTTAATTTTCAATACTATTATGAGAGGCTGCCTGAAAAGTTTTTATGATTTGTAATAAGAAGATCGTGTCTCCAGCTTCCTTGTTAGGCAGATTAACCACCTACTGCTCCCATGTAAAGTGGCCAAAAGCCAGCTTCTCACCCCCCTGGGTCCCACTGTGCTATTACAGTCTGAGAAAGAATATTCCTTAATCCTAGGTCTGGCAGTCTGAGATCTGTATTTCAGGGAAAACCAGAAGTAGGGCTAAAATATACATTTTTTTAAATACCAGAACTTTTTTCTTAACAGAACCCATGAAATACATTTAAGATGCTCATTTTGCATTAGCTGAGTGTCCCTCAAAAATACAATTTCTTAATATATACAGGAACTTAGAGAATATGCAATTTGAAATACACACCTCTGCCATTTCATCAAGGCCTTCATGACAAATCTTGCAGCTTGCAGAGCAGCAAGGCTGGGTTAAGCTTACCTAATCTAAACTATTACTATCTTCTGTATCAGAAACTTTATTTAGCATCAAATAAAAGGGTATGAAGTTGTCAGAATAAGATCAGTGTTAAAATGAAATACACATCACATATTTTTGGCATCTTTTACCTAGTGCAAGCCCACACATATTATGACCACAGACCTGTAACATCTCCAAAAGAGTTTAGATTTGAAACCTTCACTGCAGAGTATTTTTGTAAGTCCAAATGAAGAACACAACTTTGATCAAAGTAATGGTAATTTTACCAGAATTTATAGTTAAAGGTATATTTTCAGCTCAATTCTGTCAGATACCACGTTCTCAGTGGTTTCTAAGCAACAATATAACTGAAAAACACTATAGTTCACAAGCTCTTGTATCACATAAGCAGGGAAATGGGAGAAAGGCACAAAACAGTCTGCTCAGTAGCTATTCTGAAAGTCTTGGTCTCTACAGCAACTGTGGGATTAAACCATAAAATCTGAGATGTCAACACATTTTTTAAACAGCAATTAGCTAAGTAACTATCAAAGGAACAAAGGATTCTTTAGGCTCATTTAACATACGCCCCTCTTAATTCCCTTGGAAAAAGTTAATGAAGAAAGATGTCTTTGCCTTTGCAACAGAATAGATTTTTAACCAGAAGAGCAATGTACCTACCACCACTGTTTGTCCCAACTGTTCTACAGAAAACTCTTGCCACTAATGTGTGGTCCCTTAGTAATAAAAATATATTAGTCCACTTCTCTCAGGATAAAAAAAAATATCTTCAGGAAGAGCTGTTTGCTATTAAATTCCAGCCATTATCTGTGTATACATCACTGACAGAGCTGTTCAAATATTTTCTTTAAGTGCTTATTATTCTCTCTCCTTTTTAAAAGATCAGAATTAGAAGAGCAGAACAGACTTTTCAACATTCTCAGAGGGAAAAATGTTTTAATTTAAAAAACATTTTCATGAGAACTGCAAGCTCAGCACACAAAAGTGAAGAACACAGTTATTTATGCAACATAACAGGTCCAAAGAGATTCATGGCAGGTCAGATTAAGGTCCACCCAGTGCCTCAATCCTTTTTCAGCTGGGCATGGTAGGAATGGGTGCTTAGGGAATTCTGTGCTCTCCATGTTTTCATACCAGTCTCTCGTCTATGTACTTGGAACAATCTAGGTTTTAATGCTTCCTGCACCTAACATTCATGCAGAGGATGTATTGTTATGTTTAACAGCCTTTAATGGATTTCTCTTTCACATCTAATTGCTTTTTGAACTTGTGCCAATTTTTGGCACCTACCTCCACAAGTTTCATCATTTAACTGTGCAGTTTAGGGGTGTGGTGCAGCCTTTGTTTTACAACCACTGCCTGACAACACAAGAGCTAAAGAGCATCAAAGGAACATAGAAAAGAGAGAGAGAGATTCATCATTCTTTATTCATCCCCTCTATGCCATCTTAGACTTTTACAGATCATTATTCCATCTTCCTCCTCCTGTTTCTTTCCAGACAGGAGAAATTAGAATCTATTTGATTACTCATTATGAGGAGACATAAAATCGCTTCCGTTTACTTACTGGAACTCGAGGTAGAGACCACTCACTACAATAAAAACCTGTCAAGGTTATAAGGGATGGATGCTCCAAACACCATGGAGAGACTCAAGCTTCAGCCATGGTGCAGAGTTTATTAAAACAGGAACACACCCCAGTTTGTGTGACACGAACAAAAAGTATTTTCAAGATCTGGACTTCCTCATTCCAGGCATAAAAAAAAACCTGAACGTATCTGCCTGCTTTTTTCACGTGAAAGAGAGAAGCTGAAAGGCTCTGAGGTGACAGAAAAGTATTTACTTACAGCTACTCACCCTCATTGTATGGCTGGGGATTGCCTATAGGCCCACCAACCTGATCAGCAGTTTGCAGGACATTCACATCCATCAGGATCACCACTCTCCTGCAACACAGAACAGACAGCAAACAAAGACTGTCACCCCCTCTGCAACTCCCATCTCTGGATATCCTCTGCAGCAGGTGAGAAAGCCAAGCATTAAGATGCTGATTCTTTGGATGAAGGATCTGGGAGACAAAAGCTTTCCACGTCAACTAAGCCCCCTCTTGAGGGACAAGTAAGCTTGAAACAATATCAAGGACACTTCATATCACTGCATCAAGGACAGGCCTGAACAGGCACCAAAAATAGCTTGGGAAACCATTGTGTTTTAGAAGTAGCTAAACCATATCAGATTTTTATTCCCTGCTTCAAAAGTCGTTGTCTTCTCCCCAGAATAAAAAGAACAGAAACCTCAGTTCATACCCTGCTAGACATATACACAGTTTTTCTGTTATAGTTTCACCTAGATCCCTTCTAATTTTGCAATATCCCACCCCCTCAAATTTTCCTCCTATCCTATTTCCTCAAATTTTAAGAAAAGACCAGATCCCACATCACCTAAGTAACAAGATACCTTTATTGTTTCTTTCCAACAGCAGATAATTTTAAGGAAGCTTTGTGCAAGTATTTGGAGTATTCCAGCTAGAGTTGGAGTATTGCAACTGGAAATTTTATATTACTAAATCACTGTACCGGATATCTGATCCCACCAGAGTCACATTCTGCAATTTATTTCTTCTATGACTGGTGCTGTGGACTTTCCCCCTCACACCCTAAAGCCTGAGTATTGTCAGATAATCCCAACCAAAAGCACTTGGCCTCTGCTTAGTCACAAAGCACAGAGCCCCCACAGCTGCCTTTCTGTAGGGCTGAAATTAAAGATTATCACAAATACCTTCCATCTTTCAGGCTGTTGACAATGAATCTGTTAACCTGGCAAACACATCGAGCTGACAAGCGTTCCTCTTCCACCAGGGAGTTCAGCTGTGTTGCCAACATGAACGCTGCAGGAGCAGAAGGAAAACATTGAAACAATTCACAGTGCCAGCCTTAAAAGGGGCTGCCACACCTTTTCCAGCCAGTCAAGTATTACACTGGATCTCCAGCGTGACAAAGAAAACAGTGCAACTGCTAAGAAGTCACCAAAACTGACTATAAACTATGCTGTATTTATTCCCCACAGTTCAGAGTACAGTGATAGCTAGAATGATTAGTACATCAAAAAACTAAGAGGAAGATTAAGCTAAATTTACTTTTAAATCAATGTTACATGTATAGGTTTCTTTACTTTCATTATATCCTGCAGCAAGTTGATTGCTTATATTTCACAAAGTTCCAAAAGTCAAAGATTTCACCTAAATGACAAAATGCAGTTGCATACTTCAGAGTCTGTGGCCCAGTGAAAAAAACACATTCTCCTTCAATATCTATTTCAGCACTTTGCATCCAGTCATCAGACCAGGAATTTCATCACCCTTAGCATCTCCACACTTAGAAAAACCTCACTGCAGCTTGTCATACTCACAGGAGAGAGTGTTCACCCCATCACTCATCAGCACTCTGTAACGTGGGGGCCCAGTTCCTGTGGCAATAGCCCGTGTATTCTGCAGGGGAAAAAAAAACGCCAGGCTGTCAGTTCACACTTGCTCAGAAACTTCTCAAAACCAGAAATTGACATTAACAACAAGTGACTTATCTACTCGTCTTTTTTGAACGCTACTATCAATGGCACAGCCCAAGTAATGTAAAACAAAATTAAGAGAACTAAAAGTAGAGCAATCTTGCTCGGCTTCTCTGCAGAGGAAAGTCTGGCTCCACTCAGGACCCCAGAGGCAGCCACCGAGGGAAGGGACAATACTCACGATGACTTGCAGCACGGGCTTGGAGACTTCCTCCCCTTGCATTATGGCCTGCAGAAACGAAAGAGACGCTCAGAAAACGTTACCGGAACGCCTCGCCACCCACAGGGACCGACCTAGAATCAACGAGCTCGGATGTCTGAGCCCATCGGGCCAACCTATGAAGGGCTGCAGCCAAGGAGCTGAGGAGGAACTGCCGTGGAAGAGCCAGAGACGCGGGAGCGGCCAGGACAGCCCCCCGGGACCAGGCCCCGCTCCGGGCCTGCTTCTCCCCTCGGGACCGGGCCGGACCCGGTGCCCAGGCCCGGCTTTCACCTCCCACCCTGACAACGACCAGATCCATGCCAGCCCATCCCGAGCCGCTCACCGCGATGGCCCCCTCGCTCAGCCGCACGCTCATGGTGGCGTGTCCGCCGCTGCCGCCAAATCCTCCCGCCGTTGCCGCCAAATCCTCCCGCCGCCGCTGCCGCCACCGCCTCCTTCCGGCACCGCCTCACGCCACGCCGGGCGTGCCCCGCCAGCTCGGCGCTACTATTGGCTGTCCGGAGCTGTACGGCGGAAGTGCCGCAGGGTTCCGTGCAGCGACGCTGTGGGCGCCGCCATGGTGATGGCGCTGCCGGTGGCGCGGTGATGGCGCTGCCGGTGGCGGAGTGGCAGGGCCGCACCGCCCGGCTCTGGGCCGCGCTGCAGCCGGCGCTGAGGGAGCGGCTGGCGGCGGCTTCGCTTCAGGACGCGGTGCGGTTGGGTTGCGATGTGCTCCGGTGAGCCGCGGGCAGGGCGGGTGCGGTGCAGGGCAACGAGGGGAGCGGGGACTGGAGCATCTTTTAATGCGGATAAATAATAAAGGGCGGTGTCAAAGGATGGATGAGGCTGCGCTCGGTGGAACCGGGCAATAGGACACGGGGTAACGGGCAGAAAGGGATACCATGGGAAGTTCCATCTGAATAAAATCCCACCTTTCTACCTCCACCTTTTTTAGCAGGTTGGAGGTCGGCCTCGTGTCCCAGGCTGCTGGTGAGAGGACAAGAGATATCGGCTTAAACTTCACCTGGGGAGGTTTGGGTTGGACACTAGTAAGAATTCTAGTAAGAATTTCTTGGCAGAGAGGGTGATTAGGCACTGAATGGGCTGACAGGGAGGAGGTGAAGTCTCTGTCCCTGGAGGTGTTTAAGGAAAGATTGGACAGGGCATTCAGTGCTGACAAACCCAGCATCCCTCACAAGCTGGACATCCATCACTCGATAGCCTCAGAGGTCTTTTCCAACCTAATTGATCCTGTGATTGTGAGAATATGGGAAAGAACTTCTTCCCTGTGCAGTGACCACACAGACTGAGAGTGTGGAGTCTTCCCTCGCTGGGGATATTCCAGAGCCCTCAGGACACAGTCCTGTGCCACAAGGATCATCCTGCTTGAGCAGGGAGGCGGGACCAGGAATTACAAACTGATTCTTCTCCCCTCTGTGTCCTACAGGAGCGAGGAGGAGGCAGCCCTGGTGCAGTTGTGCCACCAGGGCACCCACGGACAAGAAGCCGGAGGCCGCCAGCTGGTACCGGGAGCAGGGCAACCGGGAATTCAAACGGGGCCGGTACCAGGCTGCCCTGAGGCTCTACTCCAAGGTAGGTGTGGTGTGAGGGGGTCCCACCACACCTCACAGCCACAGGGATCCCCTCAGGGGATCCCTCTCAGGATTCTAGCTGGTCAGAGTGACCCTGAGATGCGTTAGAAAGTCTCTTTTCCCAGCCCAGCGCTCGAAGAAGGAGTCAGAACTCTTCAGTTCTGGGTCTCAAAGTTGTTTATTGTGTCTTATCTATAAAATTTTTTCTCCTGTCCAGCTGAGGTCTGCTCAGCAAGACAGTCAGAAGCACTCTGCCTGCCCCTGGGGCAGTGTTATTTTTGTACTAAAAACTATGTGTGCAATATTTACAATTACGTTCCAACACCTATCACCTGTGTTAGACAGTGAGCTTCTATGGAGGCCAAGAAGAAGGAGGAGAAAGGCTGGACTCTCCCATATTCCTCCATCTTGCCCACTGAACCCCCATTCTAAAAACCCCAAAAATGTATTTTTCTCCCAGTGATAAATTCACTATCATTCTACTTAAACTGTTGTAAGGTTGGTAATTTGTTCCATGGGTCATAATCAAAACCACAGATGTCTTGGACTCTGTGCCAGGGTCTCTGAGCCCCCTGGCAGGGGTCTTGGCAATCCAGGACAGCCAGAGGGATGTCCTGAATTCCGAGAGATCCCCAAGAGAGGGTCCTGCAGCCCCTCGTGGTTGAAGGGTGAGGGGTGAGGAGCAGCTCCCAGGAGGGGATCCCCAAAGAGGGGATCCTGCAGGCCCTGCTGAGGGGGTCCTGTGAGGGATCCCCCCAGGCAGCAGCAGTTCTCTGGTCTCTGCAGGCAGCATCCCATGAGCTCCCTGGGAGCCCCGAGGTGTCCGTGTGCTTTGCCAACCGCTCGGCCGCCCTCCTCCACCTGGGGCACTTTGAGGTGAGTGGGGCCAGGGCTGCACCCACCCCACAAGGTCCTGGGTGCCCCTGGGGTGTTTGATTGTTAGAACAAGAGACAGCAGATCAGCTGCTTCCCAAGCTGTGCTTAAAGCGTCCATAGCTCAACTTTCCTACTTGGTTTCCACGTCAGGATGCTTTATTTGGGCAGCAGGTTGGTTATGCACATGGAATTTGCTGATTGCTTCTATGAGACTGTCTTAGGTGGAATGAAAGAGCATGAGCTGGTTTTCAAGCCCACTTAAAAGGCCTTATCTTTGTTCCTAGGTTTGTTTGGAAGATATTGCCAGGGCTGAAAGCCATGGCTATCCAGACAGGCTGCTGCCCAAGGTCCTGCTGCGGAAAGCTGAGTGCCTGCTGTGCCTGGGGAGGTTACAGGATGCACAGGATATCCTCAGAGGGCTGGAGAGTAAAATTGCTCTGGATGGGGTCATGACTACACACCTGACACGGCTACAAAAGCTAAGTCAGCTGAAGGTTAAATTAGGTGAGAAAGAGAGGTGTCCAGAGCCTGCACAAGGAGAACATGGTGGCACTCAAGGGGAGCCAGAGATCTGGGAGGAGAACAACAGGATTTCAGGTGCATCCTCATCCCTGAGCCTGAGTTTTGATGCAGACAGAGGACGTCACTTGGTGGCCTCCCAGGACATCGTGGCAGGACAGAGCCTGGTGAAAGAGGAGGCCTTTGTGAGCGTGCTGTGCCCTGGGGAGAGCCTTCCCCTGCAGGACGGTGACACAGCGTGGGACACTCGAGCCACCAACGCAGACCTTTACTGCCACCGCTGTCTGAGGCAGCTCCTGGCCTCAGTGCCCTGCCAGGGCTGCAGCTATGCCAAGTACTGCAGCCAGGACTGTGCAGACAGGGCATGGCAGCAGTACCACAGGGCAGAGTGTTCCCTGGGAGCGCTGCTCCTCACCCTGGGGGTCTTCTGCCACGTGGCCTTGAGGACTGTCCTGCTGGCAGGATTTGCAGAGGTTAGCAGGCTGGTGGAAGGGTCCCACCATGGGGACAAGAACTTTCAGAACCCTGAGGGAAGCTGCAAGCCTCTCAGTGAGGCAGCAGATGCAGGAGCTGGCAGCAGAGGTGTCCCTGGTTGTGACAGCTGTGGTCGGTACCAGAGCTCCTACCAAGCTCTGTTCCACCTTTTGCCCCACACTGAGCAGCACAGCCCAGAGCACAAGTTCCTCTGCACTCTCAGTGTGGTGGCTCTGTGCAAACAGCTGCAAGCAGCTGGCCTGGAGGCTGCTGTGTTGAGTCAGGAATCGCCTCAGCAGTGGTCCAAACCAAAGACATGTGAGAAAACCTCAGATGAATTGTCCGCAGAGCTGAAGACTGTGGCAGAAGCAATGCTGAGGCATGTGTTGCAGCTGCAGTGTAACGCACAAGCAATCACTGTAATGCAGGAGCTGGGTAAGATAAAAAAATTTAAGCCCTACTGTGTTGTCACATAATGGTTGGGGTTGGAAGGAACCTGTGAAGATGATTCAGTCCAAATCCCTTGCCCAGGCAGGGTCACCTGGAGCAGGTGACACAGGAACATGTCCAGGTGGGTTTGGAATGTCTCCAGATCTCCCTGGACAGCCTGTTCTGCCACCCTCAGTGGAAAGAAGTTTTTCCTCATGTTGAGGTGGAGCTTCTTGTTTAGTTTGTGGCCATTAATCCTCATCCTGGCACCACAGAAAAGAGTCCATCACCATTCTCTGACACCTGTATTTGTATATGTATTGATGAGATCCCTTCTCAGTCTTCTCCAGACTAACCAAGCCCAGCTCCCTCAGTCTCTCCTCATAAGAGAGATGCTCCAGACCCCTCATCCACTGGACCCTCTCCAGTGGCTCCTCTTTCCTGTCCTGAGGATCTCAGGACTGTCCTCTCCTTGCCCATCTTCTTGTGGGAAGTGAAGACATTAAATTCTCAGCTGTAAAAAGTTCCCATTGCAGATGGAAGTGATTTGTTTCCAATTTAATGGCCTGTCCCATGCTGGCCTGTTCCTTGGTGCCCATGCAGAGTGTGTTTGGCTGTTATTTATTGCAGCAATATACCAGGAACCTTTCTGCTGCTGCCTGCAATCGGTCACGGGGCTCCTTGCAGAAACTGTGTGGGTTTGTGAGCATTCCATCTCAACCTGCTTGGTTTTCCTCTGTCTTCAGGGCCTGGAGATGGGGCTGTTGTAGATAAGAAGCCTGTGAGGCTGGCAACAGCCTTCTTCCCTGTCCTCAGCCTCCTGAACCACTCGTGCTGCCCCAATACCAGCGTGTCATTCAGTGGGACAGCTGCCACTGTCAGGGCAGCACAGCCAATCTCAAGTGGCCAAGAGGTTTTGCATTGCTATGGTAAGCCCCAGTTCTGTGTTTGTCTCAAGGCACAGACATCATTCACCTCCCCTTATCATGCTGATGGCTATTTATATCATAATTCTCATCTAATTCTCATCTATTGTTGCCAGGGTCTTTGTTTAACAGCCTTGACCAACATTTCATCTCTTAACCCCTCTGTTAGATTTTCAGTCTCCAGTTGTGTCCTCCCCAAAATATACCTAGTCTCAATTGTAACAAAAATCCATTTATTCTGATGTTAAGAACTGTACCTGTGGGAGATCTTTACCCTTGCCATCCTCTGCAGGGCCTCACTGGTGTAGGATGAGGGTTGCTGAGAGACAGCAGTTTCTCAGTCAGTATTTCTTCAAGTGTCACTGCCCAGCATGCCTCCAGGAGTTAGAGCCTGGTGTCAAGAGTGTGGTGTCCATCAGAAATTCGTTCTGCTGTCCCAAATGCCAGGCCCAAATGCAGGTAATTCTCCATGGTTATGATTGTGCAACTTAGTGGGGTGTGTAAGGTTTGGGTCTGGGAAAGCCAAGAGGTGAAGACCTCACTTTGAGCACTGCTCAGAAGCCAAAAGCTCCTGTTGAGTCAAGACAGTATCTCACTCTTTCTTATAAAATCAAATAAGCTGATAACAATTTATTTAAAAAATCACTTTGTTTAATGAATAAAACTGAAAAACAATTTAGCATCTCTATAACCCAGAGCTAATGCAGATGGAGAGTAAGCTTTGAGCTGAATGTGAGCAGGAATGATCACAAAGGTGATTTCCACAGGGGGAAGAAGACACACTTTGCTGTTCAAATGAAGCTTGTGCAACCTCAGCCAGCAGAGATCACCTGTCTGGCCGTTTACAGGACCTTCAGCAACAAATCAAGAAAGCTTTAGACCTGCTGAGAGTCGGGAAGGCTGGTGAGGCTCAGCTTTGTGCCCAGAGGTCAGGCCCAGGTTGGGACAGGAACCATGAGATGGCACTGTTGCTCATCCATTGGGGTGCTGTCACTTGTGGCCTGGTGTCCCTGGGGACTTCAGCTTTAGATTTCTTATACCCCCTGATCTGGGTGTTAATCTAAGTCACACATTGTTCCATAGTAAAGTAATTAAATAAAAAGAAATCAGGGTAACATTGGAGTTGGGCATTCCCAGGCCTTGTTTTCCTGGAGGGAGTTGGGCCAACGCTGGGGTAGAATAAGCAGAGGTGCAGATGAAGTCAGTGTTGAATCCTAACCAAACCCCAATCAGCTGTGCAAAGATGAGATTGGATTGATTGTATTTCATGGATCATGGAAAACTGGACACTCACCACAGGGTGAACTTTATAACCTTTTTTTTTTTTTTTTTAATAGATCAGGCTATCAAAATGCTCCTGAAGTGTCAGATGGATGCTGGAACCTTCTTGTCTCCAGAGCATTTGCTGATGGGAGAGATGGAGGATCATCTGGCACAGGTCTATGCTACTCTTGGTATGGCACTTGGTCCTCTCACTATCCCATGTCTCCTGAACTTTGAATTTAACATGATTAGCTTTTTCTGGGACTGGCCCTCTCATTTTTCCCCCTGGTTTTGTCAGCAGGGCTCTCAGAAAGACCAAACCTGTGTTCCCAGCAGCCAGTGAACAATAATACTGTGCTCTCATGTTCTTTTAAATTCCCTGTCCTGGTTCTGTGGACAGAGTTCACATTTTGATTAATTCTGTCAGATTCTTCGGGTGGCAGTAGCTCTAGGAAGTATTTATTAATTTCTCTTTGTTTTGTTTTGTTTGTTTTTCCATCAGGGAAGTGGCAGGAAGCAGCCAGACACCTGAGGAAGAGTATTGAGATTGTGGAAATGCACCATGGGCCATCAAGTGTAGAAACAGGCCATGAACTTTTCAAGCTGGCACAAATCCTCTTCAATGGGTGAGTTTGGTTTCATCCTCTGTCCCTGCCCTGCACCACTCCTGAGTGTCTGACACAAGATCAGGGCACCTGAAGGGTGTCTAACAGGACACAGGGCAGTCTAGCACAGGTACTCTCTTAGGAATCTGTTTCTCTATTTTGTGCCTGTCTATCTTTTTATTCTCCCTGGCTCAATTTATTCCCTGTCCAATTGTTTTATTCTGTCAACTCATCACCCTTGGTGTTTATATCTCAGTTGTATAATGTTGCTGACATCTTCTCAAAAGAGGGAATGAAATACTCTTGTTTTATTGGCAAGGAAATCCCCTGACTGCTTCTGAAAATCTCCTCACAACAACTCCCTTTAACCAAATTAATTTTAGCAGGAGCTGCAGTGATGAAATAGTAGGTTTTTATATACTCAAAGATAATGTTTTCAGGTTTTGTCCTTACCTTTCCATCCCCCTCATCCTCCCTTTGCAGCTGAAGCAGACACAATTTTCCTGCTGCTGGAAGGCAGGGGAGGGTGGGATCTGTAGCAATGAACAGGTTTAGGTTTTTGTTAGGGAGGGCTTAAAGGTTGTGTAAGTCAAGAAGCTGAATGAAGTATTTTGCATGCTCTGTTCTTATTATCTTCCTATTTCAGCTTTGCAGTTTCTGAAGCTCTGAGCACAATTCAAAGAGCAGAGGGGATTTTGTCAGTGCACTTTGGTCCTCAGAGTGCTCAGATCCAGGAACTACAAGAGATGAAGGCCTGTCTGTCAGAGCTTCCCAGAAACATCCTTCAGAGGACTTAATTTCCCTGTCAAAGGAAGCTGCAATGTGATCTTTCATCAAAGCTAAGTGTCATGTGGTAAGGTAGTCATGTAGTACAAGCTGGAAAATCATGTGTAACAGCAACTTGAATGAAGTCTTGAAATGCTCTTTAGTTAGCCTGTTGTAAATAAAATGACCAATTCTAACGTGAGAGGTGTGTGTGTGGTATGGTGGGAACAGAGGCTGTTGTATAAGTTCTGTGTGTGGGTTGGAAGCAAATGTTTGAGTTGCTTTTGTGTGAGGTGTGACTCTCCCCTGTGTGGTGCCCTGAGCATTATGAACATACAGTCATCCAGAGCACGTTGCCTTCTATTTTTAATACTGTGAGGCACTTTCCTTCTTGCCAGTGTCAAATGGAAATGGTTGGAAGGCGTGAGGCAACAGCCTGGGAAGTGCAAACTTACAGTCTGTAAAAGGGGGCACTGCAGAGCTTGGAGGGCTCCAGCACAGGTCTGTCAGTGATGAGGGACTCAGAATCAACAGCTGGTGTCAGGTTGGAAAGCAGGATGGGGAACAGTGCAGCACACACCACATAATGTTTGCTTTCAGGACACAGCACTGCATTCCTCCTCTGGGGAAACTGGGAGTGTAGGCAGATAACCTTTCAAGGGAGAATACTTGGGCTTGCTCAGTTTTAATAGCAAAAGCTCTTTTATTGCAGCATGAAGGCATAAGGTTTGCAAGTTGTGTCTTTGTGCAGCAGAGCAGGGAGCCAGTATCCCTCCCAATATCACCCTTACCATTGCAGATTATTGTGAAGGGATCTAAACACCCCTGGGATCCAGGATCTTGCCAATGAAGAGGAGGGTTCCAGTGGTGTCATCCCTCAGTACAAGAAGGAAGGGTCTGTCCACGTGGTATTCTATGGGGAAGGTCAGACGAGCAGCAGTGGCCCCAGGGTTTGGTGTGGATCTTTCCCCATCCTCACTAAGCTCCAGCATTGCCTTGTGTTGCACATGGGATAATCTCAGAGGTTTGGCAGAAATCTTGGAGAAATCAGGTGATGTGAAAAGTGATTGGAGCCCTGGAGAAAAGAGAGAAAGTTCCATTAGCTGGGGGCATGGATTGCAGAAGGGGGAGCAGCACTGCTCACGTGTGATCCACGAGGGCAGGGAGCTGCTTGGGCAGAGGTTTTTGGGGGAACAGGGAGGAGCAGCTTCCATCTGCTTGTACTGAGCTTCACCCACAATCTCAGCAGCACTGCACGAGCTTGGTGGAGGGATGTGATAGAAAGCTGACAAGTCCTGGATGAAGGTGATTTGGTTGCTGGTGAGATCTCCACAACCATAGCTAACAACCCACCAGCTTCATAATCTGAGAGCAGGAAGCAACTAGACCACTGCCTGGAGTCCTGCAAGGAGGGTGTGATGCACATACTTGTCTCCTTTATTGTGCTGCCAAGTGCCTCTTCGTGGTTCAGCTTTAGTTTGGGCAGGCTCAGCACAGCATGGACTGTCTTCAGCTCTTTGTCCACATCGTGGACAAACTCAGAAGTGAGGCTTTCCTCAATCAGAGTCATGTTCTGGGTCACCTTCGTGGGCAGGAAGAACATGGCACTGATTCCCTCTGTCAGGGGCAGCTGGGCAATCTGCAAGGCCAGAAATAAGAGAGAGATAAGAAAGGGTCACATCAATAATAAAGTTTTACCCATCCTGTACCAAGCAGTGGCCTGATTCTCAGGCTGAAATCTCAACCTTTTCAGTGACCATTTGATCTTTTTCCCTGTTTGCTTTTATCTGACATGATGCTTCCTGACACTTCTGGCTTTTTCCCCAGGCTTTTATCCATCCTTGCTGCACTCTTCCTGCTATGGAAGTGCTCCCTTACCTGTAGCATTGCTTTGGGGAATTCTCACTTGAACACCTTTGAACTCAAGCTCCAAGGAAAGATTAGTTGAAAGAGGTAGAGATGGAAAAGTTTTGAGAGGTGTGCCCTGCCCTTCTTGCCCAACTTTAATTCAAGCAATACAGGCTGGTAGGACCTGGGCATAATTTATATTTTGGATTGCTTGTGACATAGCTTGGGTAGAAGCAGGATATCCTAAGAGTCAACACACTGCCTTTCAAAATAGAGGTTGCAAAAGCAGCTGATGGGAGGAGCAAGGCTGGGGTGGGTTAACAGGCAGGTGTAGCTGAACCTGCTCCTCAGTAGGTTTAGGAGATCTTAGGCAATATTTGCTGTCTGACCTTGCAGTTGAGTTCTGAGTCAAAACCATATCTCAGGATGGCTTTGGGGTCTGACATCATGGACACCTTCACAGTCCTGTCCTCATCCAGGTGGAAGTCCTTCAGGGCAGTCTTCTTGGTGTCAAACTTGGTTTTCCATGTCCCTGTTTTATAAGAGAGAAAATGGAGGATTTTTCTGGAATAACAGCATATGAAACCAGGCTTGTGCCTGTGGCTGAATAATCTTGTGCTTTAATATGCAGTATTTGTGCATTAAGGAGCTGAGGCATAACAGGGATAGAAATAGACTGATTGGAGCTACTGATTTACTGCCATCCTTGGCCCCTCCTTTTCATCTGAGAATTGGCTAAATGGCAAATAAATAATCAAGCCAGTGTATGGGTGGAGTAGCCAGTGGGAAGTTGATGTCTACTTATGTAATTACAAAACTATTTTAAAGGGTAACAGTTGTGTCAATGGATATAAAGTGCTTCTCTCCCCACCCTTTATTTTGCTCCTTGTCTCTAAGCAATAATTCTCCAGGACACTGGCTTACAGCATGTTTAAGAACAGCTCTCTAGTATCAAAATGTTCCTTCTACAGTGGTAAGAAGGCTCAGAACACTCTAAGCTGTTCCTTCCCTAAATGGTAATATTCCATCTCTGAATGGAGTTTTGTGAGCTTAAACTTCCCTCTCTGATTCTTACTGCAAACAGGTCAAGATTCAACTCCCCAAGAGCAATAATTCCTCCCTCAGGACTATTTTTGTTCAGGTAGTATGATTTTTTTTTCCTTCTTTACTAAACATTCTCAAACACTTTCTTCTCACACTCTCTGTTTGACAGCCTGTTTGTTTTACTGGAGGTGAGAGCATTCCTTCACATCTCCTCTAACACGTGCTTAATGCACTTTTTCTGTGTCCAAGCACCCGACATTCTTACCCTTGAAGAAAGCAGCCCCAGCAAGGAGAATGCTGACATCTGTGGGCATGTCCTTCATGAACCTCATGATCCTTCCCTTTGTCTGCTGTCGGGCCCAGGTGTTGATTTCTTGCAGGTCCAGCTGGGTGTTGCCACTCAGTGCCCTCGGTCTCATCTTGTAGGATTTCTCGAGCTGGCTGTGAAATCCAGGCCTTGCCCTGAGTCCTGGGGAATAAAAACATGGATGCTGCAGCTAGCTCCCTTATCCAAACAATCTCCAGGCAGCAGGTGGCAATCCAAAGCCCAGCAGCAGGTCTCTCATAAAATATCTGGCCCTGTTTGTTTCCAGAAACTCAAATTCCTTTGAAGAGGAATATCTGAAAGCACATTAAGGAAAGCGATCCAAATCCTACAGCCACCCATGCTGGAGCATGGGATAACTCTCTTCTGAAAACTGAAAAAAGGAGATAAGAACTGAAGGCTTGGACACAGCCATTCCCACATCAGCCTTTCTTCTTTCCCCAGCCTGCCTTCTGAGTACAGCTTACTCAACCTCTTGGATTCTTGGAACCAGCAGGTTCCAAAAGATAGCTCTCAGCATTCTCAGCAGATGTTTATTGCATGCCAGAAGCAGACATTTCAAATACCTCTGCAAGGAATTAAACAAAGGAATATGGCTGAGTGTTATCACAAATAGAAAATGTGATCTGTAGTTCCTGGAAGCCAGCAACACCTGCCAGACTGCCTGGAGTGAAGGCAAAATTATCAGCAAGTTTCTTTTAGGTCTTCTGTGAGTTAACTGTTCTGTCACCAATGTCTTTGTGTGCATGTCTGGTCTTTTATTTAAGTGCACACAAACTTTCCAGGCTTTTTCTGGAGCAGCAAGAGCATTCCATGCCCTGTCTGCATCCTGGCTCAGCAGGATGTCAGAGCCAGAGCTGCTAGTGCCGTGTTACTCCGTGTGTTTCTATATATACACTCACGCCAAAATAACTGCTGCCAACAGCTTTTTAGGTAAAATTTCATAGAGGGGAAGAAGGACTTTTACTTTTCTCCAAGATGATCCGGGAGGCACTTTTCATGCTCTTCTCTGGCCCAGTCACACTGCCCAGGAGCTCCTTGTAGGTGTCGTGGACCTCGGCCTTGTTGAGCAGATCGTAGAAGAGGGCGCGGGAAATCGCATCCTCGGTTCGTTCTCCAGCCCCTGCCAACGAGCAGGAAAACATGAGGGAAGGGCTGCCAAACCTGAGGGCGAGTGTGGAAATGGGGCAAAGGACTCACCAAGTGAGAGAGCAGAAAGTGCAGTGGCCAGGCTGAAGGGAGACAGCAGCACGTTGGCCGTGGCTGTGCGGCTGGACTGCTGGCGGTACAGGTCGTAGCCAAAGTTGGAGACTGCAGCTGCCAGCTTGTTCACAGGGCTCTTGTAGAATGGATCTTCCTCTTCCTCACCAGCATTGGCTCCATCAGCTGTGGCAGAGTTCTGGCAGGTCCAAGGAGTGCTTTGGTTAGACTTGCAGGTGTGGTAAACGCTTCATAGGCAAACAACTACAGATATTCTTCAATGACTCACAGAAAATATTGATTTAATCTTACAGAGGGTGTAGGAACAGCTACTTTAATGCCAAAGGCAGCACTGAGTTTGAAATTCTGCCTCCTGGTCATCCCCTGATGTAACTACTGTGGTTTTATCCAGGTAAAGCAGGAGTTAGTCTCATTATGTTGCTAAATAAAATCCCAGTAATATAGAAGGGTGGTGCTTAATCCTTCAGTAAGAATCTCTAAAATTAAATTATCTGCTCCACACCTCTCCCCCTTGCTCTCTGCACATTGTCTCCCACTCACCTGCTCAGTAGCTGAGTTCTGAGATCTGCTTGGGACAGTTAAGAGACCCAGGAAAAGGAGAATCACTGGAATCTGCATGCCTGGACCTACAGAGTAAGAATATGACAGAGAGAGTTTGAGCAATCAGGTAAATACATCTCTACCACAGCTATTCACTGTACCTGGCTGTGACAGGAGCTGCAGTGACAGATGCTGCTGCTTGTCCTTCCAGTTGTGAAACACACACCTGATCTGAGCCAGGTTTCCTTCTCTAGTTGGAATTACTCAGTCAGACTGGCCCCAGTGACTTTAAAATTGGGCAAGCACACGGTGTGGGTGTGCCTGAGCACAAAAGCAGATGTGTGTGGCCCAAACCACACTGATGCTGGCAGTTACTGAGTGCCAAGGTCCAGAAAAGCACCAAATCATTGCTTCTGAGTCTCAGGCTTCAGAAAAATTCAAGACTTCATTAATAAAAGGTACCAAATCCATACTGTTGAATGGGGCAGAAAGCAACACTGACTGGTACTGCTTTGATATACAAATTAACTGCCTCAGGCAGTAGTTTACTGTTTCTTGTGTCTACCTGTACCTGTGTCCATTCTTTGCTTCTTATTTGCAATCTGATGAAGTAAAATAGAAGAGGTTTCTTAAAAGACAATAAGGAAACCTGGAGAAGTGAAAGGCAGAGCTTGGCTTATTCAACATTTTAAATGGAAGTGGGAGAAAAGCACCAAACTCCCCAAAGCTGTTCCTTGTGTGAAATCCACTTTTCATCACTGCAGTTCTGGGATGAGTGGCCCTTCCAGACAGATCTGTCTGGTCCAGAAGGGCACTGAGTAACCCAGGGCTTTGCTGTGGGTAAACCAGAGCTACCGAAGGGTCCTGCCCCCGAGAACAGACGCCACTGAGGCTGGTCTGAAGCAATGTTTAGATAGATTCCCAGAAATTAAAGGAAGAGGGTTGTATTTAACTAACCCCTGTCATCCAGGCAACTGGAGAAATCAGAGGAAGAACATGTGTTTCAGATTAAATCCAGCTACAAAGAAAACACGCCTGCTGCTGGAAATACACGTGGCCACAACAGCCCCAGCTCAAGACCCCGTTCAGGCAGAGTGAGAGGCA
Organism: Molothrus ater; assembly: GCF_012460135.2. Classification (NCBI taxonomy): domain Eukaryota; kingdom Metazoa; phylum Chordata; class Aves; order Passeriformes; family Icteridae; genus Molothrus; species Molothrus ater. The sequence goes on along the minus strand of NC_050498.2, from coordinate 6,604,490 downwards.
GTTTGCTGCTTCCCTTCCCTGCCTTTTCTTCTGCAGGCAGCTCTCCCTTGGAGAAAAAAGCATCACAGGGGAGGTTTTAACCTCTCATCTGTGTTCAGCCAGTGTAACACAGAAGTGGTACCCTCTTTCCCCCATGCCCTTGCATCCTGGAACCTCCTGCCATCCCAGCTGCAGAATGGGTGAGGCTTGTGGTGCAGAAGATGTGGATCAAGAGGATTTACTGGTGGTGTGATAGTGGATGTGATGCTGGGATTGCTCCTGTCATTCCAGAGGTTTACAGCTGGAAGAGAGGTGCCAGAAGTCCTGCATGAGTCTAAGTCTGACAGGTTAAGCAAGGGCTCTGTGAGGATGCCTGTGCCAAGCTGCACTCCTGCATGCTGAGAGGAAGAGGTTTGGCCCAGTCCAGCTTAGAGATGAAGCTTTTCCATGGAGCATAACCTTTTCCCTGAAGAAAAAGAAAATAATCTCAACACAACCTCTGCTTCCAGCTACACTGAGCTCCTGGGAGCATGGGAGCAGAGATTGGTTTTGCAGATTGTATTGTTTTTGCCAGTACTGTCACCAGCTTCATATTTCTCAGACTTAGCCAAAAAGCAATTTCCATTTTAAAAAGACAAAGCCTTTTGAGTTTGAATTGGCCTGAACATCTGGATTCTATTTGTATTTCTCTTAGCACACAGCCAGAAATGCAGAGAAAAGAATTTGGTTGGATTGGAGGTGGGATGGTTTCAGGCATGATATTAAAATCTGTGGCTGCCTTGAAGCAGAAGAGAAGGAGCAGCAGCGAGTGATGTTACAGTCAAAAAGCACAGGAAGAAAACCTTGAGAAATGAGCTGAGAAGGAACTTTGTGTCTGGGAGTTGTCCATTTGTGAAGGCCTGCAGGTGCAAAGGAAATATTTTACTTTCCACCTACAGTGGTACAAGTCTCTCTCATCATTTATAAACACTTCTGACTTTAGAGGTGCTGTGAAACAGGACCCATCAGTTCAGGCTGCTCGCTCTGCTTGTTCCACAGCTCCTGGAGCATCCTGCAGCCACCAGCTCCAGAGGATTTCACTGTCACACCATCACAGACAACAAACATCATCCCAGCTGCTTGAAAGGCGCAAAACCCACCCCAGTTCCCCAGCACAGCTCAGCCCCGGGGGCAAAGCCGATGCTGGTGGCTCCCCATCCTTGGTGAGGTCTCTTGGTGGGAATCCCACCTGCAGAAGAGCCATTCTTCCCATTTCCCAGCTCCTCTGAGAGCTGCCCAGCCTCAGCCCCTGGCAGTGACCCAGGTGAGCTGTCCCTGGGCTGTCCCTGGGCTGTCCCTTACCTGGGGCTCCTCTCGGCCGCGGCTCTCAGGGCTCCCAGCGGGTGCGAGTCGAGGACAGTGCGGGTTTGGTGCAGCCACTTCTGCTTTTTGCTGCTTCCCCCAGCCCAGCCTTCGGCAGGCTTCAGGTTACAGCTTCCCAGGGCTCTCTTAAAGTGCTCTGCTCCCATTTTCTGCCCCTGCCACCCTCGCCCTGAATTGCACCAATTTTCCAACTCTTTTTTCGCCCCAAAACAATTGCCCGTGCCAAGGGCAGCCTGGTGGGTAAAGCACAGGTGGGAAAGGCAAACGCTCCCTGCTCTGTTTGAGCAGGTCTTTTATCCCTGCAGTTCTGCCACAGGTCACATCAGGGAATTCCTTCTGTCTCAGAGGTATGGTTAATGCGGTAGTGTTTAATGGATTTATAGATTTATGTCCAAGATTTAATGGAGAGACTGTGGAAATAGGATTCTGTTGTTTGAGGCAGTTAAGATGCTGGGAACTGCTTGTATCCAGTGATAGTTATAGTTAACAAGAAATCATTAACTGGCTTAAAGTTTTTGGCTGAAAAGAAAGAGGCTGGAAAGCCAAGGACTTGTTAAAAAAAGAAGATGAATTAAGAGAATCTTGTAGAAGCTTTCAGAATGATAAATGATATGGAGAAAGGAAAGGGACAGAGGAGTTCCATTATTACTTTCCACAGAAGGCTCAAGGGGAGCACCCACCCGTGCACATTTAAATCAAGGGAGTGTATTTTTAAACAAGTATTAAATTGTAAAACTCATTATAACTAGATATTGCAGAAGATGAAAGATAAAAATAGATTTGAGGTAAAAAACCCAACCCAAACCAGATTAGTGGAAGAAAGGTCCCCTGAAGGCCACCAATGGCCAGCTGGGCAATACAGCCAGGGAACAGTGGGTTTTGCTTGACCCTTGCCATTCTTTTTTTTCCTCAGCCATGGTTACTGGAAGGAGCAGGACACTGGACACGATGTAGCTAACCAGATCCAGCTGCTTCTCTGTTTGGAAATGCTGCAAAGGCAGTGATGGCAGAACCCCCAGGCTGGGACGTCTCTCTGGGCTCACGGCCAGCAGGTAACGAGGAGCTCCTCGCCCTGAGCACTGAGCTCATCCAGTCCCTCAGCAAAGGGGAAAGGATGGGCTCAGAGGTGCAGTGACTGCTGGCTTTGCAAGCCAGGAGAGCAGATCAGGCGTGCCCTGAGATTAGTCAGGGCTTCAAAGGCCACCCCTCCTAACCAGAGGGGTTTCCGAAAGCTCTGCTTTCAGCTGCTTCTCAGCTTGCTCTGTGCAAAATCATCTGCAGGGAAAAAATTGCACTGGTTATTCTTCCATTCTCAGCCCAGGAATGGGGGTGTTGGCTGTGGAGATGTTTTCTGGTGGTTTTCATCTCTTTGTGATACCTTGTTTGTGGTGATAAAATGCCCTTTATGGAAGGACCGCTAGAGAAGTTTATATGTCTTGTCTCTATCTTCAAATGAAAATCCATCTGTTTAAATACAGGTTTGCTTTTAAAACCATTTAAATCAGAGTGGTAGTTTCACAGAATGTTATTACAGACCAAAGCCAGCTTTATTCCTGTAGGTGAAGGGTGTTCCTGAAATGGTGCATTAAACTCACCTAACAAAATCAGTTTTATTAAATCAATACAAACATTTTGCTGTTGTTCTGGTTTGGTCTCAGTCTGCTCTCTGACAGGGTTCACCTCTGCTGTGGAAGTAGTGGTGATATGAATTTGCTCTAGGTAAGTAAAAAAATGCATCTAATATGAAAGAAACTGGGACTTATTTGATATTCTGAGCCAGTGGTGCAGATGGATAGAGCAGACACCCTGTGCTAGTCATGTCTTTTCAGAATACAGCTCCGTCAAAATGAAAGCTTTAGCAATGCAAAGTGGAAACTCCTGAGCAGAAACATTAATATTACTTTGCATTTTACAAACTGCCTCTTCTGGAAAGTCAGTGGAGTGAAAAAGAGTCTTATGGTTGGTGTAACTGATAATTTGTTGAGCGAAGCACAGTCATGGAGGGCTGCTGTACTGTCAAATAAGATGAAATTAATAGTTTGACAAGAATAGCTTGGAGGAGGAGTGATGGCAGCAAGACAGAAAATAGGAAATAAGAACCAAGCTGTTCAGAAACTGAGAACAAGGGGAAAAACTTTATAAAAGCGGGAGCTGGAGGGCAGAGGCGTGAAAAGGAAAACTTGAGCTTCAAATTTTGCAGCGGTTGCAGTGCAACAGGGTGGCATTCAGGGAGGTTACAGTAGCCAAAGAAGACTTACCTAAGGCATGGAATGGTATTTCTGAATGCTAGGAATGAATCTGTATAAATAAATAAGCTAAAATGTTCCCTGTGGGCTAGAGCTGTGCCCTCTAGTAAGAAAGGCTGAATTCTTGTGGGTTTACTTGTTAAAATTGCAGGGCTCTGTAATTACAGCCTCTTTCTGAAGGGTTTGTGTCATGACATTGGTTGGAGGGATAGGCATTATCTTCGGCCATTCTTCCCCTTTTAGACTGGAAGAAATGCATAATTGGAGGCTGGAGCCAGGACTTTTTTATTCCCCAAAGTTGCCTGCATCCCCATAATTCATGGTTAGTGAGTCAGTCCTGCTCTTATGCCAGCAGATGGTGCAGACTATTCAGGGACGGAGGCTCCCAGAAGCATTCTGCTCCTTCCTTTGAGGGAAGGCAGCCTTCCCAAGAGAGGAAAACACTGCCAGAAGGATGGCCCTTGGGCTCTCTAACTGCTGCTCTGCAAGAACACGGCACCATCCTTTCCACCCAGCAGCTGAGGGGGTTTGGAAGCAGAAATTACTATGGACAGGAGTTGTTTTGTACAGAAGTGCTCATGAGTTAGGCCCGTCATTTTTAAGTGGTAGAATGGCTTGGTTGGGTGGAGGAATCCCAAAATTCCTTGATAGAATAATAAAATTGTTTAGTTTGGAAGGAACCTTAAAGATCATCTTGTTTCAGCCCCCCTGCCATGGGCAGGGACACCTTCCATTATCCCCGGTTGCTCCAAGCTGTCTTTGGACATTTCCAGGGATGGGGCAGCTTCTCTGGACAATCTGTGCCAGGGCCTCATGGGCATTTTTAGGGCACTGCTGCACTGGAACAAGGACCCATCTCAGACCAAAGGGAAGCTGTAACTGGACATTGTCTTTTGCCAGAACAAAAGCAGTGACATTCAGCTGCAGGTGTCAAAATCTTTCCTCCTTTCCCTGGAAGCTGTGCCAGCCATCCACAGCATGGATACTGTGGAGCCAGGAGTAGCCCAGTGAAGAACAAATCACAGGTAACAGATGCCAGATCAGCACCTTTGACCCTCTGAGCAGATCCCAGCATTTGTCAGGTTTTACCCAAGAGAAAGGTTAAGGGCTGTTACATCCTTTCTTATCCCTGCATTGCTGCTCACAGGCCAAACACCCTCCTGACCCTGGGCCACTGAGCTCATGCCCTAATTCAGGAAATTCTGCCATCTCACAAAGCCAGCTCTGACCCAGAGAGCATCCATCCCCTGCACATTTGCCAGGGGAGATGCCCAAAACTTGTTGGACTTGGCCCTTGGAGAGTCTTTACAGATTTGCCATTTCACCTCACAGCCCCTGTTGTTCCCTGTGACAAGGTGTAGCAAAAACCAGATCCTTTGCCACAGCCCCTCCTTTCTTTTCTTCTGTCATGCCCAGATTTTTTTCCTCCCAATCTTTACAATTATTAAATTTCTGTGCCTTTTCTCTGTTGGGTCTTTCAATGCAACACCTTCAGCAAATACATTCTGCTTTATTCTTTATTATTCTGCCAACATAAAAATTACTAAAAAACACTTTACAAAACATGCCTTGAAAAATCTAGCATTACCCAGCCTCTAGAAGGAGGGCTGGAGAGGGAAAATTACCCAGCCTCTAGAAGAAGGGCTGGAGAGAAGGATCCAGAGGGAGGGGTTTCCTACAGCAGAGCCTCCTACATCAGATCCAAATAGCCAAGGAGTGGGAAAAGGGAATCTTTGAAAAGAACCCATGCCTGGAAGAGGTTGTGACTCATCCTAGAGAAGACAACTGGTTTCTAGTCCAGTTGCTCTGGAGGTCGTTGTCTAGGTGGGCACAGATGGTTTGCAGAGGAACACGGAGGGATTCGTGTTCCCAGAACTGCGGAAGGAAGAGCCACACTCAGACAGCCCTGGCTGATGTCCAAGCTGCCAGATGCTAATGATGATTCCAGGCTACAGGGGACTCTAATAAGATCTTAATGAAGACTCTAATAAGAGTCTGGGGACAAGAAAGTCTCCCTTCCATGACTGAGAGCCCTGGAAGGGAAATCCAGGCAGAACAAGCTTTTCAGGTCAACAGAGGGGAGCCTCAGCCTGGAGAAACTCAAAAATCCCAGGACTGGTCTCTAGGGATCTGGAAAGGAAAGCAGCAAGGAATTGCCCCCTGTGGCCTCTCCCAGATGGTCCAGAGGGTCAGGCAGGAGTCCCAGAACACTCAGCTGTGCCCTCTGTTATTTGGGCACGCGGTTCTTGTTGGCATCTGTGGCTTCACCCGAATCCTGTGACTCTCGGATCTGGGGAGCAGCATCTGGGTTGGGGTTCTGGACACTGCCAATAAAAAGTGGGATCCCTGTTTCATCCTCAAAGATGATGAAGACAAAGGGCCTGTCGAGGCTGAAGGCAGAGACTGAGCGTGACAGCACGACACTGGTGGCAGCAGAGGCTTCCACCCCATCTTCTTTGAGCTCCAGGGTGGCCTGGTGCTGGACACTGGACACAAAGAGAGGCTCCTCTGTGATCTTCTGGAGATTTGGGCTCATGAACAGCTCCTGGAGGCCTGCAGAGAAATGAGACCAAGTTGGTGCTGTGAGTTCTGAGTTTTCTCAAAGCTGTCTGAAGAAAGCAATTCCCTGATCTGTTGCTCCATGTGCAACCATGGAGGACTGGAGAACTGACAGTCAAGAGAAACAAAATTCCACCTGTTTAAGAATAGTAGTGTAAGAACTTGAAGTCATCCTTAAAAAGCAGCATCAAGTCTGAAGACTCTTTCTAGCTAGACTGGAAACACTTCTATAGAGATTCTTTTTTCTATAGAGATTATTTTTTAAGCAATTCTTTGCAAAACAAAGTGATCTCTTAAATTATTCTCATCTGCAAAGGCAGCACCTGGTGTTTTATTTCAGCTCCAGGTTTTGTGATCTGCATTTTCTGTGATGGCAATTTCCATGTCCTGGACACTGAATGAAATGACAAAGAGACTGAGATTGATGCACGGGGGAAGTTGGTCTTGGCTACAATAGGAAGAACTTGTAAAGACTGTGAGAAGCTGTGAATTCTCTGTAGTATCATCTTGTTGGAGCAAAACATTTGGTGCCAGGCAAGCAAGGAGTAAGGAGGAGGAGAGGAAGAAGAGCTGGGAGAGTTTGGAGTTCTGGAGCAAGCTGTGAGGCACAGCTTTAGAAACAAGGGTGGCAGCTTTTGGTGTCAGTGAACAGATTGATCTTGTTCTGTGCAAACCCTGCCAGGGGCCTTACCCATTTGGCTGAGAACCTGGTTGAGTTCCAGCTTGTAGTCCAACTTTATTTTGGGGATCTTCACCGTGGTGGGCACCTCTCTGGGGAAAAGCCTGCACAGTTGTTTGTAAGGGAAGTTCTCCAGCACGTGAGAGGTGTCCCGGGCGCTGTGGTTTGGTACGATGACCACAAAACTGACATTGCTCTTAAAGGGAAACTTGGCCACCTGGAGATAAAACCAACCAGAGAGGGATTCAGGGAAAAGGAAGGGAAGTCCACAAGGTGATGCTTTTAATTTAGTCTTTTTCTAATTGGTCTACAGGGCCACTCTTGCTCCGGGATGAAAACAGCCTGGTGAGAAGGAGGGATCTGATTTCTCCAGAGGAGAATTTGTTGGAATAACAGCTTTAGGTTTTAGTATTAGCCACTGGCTGGTAAAGGTTGAGCACAAGCCACAAGCTTGCCCCACTCTGAATTCTGAAAAACTCCAACAGCACATTGTCTGAGGGAATTCCTTTCCATATTTCCTCATTTATCTTTAACTCAGGGCTTTAAAATTCTATTAATCCCCAGTTAGTCTGAATATGTCTTTGTGGTTTTTCCTAGAGATTAAAAGTGAAGTTTCAACATTCTTGCTGGAAGCAAGGACAAAGAATGATTATTAAATTTGTGTGTGCTATGCCTGTTAAAAAAAATTGGTTTTTTGGAGGGAATGCTTGCAGTTAGTAAAATATCACAGCAAGAGGAAATTCCAGTGAAAAATTGCTGTACTCCTGAGAGATCCCTACCTGAATATCCTGGGACTCCAGAGTAAACCAGCTCAGGGGGTACTGGTGGGCTTTCATCATCTCAACTGGGACCACAAACTCATTGTCAAGGTGGAACACATCTGGCCCAGTGAAGCTTGCATTAAATTTATTCTTCCAAAACCCTGTAAAAATAAAAGTTTTGAAAGTGATGAAGTTAAATTTGAGTAGAAAACCAGAAACTGCTGAGCTGACACTCCTCCTATCTTGAGTTCTCTAACAAGGCCAGTAGTGACCAGGGAAATGAAAATACAGCAAAGAGAAGTCAGTACCAAGGCTGGAAGAGTCCTAACAGCAGGAAACTCTTATCATCCAGAGAGAAACTATGGAATAACAAAAAGAACACGGATTAATCCGCATGCCTCAGCGTGGGAGACTACTGAAGGCTATGAAGATAAAAGAAACTATGTTTGTGCTTTGAAAAATGGGGAGTATTGCTTCTGTGCTGCAGAGGGGGAAACACTGCTCCAAGACCAAGGTAAAACGTTTGTAGATTTACACTGGAAGTATTTGGTCTGTGCACAGCCCTTAGGGAATTAAAAAAGGAAGATGTGGCCGACCACTGTGCTGCAGTCAGAGAGGAATCCACAGAAGCTGCCTCTGAGCTCTGTGGTGGGTGTGCAGAGCTGCAAACGACCTGGTTCATCATTTGGGTTAGAAAAGACCTTTAAGATCACTGAGTAGATGAGCAGGATGTGCCACTGCCTGGGATCCTGAACCAGGAGGCAAAGATACTGCAGGTCCCACCTGCTGTGTCCTGGCTCTGCTGTCAAGTAACATTTTTAGCACATGTGAAGCAGTCGAGAATTATTACTGTAAAGAAATCTAAGCAAGAGGAACAGCAGATGCACAAGAACAAGCAGATTGCCTAGCAGGAAGCGAGGAGAGGAGAGGCTGTTCAGCTACAGGGCTTGCAGAAAACTGGAGTTCTAACTATTTCCTCTTGAAAAAAAATGAGGAAGGCCTGTGGAGCTCACCGTGGAAATAGATGGCATTGAGCAGGAGCATCACTGTGTTCTGAGGGAGCTGCTGGAGGAAGGAGGGAATTTTTCCATGAGTTACATCCTTTACCCAGTTGTTTATGGCCATGAGGTCATCCTGATTGATCCCAGAAAGGGTCTTGGGCTTTGCTCCATAGAATTTCTCTGAATCCTCCAGGAACTTCTGTTTGACCTCAAACCCTGGCAAAGGGGAGGAATGATGGAAAAGGTTTGCTCAGCGTGATATGACACTCCCCAAGAGCGGGAAATGGGGGAAATTGATGTCTCCAGGGTGCTTCCATCACTCTCTGTGACTGGGAGGTTTGTCCTGCACCAGTCCAGCCCCCTCCCTCACCTTTCTGCAGGTACAGACGTGACCCCAGGCTGAGGGTGGACTCTGTGAGCCTCCTGCGAAGGGCGCCCAGCATCTGGTGGAGGCAGGGCACTGACTCCAGGTGCATCACCTCCAGCAAATGCTTCTCTGTCTGATTTGCTGCTCCTAAAAATCAAATTCCTGTTAGGTCTCATGCCCCCAGAGTGGAAAACAGGGATGTTACTCTGGCTGCCTCTTGTTAGAAACACGCTGTGCCTCACAAAAGAGGCTGGAGAAATCTGAGAGTCGGAGCCTCAGAGGGCAGCTTCAATTGTAATCATGCCTAATTAAAGCTGCAGGAGCAAGGATAAGTGGAAGGGACTGTATTTCATTTGCATCTGGTTGCTCATGGCTCAGGGAGAGGGAATGGGAAGGGCAGGGAATGGTGGCTTTGCCACCGAGAATTACCCAGTGCCAGGTGGGACAAGGCGAGGGCGATGCTCAGGGGGGACAGGATCACGTTGGTTCTGTTGGACTCCAGCTCCAGCTCTCTCAGGAGATCAATGCTGAATCTCATCAAGCCATCTGCCAGCTTCTGGCTCTTCTTCCAAGTCATCTCACAGCTTTTATCTCCAGCCTCTTCAGCAGAGGCATTTTCCTCGGGTGATTTCTTCCCACGGCAGCCCCCAGCCCCAGCCACGGCTTCATCTGAGTTCCACTCATCCCTCGTGTCTGGCAGGGTGCTGGGGAATTCTGACATGGGTCCATCACTCTCCTGGAAGCTGTCATAACTAAATTCTACCATCTTTCCCTCTGGCAGGGCTGGGATGGCTCCCAGCAAATCCGACTGTGCAATTCCAGCGCTTTTCACGTCCTGGGGAGAAACAAGGAGAGCACTGGGAGAGCAAGAGCACAGTGACACCCTCATGGCCTTTTAGTGCTCACCTAAATGGGCTGAGAAAACTGGACTGCTCAGCTCTGGTGCTGGTTTTGCTTCAGTTTCCCTTTAACCCTGAGGATAATGATTTGGAAAAGAGGTCTTGGATCCTGTGAAAATGGACCCAGTGAGGTCTTGGATCCTGTGAAAATGGACCCAGTGAGGGTCTGGCAGTGGTTCCTCCTCTACTTGCTCTCAGGAAAGCTCGAGGGCAAGACCCACCACCAGCTCAGCACATGTCCTGTGCCTTCAGCATTTACAGATCCATCATCCTCAGCCTTGATTCCATCTATTCCCCTCACACATTTCAGCAGTGCCCACCTGCCTCACACTGGTCACCCCTTCTGCTGCTGTCACAGCCCTGATCCAGTTTGGCTCAATTCCTCCTCCAGGCATCTGTGTTTTCTTGACCTGTGTGTTCTATTCCATCCTTGTTCTCTCTAAATTCCCTCATTTTCCACTCTTCTAAGCTTTAGCCTTTAGCACTGCCACTACTGTCCTCACATTTGCATGATCTGAAACATCCCAGGCTCAATGGGTTGGATCAGCTACTGGTCTTTCTCCCTGTCATCCTCACAGCTGGTGGTTTCCCTCACCTTTCCTTATCAATCAGAAATTAAATCATCCACCTGCCAGCCCCTGTACACACCATACTGATTTTAACTCCGTGCTCTGCTCAGCTATTTAAGGTGAGCTTCCAACACAGCATTGGCAGCAGCTGGGAGTAAAGCCTGCAGAAAGATGGACCTTTCTCATGGCACTGGCACTGCCTGGGCTCATCCCTTCTCAGGAAAAAAACTGCAAATCCCACAGCAAAACTTCAGCCCCCTTGGGTGGAACCTGTCAGTGCTTACCCTCAGCTTCCCATCCTTGTCCAGGAAGAGACGATGCTGCTCGATGCCATGGGCCAGCTGTGGGGGAAAAAAAATCAACACAAATCCAAAATCAGGTCCCTCTGAATTCCCAGAGTGTGTCTTCCCTGCTCCCACTGCAGTCCTGGCTGCAGCAGTCCCCACATGGGCAGGATTTTGGGATGCAGACCCAGGGATGGTGGGATCTGGCATGGGGAGGTGGAAGTGAGGAGCAGCTGGAGACACTGCAAACACTGGATTTGTTTAGAAAGGGATCAGGCCAGTCTGGCACAAAATAATGGATCCTTTTGAGAGTGAGCAGTGGGGTTTTGCAATCTCAGTTCTGACAGGAATCCAGATTTAAAAGTGGGGGGGGGGGGGAGGAGGAAAAACCTGCTTTTCAAAAAGTTCCTGTTAACTCCTGAAGGTCACGGTCACCAAATACAGTTGAGGTCAAGTTCCAAAAGAAAAATTTCTACAGAAATATGAATAATATTGAAAGTATTATATCTAATATTATAAATATTGAATATATATATATATAATATTATAAATATTGAATGAAAGTAAGAACATCCACAACTATTTGAGCTGGGTAAAAGATTAGAAACCTTGCTGGTGAAGCCCCCAGCAGTATCCTCCACCAATCTGCCTTCCAGGGCTTTTCTGGGTGGTATTTGCCCCATGGTCTGGCTCAGGGAGCCAGCACAGTTCCCTTGCTCTTTGCTGGAGTAGGAACTTACCCTTGGGAGGCTGTGCAGAGCAGCCAGGCAGAGCAGCCCCCAGAGGAACCCCATTTTCCTGGAACACAAGGACCAGCCGAGAGAGGAGTTATTTATTTCCAGCTGCAAGCTCAGCTTATTCAGCTCTGCAGGGAGAAAATTATCAACCTGGCCAAACAGGTTGGCACAGGAGCTCGTGGAAAGCAATGGGGAGATGAACAAAGCTGCAAAGAAACAACACAGGGCTCCTGGTGCCAAGGCAGGGAAATCAGAGAGGAGCAGGGGCCCGCAGTGGAGCTGCAGCCACAGCCAGGCTGGGCTTGGATCCTGCCTGTCTGACCCTGCTGCCCTGGTTTCTCTGGACTGCAAATGGTATTTCCCTAATCAGCACTGCACACACTGTGCCTCTGGAAGGAGACAAGAGCCTTTCTGCTCCTTTCCCATGGAAACCACGGGGATACAGGCACAGCATCCTCAGCTGTGCCCCAGGCTCTTGGGAGAAGGGCCACTGACCTGCAGGTGCTCAGCAAGCGCTGTCTGGGAGGGAGTTTGCAGGCATGAAGTGCAATACCAGAGCAGTTTCCCAGCATTATGTCCTGCAAGGGGGAGTCCTCCCCTTCCCAGCACTCATCTTCTCCCTTTGCTGGCAAACCCCTCCTCTCCCCTCTCCCTGCTCCATTTCCAGACTGGGACAGGGCTCCCAGGGTCACAGCAAAACCCCACCCATCCCCTGGCCAACGCTTCACCCAGCCACTTTTCCCTTTCTGACAGGAATAAAATACCTTCTCCTTCTCATAAAACCCCCACGCCAAAGCCCTGCCCCCTGCATGGTGCCCACATTTAATTCCTGGGGCTGCTTCCCACTCTCCAAGCAGTCCTTACTTCACCCAGAACTGCTGGGCTGAGATCCCACTGGCAGAAGATAACTTGGGGCCATTTCTTTCTTCCCCTTCCTTCACCCCAAATCCTGCAGTCCCAAATATCCCAAATAAAAACCCCAAATGAAAATACCCCAAATAAAAACCCCAAATACCCCTTTGTCCTCCCTGGTGGTGCCCATCCTTTAGCCCTCTGCCCAATTCACCCCTCTCCCAGAGGACCATTGCAGGAGCCCTCATTTCTGTCAAACCCTTTGATTTCTCCCTTACCTGAGGTTGTTGATGTCCACGTTGGAGCTGGCAGCTGCTTTAGCCTGTCCAGCGGTTCTGCATGGGGCACACACACAGAGCTCTAGTCCAGCCCCCCCTCCCAGCAGTGACCTTCAGCACCACCCCCTGTTTGAGCATTTGGCAGGCAAATATTGACCCACAGCATCCGGGTAAACATTTCTCTGGGGGAGAAGAGTGAATCTCTGGTGCATTTGGAGATGGGGACACACTTTTGGGCTGCTGTACCTTCAAGACAACCTTAAAGACCCAAAACTCCCAGCAGCAGAATTTGCAAATGGCTCCACTTTGCATGCACTCCCCATGCTAGGAATATTCTCTTTTATTCATAAACTTCAGTGAAAATGCAGGGCTTGGTGTTTATTGCCACAGGGCTGTCTGGTTTGGGGATTTTCTTTGCTGAAACCCCCAGCTCTTCCCTCCTGGAGTCCCAGTTGCTGCTGGTTTAACAGAGGTGCCCAGGGTGCTGTGGCTGCACACAGAGGCTCTGAGGGCCAGGCTGGGCTGAGCCAAGAGCAGCTGCTCCCTGCCCTGGGGCACAGCACGCTCCAGAGCTCTCCCAGGGCATGCACACACTGCTGGGGCACACAGGAACAGCCTTGGGGATGGGCAGAGCTGCCCTGGGTGGATTTGTGCTGCGTGCACAAGTGGGGCTGATCCTTCCTGCCTCTGCCCGTGCGCTCAGGGGGAGAGGAGGCACTGAGGGCCTGCAGGGAGCACAGCAGCATCTTCCACCCATCCATTCCTTGCTAGAACTCTTGGTTCCCAAGCTCACCCAGACAGTGGGTGACAGATCTGAGCTCTGCAAACTCGGGAGCTGCTTCCCCTTGGAAAGCAAATCCCGTGCAGCAGAGTCCCTGTCCTGCACCCAGGGCTCCCCCAGAGCACAAGAGGAGCCTGAAGGAGCAGGTGGCACCTGGGCTGAGCAGCAGGAGAGCTGCAGGCAGCACACCCAGCCCCTCCAGCACAGAGCTTACACACACACATACACACAGAGCTCTGCAGTTCTTTCAAAGAGTATATTTAGAAGTAAATATTTACATCTATTGCAAATGCTTAATAGGCAACACGGGACTGAGAGCTCCCCTCGGGTAGGGAAGGACAGCACTGGCCAACCACTCCAACCACACCTCCCCAGCTTCCTGCAGAGGTGGCAGCTGGATGGAAGCCCTTTCCCCTCCAGGACAACCCTCAGCAGGCTCCTCCTCTGCCCAAGAGCTTCCCACTCCCCTGATACTGGCGCTGGCTAGGCTGAAGAATGGATGGGAAAAGGGTGACATGGAAGGGAGGAAACTGCTCCTACTGGTGGGGCAAAGAGCACCCTCTGTGCCTTAGGGGTGGGAACAGACAGTGCTGTCCCAAAGGAAAGGTCAAACAGAGACCAGGCTGGGTTCTTGCCTCCTGCCTCTCACCCTACAAGGGCAGGAGGGCACAAAACTGAGCACCTTTTGCTGTCCTGTCTTCCCCAGGAGCCTGACCAGCACAGAGGAGAGGACTAGGATTTATTGAGGATCAATGCCAGTGCACAGCACACATGGCATTCCTCACCCCTTACATCACCACGGGATGCTGGGGCAGGAACCAACAACAGCCCTACCCCACTGCTCCAGAAGCCAAAATCTCCATGGAAGCATCTAGTTACCTAGTTCTGGCCTCCTGAGAGAGTCACATTCCCACCCCAATGTGCCCCTCTGCAGCAGCCCACTCTGACAGGCAGATGGGCTTTGTGCCTTGGCTGCCTTCCATCCCAGCCCTTGCCCTGCAGCCAGCACGGCAGCAGAAGGGCCCTGCTGAGCCTCTCCTCCTCCCATGCAGGCTCCAACCCAGCTGGCAGAACCTGGGGTTCACAGAGCACCTCCTCTGTGCTTTGAGCACCAGCCACAGGAGGAGGAGATGCAGCTCCAAAGGCAGCAGTTCCCAAACCCAGCTTCTGCCATCCCAGTGGGGCCGTTCAGGGGTTCAGGAGAGGAAGGGGAGGGGAAGTGCAGGTGGCAGTAGCTAAACTGTTGTGTTTTGTCAAGGGGCACCTCTTACCCCTTAATTGAAGGGGGGAGGGTACCTGTGGTCCCTATTACTGTGGAGGGCAGCTCACAGTCCCCTGGGGATCAGGCACACACGGTAAGGAAAGCTCCAGGCCTCTCTGCAGGGGCGACAGTGACCTACAACGCCCAACATCTCTCCCAGCAGCAGCAGAGGTTTCTCAGTTTCTCAGTTATGGCTTTTTTTTTTTTTCTTTTTTTTCTTTTTCAAGATACAGAAAGAGCTCAGAGACCTAACAAGCACACCTCCCTCTGCATCCTCTGCTCAGCAACATCTGACTGTGTCTCCTCCCAAAGCCATGCTGCTGGCTCCCAGCTCCAGGGACAGCCACGGGGTCACTACGCCAGGAGCCGGATGACGCCGTTGTCCGAGCCCAGCAGGAGGTGGCACTTTGTGGGCAGCACTGCCAGGCTGGTCAGTGTACCCCGAAAGTTCTCTGAGCTCAGCTTGGTGGTGCTGCTGGGCAGGGCTGAGGACTCCAGCATGGAGTAGACCCCGATCTTGTTGGCCACGGTGCCAGTGACCACCTCGTTACCGTAAAGGTCGAAGGCGTGGATGGGCTCGGAGGCAGATTTGTAGTGGTGCAAAGGTTTCTGCTCCAGCTCCTTCCACACAGTCAGGGAATGATCTGAGGAGGAGCTGATCAGCACGTTGCCCTCTGCAGCCTGCAGGAGAGGAAAGGCCAGTGAACAGACATTTCTGTAAAAACTCACAATCTGGTGCTGCACATGAGAGCAGCAGGTGATCCAATGGTCACAGTGCAATCCCTCAGGACAAGCAGAGTAATTTCCAAGCAGCTGATGGTACTGAGCATGTTAGCAAGGCCTTGGGTGGACACTGCAAGGTAAAGGATGCTCTGGTAACTGGCAATCTCCTCCAAGAAATGGGCTGGGTCTCTTCTCAACAACACCCTGACACCCAACACAACTCATTCATGATCTCTTACTACTGCAGTGGGTAGTACCAGGGATTACCACGCAGTCTCCCTCTCCACTAAATCACCTGCCAAACTATTTTCCTTCTCAGGAGAAGGAATTGGAAGGCTCTCTCACAGTTGAAAATACTGCTGAGGGTAAGAGAAGCCTGGAGCTGCTTATTAGCAGAGCTAGTGAGAGGGTAAACAAGCCACACTGCTGAACTTTGTTTAACCCACATTTGGGTCGAGGACACTGGAGAGCCAGCACTGCTCCCTGGGGTGGGTAAATATGGACAAGAGTTACTCATTAGAGTGACACTCTCCCAGGAAAGCCCAGAGCCCCGTGGAGAAAGCAACACATTTCCTCCTCCACAGGAGCCATGGCTCCTCCCTGCCCCTGCTGCAGACCTGCCTGTTTGCAGTGCCCACACTGGGGAAAAACTTGGTTGACATTGAATGTGTCACTTCATAGGACAGCTTCCCCCATACCCCATCTCTGATCAGACCCTAACCAGGAAAAGACTTTGTAACCTGGTTTTGATACCCAGTCCCTTGCCTTTATGCTCTTTTTTTCCTCCTCTGACTTTATAAAGTACAGCTCACTTGTGTTCTCCTTTTTGAAGCAGGTGTGATTTATTTCACCACTCTGTGTATATGGCAACTGAGAGATGCAATTATGATGTGACTTATTCAGGTTGTGAATATGGCATTGAAAGCCAGGAGGGCTGAACTCTGGCAGCATGAGCTGGACCAAGAACAGCTGCCAGCAGCACTAACCATGAGGCAAGAGAGCTTGGGCAGCCCCTCAGGGACACTGCAAGGGGTGGTGCAAGGATGGAGCACACAAGCCTGAAGGAAGGATGCTCCACACAGCCTTGGAACATCACTGAGGCCCCACCCTGACCCCAGCTGAGCCTCTCACCTTGATCTGCAGGATGTCTCCCTCGTGGGCAGGCCAGCCCCGCATGATGAGCCCTGTCCTGGTGTCCAGCAGCACGATGAAGCCCGAGGAGAAGCCGGCCATGACGCTGCGGCCGCCGGGGCTCACGGCCAGGCAGCGGATGAGCCCCGCGCTCACGCCGCTGGCCAGGCGGAACTCGTGCTGCAACACACACGGCCCAGCAAGCTCAGGGGAGCTGGCTTTCAAGGGACAAGCTGGTTTCCATGCAGCCATCACAGCTGGCTTTGGGATCTGGGCTTTGGGCCAGCTGTGATCCCATGATGAAGCGCAGGGATGGAGGAAGGTGACTCACGGCGCCACGTCCCTACCTGTAGTCCTGGTTTCCTGTGGTCGATGAACCTCAGCACAGAGTCTGCACTGGCCACAGAGATGCTGTGATAGGGAGGTGGCATGGTGGTCACAGCTGTGATGGGGACTTTGCTGTCTAACTCATCAAAGGTCCGCAGAAGTTTGCCTGTGAAAAGATGACAGATATTACAGCAGGACAAGTCACACTGCAAATCTCCAGCTCTGCGCTGGTTTTTAACAGGAGCCACCCAAACTCAGCACAGCCTCTGCCTGTAAGGGCTGGACCAGTTCACTCCAGCTCCTCATCCTTTCCCTCCTTACCCGTGAACTGGTCCCAGATGTGCACGGTGCCATCACAGCTCACCACGTGCTGCGGTGCCTCCAGCTGGCTCACGTAGAACACCGACTTCTTGTGCTCGGCGTAGGTGAAGCGTGGGGGCACCTCGCTGGTGCCATCCCCGTAGTTGTACAGCGGCCAAAGCCTCACTGTCTTGTCCTTGCTGCCACTCAGGAAGAAATCCTCGCTGCCCAGCGGTGCCACGCACTTGATGGCCCCGGAGTGCCCTGAGAAACTCTGCAGCTTGATCTGGTGGAAGTGGAAGCGGGGGTCGTGCTGGCTCACCCCGATCTCGTACTGCCAGTAGGCCAGCCAGTTCCCACAAAGCATGTGGGTGCTCCGGGGCAGGTCCTGCTTCAGGGCACTCTCCTCGCTGGAGGAGCTGGGAGTGAATCCATCAGTGCCAGCACTGAGGTGCAGCAAGCCGAGACCCTCCCGCTGCGTGTCCACGGGCACCTGGATGCGGTTCCCCACCAGGACACTGCCAAAAGTGCCAGAGTGAGTGTCCTCCTGGGGGCTGGAGAAGGGCTCAGCCCCTCGAGGGTCCTGCTCTGAGCCCACCACACTCGGTGTTTGCTCCAGGCCAACAGCCTGCAGGTTCTGGGGGTTCACATTCTCCAGGTGGAGGCTGGCCAGCTTCTCAACCAGAGAGTAGTTGGGCACAACCGTGCGGATAACATCACCTGAGGAGACAGGGACAGCGTGGCTGCAAGGCAAGCAATGCCCCCATCATCATCATCATCATCCCCCTCCATACACTGGGATGTGGACACAGCATCCCCCAAGTCAGCTACATCTGCCCCCAGCCAAGGCAGCCTGAAGTCCAGAGGGTTCCCAACCCAAGAATCAGCCCAAGCCATGCTGCAGAAGGTGGGGTTTCCCCCAGCAGCCCTGTGAGCTGTGATTGCCCTGGAGTTCAGACCCAGCATGCATGCCCAGAGCACAGAGCTCCCTCACAGATCCCTGGAGCTGGTGGCCAAGGCATACCCAGCAAGCAGGAGAAGGGGATGTAGGTGATGTAGGCCATTTCAGGGTTGAACACCTTCTGTAACTCCACCAGCACGGATGGATCCAGGGCCAGCAGCTTCCCATCTGAAAGGGGCACCTCCATCACTGGCACCTCACAGCTGCTCAATGACTCTGCTGTCAACCCCTGCACAAGAAAAACAAGGTCAGATAAACCCCAAGATGAGATGCTCTTACCACACAAACACAGCCAGGTATGCCCATCACATTCCCACATCTGGGGAAGTGCAGGAGGGCTTCTCCCACACCACTGACCTGGTCCTGCAGCTCCTGCAGCAGCGAGAATGCCCCAAAGAAGTTCCTCACTGTGTCACTCAGGTGCTGCTGCACCATCTCCTGCCCAATCCTTAGGCAGATCAAGGCAATGAGGCTGATTGTCTTCACACACAGGACAACACGGGCCTGGGCTCCACTGGGGAAACTGCAGAGGACACCCATGACCTAGCCTGCCCTCCACATATCCCTTTGTTCCATCCTCTGCCTCATTCTTCCTGCCTTTTCTGTGTTACCAGAATGCTTCAGCAGTGCAAGGAGATGCACACCAGAGCAGAAACATCCCCCAGCCCTGGCAGCACTGATGCCCCCACAGAACCATTCCCAAATCCCTGATTTTGTGCCAATCCTGCAGCGCTCACCCGACAGCTGGCGAAGTGAGGAAGCCCAGCACTGGGAGCAGCACCTCCTGGCTGATCTTGGGCAGGATGTCCATCAGTGTGGTGTCAGAGAGACACACCACAATCTTCTGTGTCAGTGTCACAGCAGCCAGGAGCCCGGCCTCCTTCCGACTGTTCAGCCGGACGCCGCCGGAGCCACCGCCGGGTGCAACCTGTGACAGGGACTCCTTCAGTGCCAGGGCCACCACCTCCCCAGCAGGACACAGCAAAGGTGACCCCAGGGCCACCTGAGCTCAGCCTGGAACCCAGCACAGCACTGCTGGGCACAGCTCCTGGAGGAGGAACCTGAGCATTGAGTCTCAACAGCAAAAATGTGTCCAAAGGGATGAGTCCAAAAACTGACAGGCACCCATCAGCACAAGAGATGAGCCTGCAGAAAATGGGGAATGACACCCCTAAGCTCACAGATTTCCTCTGCAGAGTACAACATCCCCACAAAGGGGAAGCTCAGTAGCAAGATCAACAACCCCACACTGGCCCAAACCACCCTGGACACCCCAGAACATCATTTACCAGCACAGAGAGAGGGGGAAACCTTTACATTTTAAAAGCAAGAATAAGTGTATTCATCCCACAGTCTGCAAGGGAACAATCCTTGCATGAAATATCCAAACACAAATTATGGGCAAACCCCGCTGCTGACTTCTAGAAATCCAGCTGCTAATAATTTCATGAGGCAGAACTGCACATCCTTTTTCTGCTGACAATGTGCTGCTGCTGTTATGGCAGTGCCAAAGAGTTAATAACATCAGCAGCAACACAAAAATATTTCTTTCTAGATTGTCCTATTTCCTAACTCCTAGACAAATCAAACACCCAAGAAAAGAGAGCCAGTAACAAAACCCACAGACAATTCCCAGCTCCTGCTATATTTCTTGTACACCTGCCATCTTCCAGCTCATCACAGAGGCTCTTCCTCTCACAAAATAGCCACCCTGCCAAATCCTGCAAGAAGGATTGACTTTATCCTATTTGTGACCTGCCAGTTCCATGGCTCCAGTATCAGGTTGCCAAATGCTGTTTCACAGGGGTATTTAATCCCCTCTGTGCCCCCAAGCAATGAGCTTAGGAAAGCAAAGCAGAACAGCTGGAGCTATGATTGCAACTGGGTGGAGAATGATTTTTGCTGAAAAATGGGATTTTTTCCCCTGAAAAAATCTCCCCTTCAACACTGGAAAAACTGACAATGCCTTTTTGTTTTCTTTAGATGAACAGCTGTGGCCTCTTTTCCTCTATGTTTAAATTATCAGAAAGCTACTGAAGTTTTCCATTTAAACGAGAATCCATAACCAAAGTGTTTACAACCACTAAAGAGGGAACAATATGAAAAATAAGCCTGTTTAAAACATTAAAACCTTTTTTCTTCTTAATGAAAAATTAAGTTTTTCAACCAGCTGCATTATACATTTCCTTCTTGCTATGAACTTCAAGCTGAAAAGTTGGTGAGCCTTGCCAGTGCTTTTTATTCAGTTGAAAACCTGTTGGTCTCCCCCCAGTTCAGCCCTATCTACCCACACAGACCTCTGTGAACACTCACTCCAGCAATCTCACAGCAGCACAAGCTGCTCCTCCTGCCTGTTATCACAATCCCACCCTTGTGCCAGCTCTGTTTGGGCACAGAAAAGCAGAATAAATGCTTTTTCTCTGCTTTCACAAGGTCTGACAGTGAAAGAAGGGTATGAACACAGCTGTGTGCTTTGCTGGGAGCAGTCTGGAGCTTATGGCAGGAGGTGAAAGTGCCTCTCTTGCCCTTCTCAGCCAACACAACCAGAGCTGCTCAGCCCGTTCTGGCCCAGCCAAGCTCAGTTTATACACAA
Organism: Molothrus ater; assembly: GCF_012460135.2. Classification (NCBI taxonomy): domain Eukaryota; kingdom Metazoa; phylum Chordata; class Aves; order Passeriformes; family Icteridae; genus Molothrus; species Molothrus ater. The sequence continues at coordinate 6,583,840 of NC_050498.2, read as the reverse complement.
GAAGCTCCTGGTGAGGCTGGACTATTTTTTTACATCTTCCCTTTGTGCCTGGACACAGCTCTTGCCCCAACAGAGAGGAGAAAAAGGCAATACTGACCAGGTAGCTGATGTAGGGCAGGTACTGGTAGGTGAGGACAGGCTCTCCATACAAATATGCCACGTGCACGAGGCAGGCCAGCACTGGCTTGGACACCTGATCTCCCAGCACAGGCCGCTTCTGGTAGATATTTCCTGTGCTCAGGGGACTGTTCTCATCACTGCTCGGTACAAACTGCTGCCTGGTGGGGCCTGCCCAGAGAAAAACACATCGTGAGCTGAAGCAGCAGCCACACCCAAGCAGAGAGACCGGGGGCACAGCCCACCCTGTGTCACCATCATATTTTCTGAAAAAATCCCTTTGCCAGGATTTCTTCTCCTGGGAAGCTGAGAAGCCTCAGAGAAAAATGTAAATCATAATTATCTGATTCTCCTCTCCTGTGTTTTGCTGCTTTGGAATGTGGTTTGGACATTGTTTATCCAACAGGTGCATGTTTGATTGGTTCCATGTGAATTGTGTTGACTTAATGACCAATCACCATCCAGCTGTATCAAGGCTATGAGGAGTCACAGGTTTTTATTATTCATTCTTGTTAAGCCTTCTGATGTACCCTTCCTCTATTTCTTTAGTATGGTTTCCTTCTGATGTATCCTTCCTCTATTTCTTCAATATAATTTCCTTCTGATGTGTCCTTTCTCTATTTCTTTACTATAGTTTTAGTATAGCGTTCTATAATATAATATAATATCGTAAAATAATAAATCAGCCTTCTGAGAACATGGAGTCAGATTCTCATCTCTTCCCTCGTCCTGGGGACCCTCACAAAGCCCTGGGCCCTGGGGAGGCATTACCAACGTAGCAGGAGGTGAGCAGGCGCAGCAGGTTCCTGGCGATGAAGCGGGACGTGACGGTCGGGCCCAGCTTGGCCGAGAGCCACCTCACCATCTTACAGGCTGTGTCTGCAAAACAACAGCAGCCCCAAGGACACAGCACAGATTAGCTATCTAACAGGCTAGCAGTCCCTGCTGCCCCAACTCGGACTCTCAGAGCCACCCACATGCAGTCCTGGCCTCACCCTGGTTTCATCGCTGTCCCCAAGCTGGGGCTACAAAACACCCCCAAATCTGGATCTGCTTCTCCCCAGGCTCTGCCCAACATCCAGGACACTGACAGGGTCTTACCCAGCAGTATGGTCTGCTCTTTGTCATCAGAGTGATCTGGCAGCTCCTCTCCCTCCCCATCCTCTGGCTCGCTGCTGTCATCAGCCAGGGTGACATCCACAGAGGCCCCAGCAGCGTCCACAACCACCGTCAGCTCTGCATCGACCGCCGCCTCCTCCTGCTCCTCTTCCTCGTGCTCCTCCTCCTCCTCCTCTGACTCCTCGCTCTGCTTCAGGTCCTGACTGCTGTCCATGGACTTCAAGCTGCTCTTGTCCTTCTGGGAGTCCCCATCTGCAGGTCTGTCCTCGCCCAGGGACACCTCGCTGGCGCTGCTCTTGTCACTCATCCGGCCGAGGCTGAGCGACTCCTGCTCCTGGGGCTGCAGGGATTCCCCAACATAGAGGCCACTCTGGAAGTCCTCACCCTCAGGCAGGTAGGCCTGGTCATGGAAGCTGACCCCAGAGGTGTAGTCCAGGAGATCAAGTGCAGCAGAGCTGTGCTCCACATCCATCTTGATCTCCTCCCCAAACACACACGACACCGGGCTCTCCCCTCCGCTCTCATCGTCCTCAGCGGTGCCCAGGAGGATTTGCTCTCCTCCCGTGAGCTCTCGATGCCCACGAGGATCTGCAGGATGTGGGGCAGCAGGTTCAGGAGGAAGGGCTGCAGGCCCAGGCGCACGATCAGCTGGGCCACAAAGCAGTCTGTGTACAGGTAGAACCTGCCGTGGCGGGAGCAGGGCGTCTCGTAGGCTCCGATCAGGGGTTTCAGCAGGTACTTGTTGGCATTCTTGGGCCCTAGGGATTTAGCTATGGGCTCAAAGAGGTACCACGCCGCGTAGACAGCGGTGTTTTCCTCGGACATCAGAGATAAGATGAAAGGCAGAAGAATCTCCAGGCCCTCAGGAGTGATTTCAGCAAGGATCCCCTCCAGCTGCTGCCACAGCTGGAAAACGAGCTCCCGTCCTTGCCCTTCATCCTCGATCTTCTTTGCCTGATAGGTGAAAATGAACTTGTGCAGAGCTGGGAAGTACGTGGGGAAGGGGACAATGGAGCTGAAGGGGCTGAGGAGCTGCGTGGGACAGGGTGGGGGGAGGCCCTGGGAGATGGGTTTGTACTCAAACAGCTGCACTGTGCCCTTGCCCAGCCTGCTCTTCAGCAGCTTCTCCACGGGCACGCTCAGCTGCAGCAGGACGTGCAGCACGTGCTGCAGTGGGGCTGGGATCTCCTTGGGATGGTAACGGCAGAGGTTCCTCACCATCAGGAACCGCTCCAACAGCGACGCGTCGGGCTTGGAAGGACGAAGCCTCGGTGCAAATATAATCTCAGCTACCAGGATGCCCAGAGCTTGCATGTCCCTCTGGAAGAGGTCTGAGAGACCCAAGGGTTGCTCTTCCCACGGCTGCTCCATCAGCTGCATCTCGCTGCTTAAGCCTTTAACCAAGAAATTGTCCAGTTTCTCCAGTTCCTCCAGGGCCTGGAGCGGGTTGAAGCCTTCAGGAAGAGTGATCTTCATATCCAGCTGATCCCCAGCCCCTGCCTTGCTCCGACGGAGCGGTCGGACCCCTGAGGATTTGCCATCGGTGACATAAGCAGGGAGGGTGGAGGGCTGTGCTGGAGGCACAGTGGCACAGGGCTGGTCAGGGGCTCTCCCAGGAGCAGAAATGGAATCCAGGGCTTCTGTGCCTTGCTCCAAATCATCCTCACCAGCCATGGGTTTCTCCCCAGACCAGGTGGTTTCACTGGGAGTAGCCTCCAGGACCAGCCCGTTGACTGCATCTGTCACCTGGCCTTGGATGTCCTCCAAAACCACGGTCTCACGGATGTTCTGCAGCAGAGGCCTGGCAATGGCTGGAGCTTCAGCAGGAGTGTAGGCAGGTCCCACCATGCGCCTGGGATGGGGCTGGTCAAAGAGCTGCACCACCCCGTAGGTCGTCAGGTGCGTGTGGTTGTCGACCAAGTGCAGGCAGACGTTCTTCTCCTTGACTGCATCCTTCCCCAGCAGCTTGTAGCCAAAGGTGAGGTCAATCCAGTGGTGCAGGTCCTGGGAGACCTCCCGGCTCTCCAGCAGCATGCGGTGAACTTGGATGAACTCCTCGTAGGAGCTGCACCACGAGGGCACGTCCAGGTCGGGCATGTCGGGGTGGATGGAGCGGAAGATGGAGGGGTCTGTGTAAAACTCTGGGATGCACTCGTCAGGTGTCCAGCTCTGCATGCGCTCCATGCTGGCTGGGTACTCGTTGGGCTCCCACTGGGACCTGACGTGGCAGCACAGCACTGCCTTGGGTGTCCTGCGGGCCGTGTACACGTAGTAGGTGATGTCTGAGAGGACGTCTGAGATGTGGTGGGGGACGTGGAGCTGCTCCCCACTCGAGCCCCCCGCGACAAACGCCTGCTTGGTCATCTCGTAGGTGAAGTCCAGCTGCTTGTCCCCCTTGTTGAGGCGGAACTTGGATTTCCTTAGGTCCCTGAACTTGCCGTTTTTGGTAGTGAAGTCCACCACCCACGGGAGAACAGGGTGGTAATTGGGGTCTCCCGTTCTCCTCCCAGCCAGGCTGTTCAGACGCATTAGGTAGTCAAAGTTGCTGACCTGCCCGTGCACCCACTGCAACACCAAGGTCTCGGAGGTCCTTCTGGCAGGCACTGCATGTCACCTCCTGCTTTTGCACGCAGCCTTGCTTGCTCTGTTGTTCCAGACCACCCTCCAGATTCTCCTCCTCCTCCTCCCCTGGTCCCTCGTACCCTCTGAAGTTCACACGCAGCCGGCTGCACAGCTTCTCATCCACAGCAACATCCCGAAGGGAGAAATCTCCACAAGCCAGACCCGCCTGGTGACAAGCCCTCATGGCCTGCAGCACGTGGAAGAGGAGGAAGAGGATCTTGGCGTGGCTGTTGGTGAGCTTGGCCGGGCTGAAGGTCACGATGTCGTGCAGGCAGTACTGCACATAGGGGTAGATGACATACAGCATGTCAGCCGACTCCAGCAGCGCCTCAGCCTGCAGCACGTTGGGACACAAGGACGCCCCTTTGGCCACGCTCTCCTTGGCAGGGGACGTGCCAGGCACGTTCCTGCCCAGCTGGAGGACGGGGCAGCCGTAGGCTCTGTGCAGGGCAGCCCTGAGCGCGTCCAGCGCCGGCACCGTGGGCGGCGCATCGGGACGCCGGTAGGGCCGGGCGTACAGCCCGTGAGCCCGGCCCCACAGGTTGTGGTAATTCTGGGTGGCCACGCTCTGCATGAAGCCGTGCAGGGTGTCCACGTTGCCGCCACGCTGCTCAGGGGGCTGTGCCACCCGCAGCGGGTACCCCAGGCGGGCCTTGCGCAGCCCGTGGATCTCCACCCGTGCCCAGCCCGCCGGGAGTTTCTGCACCGAGGGCTGCAGGAACGTCCTGAGCTCCACCTCGCTCAGCCCCTCGGGCCGTGGGCAGGCCGGTGGCAGCACCCGGCGCTCCTTGAGGCTCTGCAGCCATTTGGCCGGCACCAAGGCGGTGACGTGCGTCCTCTCGGGGGCCAGCTGCCGGCGGTCGATGTTCAGGTCCTTCTCCACGCTCTGCAGGAAGCTTTCCATGCTGGATTCTGCTGGGAGAAAGGTGGCCCAGGCAGGCTGTGAGAGAGCAGAGCACAGAACCGCGCTACCGGCCCCAGCAAGCAGCAAGTATCACTTCCCCATCGGCACTCGGGTTAAAAAAAAAAGGGTTTGAGGAGCTCGGTGGCTGTGCCTGTGTGTGGGGGTGGAGATGGGCTCAGCTCTGGATGTGAGGGACAAGGTGGGACCTCAGCAGGGTGACATGGTGGGGCTCCCACAGCCCCTGGCAGGGGACATGATGAGGACACGATGGGGACTGGCACATCCAGGCGCTGGGGGAAGGGACATTACAGGACTTCTCCAAGCTGGGGGGACATACAATGGAACATCCACAGCCAGGGATTGGGACGGGATGGCACCTGTTCAGCTTGAGGGACACAACGGGACATTCACAGCCCCAGGGACTGAAAAGGACCATGATGGGACATGGAGAGGGACATCTGCAGCCCCAGAGCTGGCAGTGGGGACACAACGGCACCTCCGTAGCTGGAGGAGGGACACGAGGGCATCTCCAGCATAACCCCTGTACTGGGGACACAACGGGCCCGGAGAGAGCCACGGGAGGCACCCAGACGATGCTCCCAGCACCGAGCACGGACCCAGCACCGAGCACGGCCACGGCCGGTCCGGCGGCCCCGGCCCCTCGGGGCCCTCGCTACCAGCGGGGGGACCGCAGAGCCGGGCTGAGCCCCGCGGGTCGCTCCGGGGAGCCCTCATCCCCCGCGCCGTGGGGTCCCTCACCGCCCCGGCGGCCCCGCGTTACCTGGCGGCGGCGGCTCAGCCGCGGCGGGCGGCGGCGGCGGGGGCGGCCCCGGCCATGTTGGTCAGGTGACGGCGGTCACATGCGGCTGCCGCGCCGCCATGTGCGCGGGGGGGGCCGGGCCGCGCTGTCCCCGCGGGGCCGGGCCCGGGCTCCCTCACGCGGCCGCGGGCCGGGGGGGCCGGGGCGGGCGCGCGCGGCCGGGGCGCGGGGCCGGGCATGGGCGGCAAAGGCGAGGCGTGACGTCACAGCGACGTCAGAGGCGCCCCGGGCTGTCAGCTGGAGCCGGGCGAGCCGCGCTGACGAGGCAGCCGGTCTTAAAGGGGTCCTCACCCGCCGCGGGCGGACCCCACCGGCGGCAGGTGAGTGCCCGGGGCAGCCGGTGTGGGGCAGCGGGGTCGGTCCAGCCCCGCCGCCGCCCCGGGACCTTGCCGCTCTCTGCCCCGTGAGGCACCGCACGCTGCGGGAGCTGCCCAGCCCCGGTGCCCGTGAGCCAAGCTGGGCTCTCCCACGCTGCCAGGGCGCTGCCAGGTCTCCGGTACTGCGGGAGTACGGAGTAATGCGGCGGTACCCACGGGGCACACGGTCACGACAGTCACCGGCCGGCGCGGCCCCTTTAAGGGCGCCGGGGGCTCCCACCGGGCAGCGCCGCATGGCGCGGCGGCGCGTGGGAGTCACGTGGGTGGGACGTAGCGACCGCTGATTGGCCGCTCGGCCCTGGCCCGCTGCAATCAGCTGTTACTGGGACGAAGGGCAGGAAACGGCCTTAAAGGGGCACCGCAGCTCCGAGCCTCGCCCCGTGGGGCGGCAGCGGCAGCGCCGGGAGTGCCGGGGGGGCAGCGGGTGATCGCTTCTGGTCGGGCCGGGCCGGGCCGCCGCTGCGCTGTCCCCCGCCGGCACCCGCGGCGGGCGCGGCCCCTTTAAAGAAGTTGTCCAGTCATCGCGCGGTGCTGCCAAGTCATCGGGGTCAGCCGAGTTCTCGCGGCCACGCCCCCCGCGCCCTCCCATTGGTGCTCGCGGAGAACGCTCACTTCTGATTGGTCGAGGACTTAGAGCAACTTCTCGGAATCGGGGCTGTGTCACCAGCCCCGGCACAGGGAGGCACCGCCCGAGGGCGGGCGGGGGCGGCCGGGCCGTGCCCACGGCAGCGCCACGCCCCGCCCGAGGCCCGCGGAAGGGTCAAGCCCCTTCAGAGCCGCCCTGCCCCCGCCGCCCCTTCACCCGCTTGAAAATGCCAACTCACAGCACGCGGGGCACGCCGGGAGCACCGCTCCGCACTACAACTCCCGGCGTGCCCCGCAGCAGGGTGGCCCCATCCGTTCCCAAGGCAACCGCCGCCCGGCCGGGAGGGAGCCGAGCTCTCCCCCGGGGGGTGGGCGGGGCAGAGCGCTGGCCTCACCTTCCTATTGGCTGAGCTGCGGGTCGCGCCGGGTCGCCATTGGCGGGAGCGGGTGGCAATCCCGGCGCGGGGGCGGGCGCGACGCGCGGCGGCGGTACCGGCCGGCGATTGGCCCGGGGGCGTGGCCGGGGGGCGTGGCCGGGGGTGGCTGCGTCATGACTCCGCCAGCTGATCCGGGACGGAGCCGGCGCGCGGCGGGGGGAGGCGGCGGTACCGGCACCGGGCACGGCCCGGGCGGCACCGGCGGGGCGGCGGCGCTGGTGGCGCTGGGCCAAGTCGGCCCCGGCCGAGCCGCGCAGGTGGGTCCGCCGGTACCGCGCTGGGTCGGGCGGTTCGGGTGGCGGCGCCCTCGGTGCTCCGGGGTTTGAGGGGGCCCCGCCGTGCCCCGTTAGGGAAGGTCACCTTTCCCCGGGGCTCCGCGGACGGGGGGGGTGCGGCGCGGGGCGTCCTTCGCCGGGCCCCGCGGCGCCGCCTGGGCCGGGCGGCCTCGTCCCCGGTGTCGGTGGGGCGGGCAGAGGGGGCTGGGGCCGGGCCCGTGCGCGGCTCCCGCGCCGGAGGGTCCCGGTGGGGCGGGCGGGGCTGCGGCCGGGGCCTCCCCGCGACGGGCGGTGGCCGCCCCGGGGGTGACCTTCACTCCGGGACCGGACTGGGCAGACTTTGACCCGCGGCCGCTCCCCACCGTGGGCACGGAGCGGAGCATCCCGGGCGGCGGAGGGCCGGGAGGGCGGCGGGGTGTCCCGGAGGGAGCGGAGGGAGCGGCTTTGCCGTGGAGCGCCGTGGGGGGAGCTGCCTCCGTTAGGGGGGAGGGGGGAGTTGGTTTTCCCGAGAGGAGAGGCACTGGGGGAGGGGGGGGTGACCCGGTTATACCGGGAGAGGGGCACCGGCTGGGGGCACAGCGTTCTTTACTACCGGGGGGAGCTCCCACCGGGGCCCTTCCCGGAGCCGCTGGGGTCCGTCGGTGCTGAGAAGGGCGGGGTAGGATCCCCGTTACCGACAGGGCCCCCCCTCGTCGGTCCCCGGTGCCGGCGGGGTCCCCGGTGCCGGCGGGGTCCCCGGTGCCGGCGGGGCCGGTGGCTTCAGCGGCGGGTGCTGATTCACGGGCCGGCGGGGGTGGAGCAGGGCCGGGACCAGCTCGCTGGAATCCGGACCAGATGTACCCGGCACGCCAGGAATGCTCGGCATCCCCGCCGGGCCCCGCCGCCGCCGCCGCTGCGCCCCGGCCACCGGCCCCGCACCGAACGCCCCGCGGCACCCACCGGGCTCCGGCCGCCCCCGCCGCCCGCCCCGGCCCGCGGCCAGCCGGGCTCCGCAGTGCCCTCGGGGTGACGCCGGCGGGAGGATGCTGCGGGGGCCCCCCGGGGGTTTCCCGTTGCCATCTGTCCCCCACCGTGCCCGGTTTCCCGGGAGGTTCCCAAAACTCCATCCCTGGCAGCCAAAGCTCTGGGCCCTGCAGAAAAGGGATTTTTCCGGGGTCACGGGGGAAGCAGTGAGGTCCAACACCAGCCCTGGGGTTGGCGTCCTTGCCTTCCAACAAAACGGCTCAGAAAGGGGCTGAGCTGCCCGAAATTGCCCCGTTCCCCCGCCGTAGCTCGGCAGCAGCTGCCTTACCGAGTGTCTGCCCCGTCAGGAAGCAGCTGGCTCCCATCCAGGTGGGACCCTGCCAGCAGTGATGGATGCCCGAGGTGAGCCCTGGGAACACCGTCACCCCCACCTGCAGTGGCCTCCCTGCCCGAGGAGCTGCCCTTATCTCTCTTATTTTCCAGCAGAAATGGCCTTGGCTTTCCCTGCCTGTTCCTCGTGGTTTAGGGCTGGCTGCAGGTGCTGGAGCTCAGGCTTTGGGAGAGGGGAGGGATGGGGAGAGCTGAGCTCGGAGCTGCCTCTGGGTTTCCTTGGATGGGGGGAGGACAGAGGAATAGATCAGCGTTATGGGGAGGGAGGGGAGTTGCTGTGGGTGACAGCTCAGCTGGGCACAGTTCAACCCTGGCTCTGAAATGGTGTGTTCCCTTCCCAGGTGCTGCCGTGCCACCCTGCTCCTGGCTAACCAGCACCAGTTCTTCAGTGGCAAGCTTTATGTCCTTCTCCAGTAGCTAAAGCTGCCAGTTGAAGAACTGTTGAATGTAGCCACTCTCTTCTCGTCACTGGGACCTTGGATGCCAGCCAGAGCCGTGCCCTGAGCCACCAGGATGAGCCACTCTGCAGAGCCCTGTGCCTTGGAGGGCTTGAGGATGAGTGTGACCAGGATGATGAAGAAAGTCTCCTCGGAGCCTCCAGCCAGAGCCTTGGCTGGAGGATTCTCTGCCAGCAGGGTTGCCAAAATGTGTCCCCCCACCCTTCAGCGGGGTGGCACTGAGCTGGGAGGAGACTGAGAGAAGCATTAAACATTATTTTGCTCAACTGTTCAGTTTTAGGAAATTTGTTGCCTGTGGGTTGCCTGGATCAGGTGGGGGCACGGCACCAGAGCTGTGTCCCCAGTGATGCCACCCTGGGGTCTGCAGAGGAGGGGTCGATCCTTTGGGCTTGTCCTGAGCCAAAGGCTGAGCCCAGGAGAGGGATGAGCCCTGCAGCATGGCAGGCAGGGGGATGGAGCCCAGGAGGGGGCTGGCTGCACACCCATGCTGCCCTGAGCGGGTGGGACCGGGCCAGGGTGACTCAGGGCGAGTCACACAGAGTCACACAGAGTCACACACGGCTCTGGACGCTGCTCCTAGAGCCTCTGGCCTGGGGGGACACGCAGCAGTGCCAGGGCTCTGGGTATTCTGGAGCTAGCAGCACTCAGAGGGGCTGTGGTGAACTTTGTTGGGTTCTTCCGTGGTCCAGGCTCTGGTTTGTTGGTGAACAGAAGCTCCAGCCTGGCCTGGAGGCAATTTGGAAGCTGCTCTCCAGGGCTGGAGGAGCCCCTGCCTTGCACTGAGTGAGAGGGGAGCTCCATGAGGGCTCCAGGGTTTCCCAGAGGACTGCCAGGACCAGCAGCTCCCTTGGTGACTGGGACCAGGGGAGCGTCCAGGCCCTGCTGCTCAGAGCCTGCCAGCAGGAGCACAGCTCATCCCAGCTCCGAGGGCGGGCAGGGAGGAACAGCCCTGTGCTGAAATGTCTGCACAATCTCAACTTAATCTGCCTGCCCAAGGCAGGGCTGCTCCCAAACTTTGGCACCCAGCAAAGCACGGAAAGTGGCCTGGCGTCCATTAAGTGGTAGAAGTAGAATAAATCTGTTGTCCTGGGCTCTTTCCTTCTTACATAAAGCTGCTGTGCTTGGTGTGTTCCTGCTGATGGTTACAAGGAGCTGAGTTTCTTTGGGGTGGTTGTCACCCAGAGGGAGTGGGCGTGCTGAACACCCCTGGATCAGCTCCTCCAGCTCGAGGCAGAGCCCGTGTCTTCCACCACAGCTGCCCTGCTGCAAGCCCATGCAGAACAGCTGGCACCTGCTCAGTGCCCAACACATCCTGGACTGCATGGAGGGGCAGAAAGTGATGGTGGGGGGTGCCTGAGGGCAGGGAGGAGCAGCTCCTGGGCCGTGCTCCCCCTCCTCCGACGTGTATGAGCCGTGTGCTCCGTGTGCCTCACAAATCTACACCTTCCCTGGCATGAAGGAGCAACCTGTGCTGCTGAAACCCAGCTCTTTCCTGGGTAAATTGTGGCTCTTTCAGAGCAGAGAGTTGTCCTGAGCAGAAGCACCAAACCTGCGAGGTCAGGAAATGTAAAACATTGTATTTAAGTGCCAGAGGACAGGTTTGGGTGTTCAACACAAAACCAGCAGGGCAGGATCTCACCTGCTGAGCAGAGGGCCCAGGCTCTGGCTGTCCTGCACTCACACCAGAGGGGGTTTGGGCTGTCAGTGAGTGTCCTGTGGGAACTTGTCCAGCTCCTGGGTCTTACTCACCAGTCACATGGGGCTGTGCAGGAGGAAGGGTAAGTGCAAGGCTTCCTGTAGAAAGCACAGCCTCGCTGTGCAAAACCCTAGTAACTCTTTCCTCTAGCGTCTGGCCACCTCCTCCAGGCATCCAGCATGCAGGGACACAGCAGGAAGGGCTGGCTCTGGGATTTCTCTGCCAGAATGCCACCCGTGTGCCATTCCAGCCAGCAGTGACCCTGCCAGCAGGTGCTGCTGGCTCTGAGGTTGGGTGGCATCCCTGCGTCCTTAGGGGCAGGGCATTCTGTGCAAGTTCCTGCTCAGAGCCCACCTCGTTCCCTGCTGGGAGAGGAGCAGCTTGTCTCGCTCACAGCTCCCCTCGCTGGGAAAATGTGTTTTTGCAGAGGAGAAGGTCAGCGTGACCGGTGTGCTAAATGAGAGCTCCCTGCCGGCAGGGAAGGAGCAGGAGGAGCTGCTGTGTCTCTGGCTGGTGCATCTGTGCTTGTGGGGTGGCTGCTGGCAGCTCAGAGCCTCAGCTGAGCCCCAGGCCACGGGCACCCTCCTCTTACCCAGCACAGAGCATCAGCTCTGCTGAGCTTTGCCCAGCACAAGTGGACAGCCAAGGGCTGTCTGCAAACACGGAATGCAGGTGCTGGGTTCGGCTTTGCTGATGGTTTTATTGCTCCAGGGTGAGAGGGTGTGGAGCTGTTGGCACTGGGTTGTGAGTGCCACACACCAAACTTAGCTTTGTGCCAGCGAGGGGACGCTGCCAATGTCACAGGCCCTGAAAACAAGAGGTGGGATGGGGATTTGCAGTGACTCCTTTCGGTTTTGTGTCTCTCAGTGGGCTCTGCTGACGTGGGGGACAGCACAGAGCCACGCACCAGCTGGCTCAGGGTGCCACTTACTCTGCTTCTTCTTTGGAGATTTGTTTCCCCAAGTACAGCACTTCTGCAATCAGGGACACCATGGGGTCGCAGTTCAGGCTGGCAGCTGCAGTCACATGGCCATCTCTGGCATGGAAAGAGGAAGAGCGTGGATCTCCTCAGTGCACACAGCTCAGCACAGCAGCGGCACCCCCGTGGCACAGTGGCCAGGCAGCAGCTGTGTCCCAGAGGGCTCAGGGCAGGGTGGCTGCTGCTGCTGCAGGATGCACAGGCACCCGTGGCACATTGCCTGGCACTGCTGGGCACTGAGCCTGGCAGCAGTGGGGCACAGGCAGAGAGGTGTCCCAGGCTCTCTGCCCAGCTGGTGCCATCGTTTGAGTTCATTCTCTTCTCCTTCCCTCTGCCCTGCTTTGGTTTTTCTCTGGTTCAGCATCCAGCAGCTGCCTTTAGTGCCCAGGGGGGATGTGGGGCCCCTGTGGGATCCCTGCAGCTGTAAGAGAGAGGGCTGTGCCTGTTTCCAGGGCATGGGCTGGCCATGGATTCACTCACCTGATATAAAAGATCAGGAATTTCTGTTGTTCCAGGCTGCCCTTCACCACAGTGTCCGTGTATCCCTTCCCACAGCCTGGGGGAGAGAGCTTGCTCAGGAGCCCTGGCACAGCAGATTACACCCAAACCACCTCAGAAACAGCCTGGTGGGGACAGAGGGGACAGTGGCCGGGGCTGGGACAGGGCTGGGGAGCAGAGATGAGGGCCCTGGACAAGCAGAACTGACTTTGATCCTCTCCTTGGTTTGGAGAGAGAAGTTCTTCCTCTGTGACCTCTAACCCGCTGTAGATCAGCAAGGAACAAGAGCTCTGGGTGAACTCCAGGCCCAGGGCTCAAACTCACCACGGAAGCCACTCCAGAGCTTGAACTGCTCCAGGTGACCTCTGCACCCAGCCCCAGACCCAGCTGGTGGAAGGAATTCCTCTGTGCCCCTCCCTACCTGCATAGCGGATGCTTTTCCCAAGCAAGGTGCTCCAGAAGTAAGGAACAGTGTGCAGCTCCTCCCCTCTGCCCAGCATGTTCAGGGCAGCACAGCGACCTGGGAGGAACCAACACGCTCAATATTTCTCTTAAAAAACTGCTGCCCGTGTCCCCTGCTGTCCCTTCTCTGTGCCATTCCCATCCCTGAGGGAGCTGGAAGGTGACGAGTCCTGTGGGGGGACAGAATGTAAGAGAATAGTGCAGGGGGATAGAATGTAAGAGAATAGCCTCACCCTGAGGAATTGCAGCTGTACCAATCACCAAAGATTAGGAACAGGCCTGCCCTTAACAGGCCACAGCTGTGTCCCATGAGGATGAGTGCTATAAAAGAGAGGGTGAGCTGGTGTTTATTGGCTGTGCAGTGAAGAAGAAGGAGTTAGTGCTACAAGGAGCTGCCTGTGAGAAGTCACCAAGGAAGTATGGAGATTTTGCAATAGGATGACAACAATGTCCCTCACCATGGGCCTCAGCCACTTGCTGGTGGTGGATGCTGGCCCTCTCCCCATCCAGCAGTGCCACCGGGAAGGTCACCACGTCCCCCGCAGCGAAGACCTTGGGGATGTTGGTTTGCATGTGCTAATTGGGCAAAAGGCAATTAGTGCAGTGATGGGAGGGGAGGGATGGGCTGTGAGCTGGGGTGCTCAGCTGGCACTCACCAGATTCACCAGGATGGCACCTTTGGCATCTCTGGCAATGGAGGTGCCCTTCAGGAAGGCTGAGCTGGGTGTTGAGCCTGTGGGGAGAGGAGCAGGGATGAGATGCAGAGAAGTTCTGCAGGGACAAGGAGGAAATTTGGCCTCCCAGTTCCTGTTCCTGCTTGGAGCAGTGAGCTGTGCTTGGGCTGGTGCTGAGCCAGTGCAGGGGCAGCAAAGCCAGGCCCAGGACACAGCAGGGACCCGTGGGGCTCAGCAGGAGTGTGGCAGCTCCTCTCCTGCTGCCAAGTGTGTGCTCATGGGCTGCTGACTCCTCCAGGTGCTTGGGGCCAAGAGGAAGGGCAGGGTGACAGCGGAGTGGGAAAGAGAACAGCAGGGAACGGTGTCCTGGGAATGAGCTGTGATGCCCTGGCCTTGCTGGGTGCTCTCCCCATTCCCAAATCTGCCTCCCTGACCCAGCTGGGGTCTCCTACCTATTCCCACCACTACCACATCTGCAGGGAGCTTCTCTCCGTTGGCAAGGACAGCCTCTGTGACCTGGGGAAGAAGGAAAGGTCATTAATAAAGAGTTAAAACCTCTGTCCCAATTCCCACAGCCTCCCTGCTGCTTTGCTCTTTGCTGTCTTCTTTTCTTCCCCAGGTTTGGATCACCTTGTCCAGCTAATGTGTGTTGCTGGCAATGTAAAAGAAAATCATGCTGTTGTCCCTGGGATAGGAACATTTTACTGGTGCCCTCTGAGCCCAGAGCTGTGCTCAGTGAAAAGGAAGGGAGGGTCTAGACATGGGAGAGGAAAGCCTGATGTAGGCACTGGGTTATCTCTCAACTTGGGCTTTTTTTCCCCTAAAATTAGCAGTTCAGGGATCACAAAAGCATGACTGACCTTTCCATCCTTTCCTTTCAGCTCACACAGCTCTGTTTTCATGTGGAACTTCACCCCTTTATTTTGCAGCATCTGAAAAGGACTGGTTTGAGTATTCATTAGGAAATTCCAGGCTATAAAAACAGCTGTACCCAGCCAAAAGCCAGGCAGGCAGCTCTGCTGCTGCTGCTGCTCCAGGCTGCAGGGAGATTCCATTTGTGTCCCTGGCTGCTGCAGGGACACAAAGCCTGGCTTTTCTCTGCAGTCCTGGCGTGTGAGGTGGGTTTGGGGTGAGGAATTGACGTGGGGAAGGGGAAGATTGGGAGCAGCCCTGTGTGCAGAGCTCGTGGGTGAGGACAGAGGCTGGGCATGCAGAGTTGTGACTCAGCACAGGGGCGAGGTTTCCTGGGCTGATGTGGATCCTGGGGCTGCTTGGCTCTCTCGTGTGTTCTCCATGCCAGAAATCAGCCCCAGGTTCTGCTCACCTTCATGGTAACACCTCCAACCTGAGGACCCAGGGCGTGCTGGAAAGGGAACTCCTCTCTCTCCACCACTGAGATGGTTCCAGCCTTGTCTGAGAGGAAGGCAGCCACCTCCATTCCTGCAGGGAAGAGGCATGCCCAAGGTAAGCCTGCTGCAAGCATCAACCTGCACCCCTGGAAACCTTCTCCCCCTCCAGAGAGCAAATCTGATGTGCTGCCAGTGCTGAACTGCTTTGCTGTGCGTTTCTGGGCTGAGGTATTCAGCTCCCCCCTTTCTTTGTTCTCCTGGATATTGGGAGATGCACAGAATAGCTCCTGGATTTGTCCAAAAAAACCTCCCTTTCTGTGCCTTAGCCCCCTGCTTTCCCAATGCTTCTGGAGAATCCAGCTCCTCTGGAGGACAGTGACCTTTGCATAAGGCACATTTCCCTCTGTCCATGTGTAGCAATTGTTTATAGCTCTCAAAGTTTCTGGCTATCAGAGGAAAGAATGAGTGTGTGCTGTGTAACTCACACCCCCAGCAGCTCCAGGGAGGATCCCAGCCGGGTAGAAAAGGAACATCCCTTCCCTGAGGGCCTCCAGTTAATGGGCAGGCACAACAGAAGGGGGTTTGGAGGCCCTCACTGAGGGTTTGACACCCACTCCAGCCTGGTACCTATGAATGAAGCTCCCACAACCACCAGATTCTTCCCAGTTGCCAGCTCCAAGATCTTGCTGGACTCTTCTGGGGTTTGGAGTGTGCAGATGTTCTGCAGGTCTGCACCTGGGACTTTGAGGAAACCAGAGCTGGAAGAGAGAGAACCCAGATGCATTCCATGGCGTGAATTAAACAAAGAACGAGAAGGGAGCAGAAACCCACAAACACCCCTGTGTCATTCCATTCTGCCCTCCCACCTCATTCCCTACCTCCACCTCTGCGTCCCAGTGCTGTCCTGCCCAAAATCCAGCACTTTGTGCACTCACTGGCTGCCTGTTGCAATGAGCAGCTGGTGGTACTTCTGAGAGGAGCCATCCATGAAACGAACCTTCTGCTTCTGGAAATCCACAGACACTGCCTGCGGGAGCGAGGGGGCGCAGATCACACAGGTTCCTCTGTCCTGCCTGTGTTTCTGGGCACTCAGGTGAGATGAGGGGTGCTGGGGTCCTCTCTCCCACTTCCCACAGCTCCGTCCATGGATGTTTCACCCTCCCCATGAGGACTGAGCCCAGCTGCTCTGGTACCTCTTTCTCTGTCCAGAGCTCTATGCCCCGAGCCTCAAGGAATTCAGGCTTCCTCAGGTAGATATCCTCAGCTTTCAAGTTCATTTCCTGGAAACACAACAAAAGTATGAAATGAAGCATTTCTTAGAGGCAGCGATTCTCCTGAAGTGTTCCTTGTGGAGTCAGTTTGGAAAAGAAGTGAATTTTACATTAGTGAATCACAGCTCCTCACACTGCCCCATGCCCATCACCTTGTGACCTCAGAAAAAAACATCAAACTTTAAGGGAAGAGCTCAACAAAAGGAGACAAAAGCATCAGCTCATGTTGACTCTGCTCAGAGATTTTCTGGGAGGAAAAAGAAGTTTTCTGGAAATAACACCCCTATTTGTAGGGGGATAGAATATAAGAAAATAAAGACAGTGTAGAAAGCAATCTCACCCCTAAGGAGCTGCAGCTGGGCCAATTATCAAAGATTCGGAGCAGGCCTGACTTGAACAGGCCACAGCTGTGACCAGTGAGAAGAAGATGCTATAAAAGAGTGGGGTGGGTGCTTGAGAAGGAAACTGGAGTCAGTTGGCTGCTTTGTGAAGAAGAAAGAGTCAGTGCTCTGAGGAGCTGCCCAACACCAAGAAGGTGAGAAACTTTTGTGGTAGGAGACAACGGTACGGAACCCCTGCAACAAGATGACAACACCTATTCCTTTTGGATGCCTCAGCGCTCCTGCTTTGCTCCCTGAGCGTGGCCTGTGCCCAGGCACAGTGCTGCCCCTGTCACACACAGACCTTGCTCAGCTTGGACTTGTCATAGGGAACGTGCTTCTCCCTGGTGGCCATGATGATCCTGCCCGTGAATCCCTCCTGGCGAAGAGTCTCTGCACACACCAGGGCAGCCACACCTACAGGAGAGGCTCATCTCAGCCCCCTGACACCTCACTGAGGAGGAGGAGGAGGAGGAGCAGGTCGGTCCTCCCTGGAGAGGAGAGTGGCAGCTGCCAGCGTGTGTGGAGGGGGCAGAGCTCAGATCCCTTCACTGACCTCCCCCCAGCAGCAGCATCGTGTTCTTGTTGAGGAGGCACCTCCTGCTTGTGTCCTTCACCCTCTGGCTGCTTTCCAGGTCCTTTAAAAAAAGAAAAAAATGCTCAAGTCACACACAGCCCAAGGCACTGCCTGTGCTCAGTGACTGCAGGTAAGGTCAGTACCTTCTTTTTTGCTGTAATGAACACCTTTCCATCTTCCACTGTTACCTAAAGGAGAGGTTTGTTAAGTGCTGCATCCATGCGGTTGTGGTAGGAGCTCTCCTGGGAGATCCTGTCCAGTGTGCCATCTGCCTCTGATCTTGGATGTCACATGATGCTGAGGAGCTCATGAGCTTTTCTCCTCATCCTAAGAGCACTGAGGAAGAGCTGTAAATCCTCTTTTTCTTTCCAAAAGCACTTGTGCTGGCTCTGAGGACTACTAGGATCTGCGGCATCACCTTTGACTGAAAGGAGCTTTAGGGCAGGGAGTCACCTAATCCCCAAATCATCCCTGGTGTGGAAGCTCTGAGTGACAGAGCTGTGCTCAGGGCAGGGGGCTTGGGAAAGAGAATGAATGTGAGACCACCCAGCTGGGAGGCCAAGAAGTCACCTTAAAGCAGGGGATACAGTCCAGAGCAGGGTATTCCTCAATGTCCCCAGTCCTGATGTCAAAGCAGGCCCCATGCCAGGGGCAGCGCAGCCTCTCCCCTCTCAAAACCCCTGCAAGAGACCCCCCCTAAGCTGAGCAGTGAGAACCAACCTCCCCAAGGTGGTGTTTTTTCCCCCCTGCCCCAAGCTGGGGTTACCTTTGCTCAGCGGGGCACCGTAGTGGGGACATTTGCTGCCTAGAGCTCGGAATTCCCTCCTGTTCCTCACCAGCAGCACTGGGTACCCGGCCACCATCACCTCCAGGAGCCTGGGGGAGAGGTGCAGAGGTGGGCACAGAACCCCCCAGATCCCCACCACGCCCCCCAGGCACTCACTGTCCATCCCCAACGTCGTCCTCCCTGCAGACCTCTTCAGTGATGGTGTCACTGCTGTCCATGCTGCTCGCTGGCAGGTGAGGGTCCCAAATTTCTGATGAAGCACCAAAATTACCTTCAAACACCCCCTTTTTAACTCTCTTGGAGTGTCCAAACCCAGCACCCATTCCCCAGTCCTTTTCTCCTCTGAATTAACCCATTTCTCATTTCCAGCCCCATTAAACTCAGCTGCAGCGCAGGGTGAGTGAGCAGATGTGGTAATGGCTCTTGTAAACAAATATAATTATTTATGGGGAGCTGCTGCTGCCACAGCCCATGTCTTCCTCAAATTGGGTCTAAAGAGATGCTTCAGCCTCTCCAAAGCCTCTCCAACATTTGTGCAGAGATGTTACTCATGGTAATTGCCCTGAAAGCACTAATCCCCTCCCAAAATGCCTCCTGGGCCGGAAAACAGCCAACCCCCTTGGGCCTTAGTGCTCTCCCTGCCTTAGCAGTCATTGAGAGGCTGATTAGGAATCTCCCTCTCTGTTTTGGAGGGGAAAAAAAGCAAGAAATTGAGCAGAGGAAGAGACATTCAAGGCAGGTTTCAGTGCAGGGTGGTGACTTGCTCCTGCAAACCCCCCCTGCACCGCTCCCCTCATCCCAGGTTTTTTGGGAGAAGCATCTCTGGGTACTCACCTGGTCCTGCCAGGGGGGTTCAGGCACCTGTCCCCCAGGTCAGAGAGCCACCACTGCTGCTGCCTGTGACTTTCTCCTGCGAGGTGACACCCTGGTGTCTCACACAGCTGCCAGCCCACGGCTGGTGATGCTCTCCCCACCTTGCACAACGCTCCCATCCATCAGGAGATGCAGCTCCTGGAAGAGGCTGCCTGCCAGGCAGTGTTATCTGATTTCTGCAACTGGCCTGGGCCTAATTAAAGGTATTTTGCTGGGGTTTAGAGTTGCAAAAGAATTGAGGGCACCAAGGAATTATGGCACAGGTGTGGTGTAAAATGGGGTGCGTCACGGGCAGCGTGACCAGAAACTCAAGGGGGTTCAGTGATATCCCAGGGTCCCTTCCCACTGCCCCTTTTCCTGGTGGAAAGCACTCCAGCTACAACCCAAGGTATTTTTGCAGCACTTTGGAATGATACTGCTACTTTTTAGATATTTTAACAACACTTCAAATTCTTTAATTTGATTTTTTGTCGTTTTTTTTCTCTGTTGATTTTAAGGAACATGAAGTTTCCAGCAGCTCTGCACGTGCCTTGCATCCCAGCTCTGCTCCTGGTTCAGCCACTGATGTCCAGGCACACGATCCCATCATCCCCTGGCCCGTGGAGGATGCCTTGGAGCGGGGTGCTGCTTGCTGGGCTATTTTTACAACAAAGTGGGAGTTGCAAAAAACTGGGAGTAACACCTACACTGTTTGTGTCTCCTCTTGTTCTTATCTCTATTTCACAGTCAGTATGTTTCACAACTTCAAATATGCCTCAAAAAATTAAGGCGGGGGGAAAAGTTACCACAACAGCGTGCTTCCATCATCTCCCTTGCAGAACAGGAGATCTGTAGCAGGGGGGATAAAAATCCTCTGGTGGGTATCACCTGGAGAAGAAAGCGTGTGCAGGGTGCTGGGTAAGTGCAGGATGGATTATTTGGGAAGCAGTTAAATTCACGGGACCCTCCAAGCCATGAGCAGGGTACCAGGACGCCGCCGTGTCCGGGCAATCCCAGCCCACGGGCTCTGCACACCCACGACGGCCACAGGAATGAGGGATTTTCTCACAGCACCAATGAGCAGCTTCTGGGCTCTGCCCTCCTGGCCAGAAGCCTGAATGTGAAGCAATTTGGCTGCCAAATGTCCGTATTTAAACTCTGTGTAATTATTCCCCAGGAGCGCGTTCCCACGTGGAGGAGCAGCAGCCCTCGCCGGGCGTTCTCTGACTCAGCAGAAATGGCTGGAAAAACGTTTGCTCACGGATGGAAATCTGCAGAGAGCAGGCAATGGGGCAGGCACAGAGGTGTGCAGCTTTGGGATGAGGCAGGTGAAGCTTGATCCTGTGCAGGGATGTTTGCACTGCAAGGCTGAGCAGCAGATTTGGCTGCTGGATGCTGCTGGATGCAGCCGAGCACCCGGGAAAGGATTTTGGAAAAGGGCAAAGGAAAGGGCAAAACAAAATGTTTGACAGAGGCAAAGATGATAGAATGGATCTTAGAAAGGTGATAGACAGAGGATGCAAAGTGGAAAAGGGCTTTGGATGTCAGGGGGAAGCTGGGGGCTGGCTGCAGGGATGCTAGTGTGTGTCAGGAATACACAACGTGCCCTCGAGGGACTGGGATGGGATTGGAGGCAGATTTTCAGGAAGATGCTCTGTAAACATCTTCTGGCCCTTTTTAGGTAAACCAGAGGTGGTTACTCAGAGGGTTTTAGACCTTTTCTTGTAGCACAAGTCAGGATTAAACATAGGAAGGAAGAGAGGAAAAGGAAGTGGTGCCCTCAACCACAAAGAGAGCCCAGGTGGGCACCAAACATCTCTGAGCAGATCTGCCACCCACGTTGGTGCTGACTCACACGAGCTGCTGAGCTGACCTTGGGTTTTCTTGGACACCTTCACTTCTGCTTTGCCTCCCCAGAGCTGCTGAGCTGACCTTGGGTTTTCTTAGACACCTTCCCTTCTGCTGTGTCTCCCCAGTGCTGCTGGCCCTCCAGAAAACCCAAGTTTAGAGGCGAGGATTTAAGGGCTGTAACTTTCCTGCCTTCAAGTTCCCACCACCATCAGCTGGAGTAGCACATTTTTTCATGCCATGGCTGTGTGGATTCATCCTTTTCCCAGCTCACCCAGCTCAGGGCCCTTCCCTGCTCTGCCAGAGCCACTGATTTTAACAAGCAGCACCCACGGAGTCAAACTGCTCAGCTGTGGGAAGAGGAAGTGAGGTGAAACCTGCAGCAGAGCTGGAGTGATTAATGGGGCACTGCTCTCAGAACAGCTTGGTTTGTGATATTAATAACGAGAGAATTCAGGAGGGAACCTAACCTGTTCCAAGCTGTGGAGCCAGCAGCAGCAGCAGGATGTGCAGGGGGGAAACTCCTGTGCTGGTATTTGTAAAATAGGAGGAATTGAATGGGCTCGAGGGTGGGGGGGGGGGGGGGGGGGGTTGGGATGTGCTTCCACCTTGGAGGATTCATTCTTAACCTGCCTGAAATGCAAAAAAAAAAAAAAAAACCCATGTAGTGGTAAATGCATCATGATGTAATCATGAAGCACATACATATTCATCAAAAATTACTTAAGCTTGAGACTGGTGAATTAAACAAGGAAAAAAATGTTTATCCCACAAGGGGAAAAGACAGAGAAAAGGAAATATTTAGTGGGAATGAATTTCCTTATGGGGTAAGAATAATTAAATGTGATGTTTCACATTTTCTTCCTAAGCATTCGTGTCTGGTGATGGTGAGAGATGGGACACAGGCCTGGCAGACACCTGGCACCACTTCACAGTGGGCACTGGAGAAGGAAAGGAGGAACCTGAAACCTCACAAATAACAGCACATCAACAGTTCAGAAAGTCAAAACATTTGGGGCACAACAGCTGCAGAAAGCAGAGGAGAGCTGCCCATGCTGCTGAGCTTGAAGGGGATTTGCCAGCCAATGGAATTCTGTTCATCCCATGGCATACCTGTGCAGCTGGAGTGGGGAGGGAGCACATCCTCTGTGCCACTGGTCCAGCACAGCCCTGGAGGAGCAGCTGAGCCTGCAGCATCCCTGAGGACACTCTGCTGTCAACACAGGTTTCTCCAACAAGTCCCTTGTGCCAAGTCCTGAGTTTTAAAAAATCCTTCCAGCGCTGGGAAAAAGGAAGGCCAGAAGAAGAGCATCCAGATCAAGCTGCCCTGGGGTCATTTATCAAAGCAGGCTCTGCCTGGGTGGTTTGGGAGCATTCCCACATGCCAGGCTGCAGCAGGCAGCTGCTGTGCCCAGTCTGCAGCCGGTGTCTGGCACCAGAACCGTGCTGGTTCTGGGAAGCTCCCAGGGGACATTCCAGGTATTCCAGGAATGCTCTCAGGAAGGAGGAGCAGCCTGGGCAGCAGAATACCTGCAGTGCTGGTCAAACCCTCGGGAGTGAGAGCTTGCAGACCTGGGCAGGGTTCCTGTGGGGCAAGCACAGGCGATTTCCTCTGCCAGAGGAGTTCAGGTCCTGAGGTCAGGGCTACAGCGCTGACTTTTGGCATTTCTTGCCCTAAACTCTGGAGCTGCTCGCCACACTCACAGAGACTGAAATCCCTTTCTCCTGTGTCCACAGCAAGTTCTACCTGGAGAATATCCAGCCTCCACCTCAGGAAGGTGTTCCTGGCTGGAAGGGGTGGCTGCTCCAGTTTGAATTGATTTCAGCTCTCTGCACAGCTGCCTCTGCAATGCATGGGCATGCTTTGCCATGCAGAACCTGCATTTTGCACAGTAGAGCCTTTCAGAAGTGTGGAATTCCAGACTTCCTGGATGGAGATGTGGATGCACAAAGCATTCCTACATCATCTGACCTCTTATGGCCCAAGCAGACAGAGTGGTGGCACAGTTTAGAGAGGGATGGAGACAACAGCTAATTAAAGTTTGGAAGCCAAACTGCTTGATTTGTTTTGAGCTCTTGGACTCCTCAGATTACTTCAGGTGTGAGCCAGGTCTGGCATTAGGTGAGCAGATGGGTTTTATGACTCCCTGGATGCAGATTAAGGGAGGGAAACTTTGCAAAAACAGGAGCAGGACTTGTGCCTGGCTCCAGCGAGTCCTCTGCGGAATCTGGGAGCAGAGTGGGCTCCTGCTGAAGTAAGGGATGGTGGAAGTGCAAAAGCAAACCCAAAACCCCACCCAGGAGTGGTTGGGGAGCATCTGGGGGGGACAGAACTCAGCTGGCAGAATTCCTGTGGTGGATTATCACTAAACTTTTAGTTCAGTGCCAGCTTTTAATTGTGGAAAAATGGGTTGTATCTCTCAGATGCACTGCAGAGGAACTCCAGCCTGGGAAAGGGAGACAAAAACGATTGTCTAGCTATTGAATAAAACTCTGTACCCTCGATTTACACCCCGATCGCTGCTGGGAAGCCCCCATTATGGGATTATGGGATGGACCTGGGCACGTCCTTGCTGGTGTCTGCAAGGAGTCCCCTGCCCTGCTGGGAGCAGGCACCGGCACCGCCCGGCACCAGCCGGAGCTGCATCCCCGCAGAAAACGAGGGCGTTTGGGGACAGTCGGAAAACTTCTGGAAATCTGGGTGAAAAAGGCAGCGTCTCCAAATAAGGTGGGGATGAGGAATCCCATCGGAGCGGGCTCCCGGCTCTCCAGCGGGCGTGCAGGGACCTCTTGTGGCAGCCGAGCCCGAGAGCTCCCGTCCCCGCTCTTCCCTCCGGGTTCTTTTGGGACAAGCCTGGCCCCCGAGCCTGTGGCGTGTGGTTGAATTTTTTGGCCGGATCTGGTGTCAGGGGACTTGTTTGTAACTGGGTTTGGAAGTCTGCAGCTCCAAAACCGCCCCCGGTTAATGCCATTGCTGCAGAGGAAGGAAAAGGCTGGAATCGGGGTTGTAAGAAACTACGGCTCAATGGGAAGTAAAATTAAATAAAATCAGGGCTAAAACGGCCCAAAAAGTAGTTTATATGTGACTGTTGGTAGAGCTCTAGCAATGGGATCAAAGTCCTTGAACCAGAGGCTCAATTAATCACGGCTTAAATTCCTGCCATGCAGAAGTGGAAGGTAAAAGCTCTCCAGCCTCCAGAAACATTTTAACTATTCCTGTGCCCCAGCCCTGGATGTTCATCTTTAGGTTAAACACAAATGGAGGAGCTCCTGAGGAAACAGGGCCGGACCTGCAGGCGTTCCACAGTCTGGGATTTTCCCTGCAGGAAGGTGAAGGCAGGAGTTGTCACCAGGGAAAAGGGCAGGCAAGATTTTTTTTTTTGAGGCTAAACCACCGCAGATGACTTCTCATTCGGAAACCGGCTCTGTGCAATTTTATACTCAATTAATTGTTAAATGATTTTTCTCCTCAGTGCCCTGAGCAGCCCAGCACGTCTGCAAGGCATGTCTCTCTTTCCTCAGCACATCTTATGCTGAACAAAAATGTCTTTGCATTTGGTCTTCTCAGTAACAGATTAGCCTGTGTGATCCTTCCACTCCTAATACACGAGATTATTTAAAATCCCCTGAGCACTCAGGGCTGCCTATTACTTCAGGCACTGTCTCCCTGCCACGTAACTGTTATGAAAGTACAGTGTCTTGCCTGGCTTTTAAGCAAATTTGTGCAGCATGAATAGATGCTTTTCTACCAGTTGGGACTATCATAGAAACACAGAATCGTTTCGGTTGGAAAAGAACCTCACCCATCTCCCAATTTGATTTAATCACTCAGCCTCCCATCAGTGTGTGTTTGATGTTTTTGTGTCCATCACCCCAAAGCCAGGACAGCAACTAAGAGCTCAGGCTCCACGCTCTTCTGTTTCAGCGAAGAGGAAGTGGAAGATTTCATCCAAAATTAATACCTCAAAGCAGAGGTGGAGTTTGACATTAATCGTTGTGTACACGGTGACTCAGCCCGGCGGCAGGAGGGGAAGCGAGGGCTGCGCGGCAGCTTCTGCTGGAGACTTCAAAAAGCAACAAGGGAGCGATCAAATTACGGGAAGCTGGAAAAGCAGCGTAGTTGTAGGGTAGAACTAAAATTGTGGCTACGGGATTGTGAATTTCCACAACCTCCAGACAGCGGAGCTGGGGTGTCCCAGACATCGGGGAGCTTTTCTCGGGATCAGACATGGGACAGGGGGATGAGGGATAACAGTGCTGTGGGCAGAGCAGTTTCAGGCGAGGCAATCAGGTGTTTTTCCGTGCTGGATGTGCGATCAGCCCCGGTGGTGCGGTGTGCTCTGAGGGGATCCTGCCCCGCGGTGAGCGGCGCTTGGAGAGCTCCGGCCCAAGGAAACGATGACGGGCATCACCTGCCGGGGGAGGCTTTGGGGAGAAGCACCACGGGCCGCAGCACCTCAAGGGAGAAGCGTTCGGCCACAAGGTGGAGGAGGAACCTCCGGGTAACGAGGGAAGTGTCCCAGTTCCCGCACGGGGACCGGACACGCGCTCCCCGCTCCGTGCCACGCTCAGCCGGCTCCGGGCTGGCGCCGCTTGTGCCCTGCGGTGCCAGGGAAGGCGGGTACATCCCCGGGGGCTCAGTTCCCGTTCTCCCTCTCCCCGTGTCCCACGCCCCGACGGGCAGCGCGGGGGATGCAGGAGCTGCCAGTGACAGCCCCGGGGCGGCCCCCGGCTCTTTCCCACCCCTCGGGGACGATGCTCGCCGTGCCCCCGCCCGGACAGGGCGGTGCCGGCGGGGCGGTGCCGGTGCCCAGGGCGGGCCCCGGGGCTGGGCGAGGCGGAGCCCGGCGGGCAGCGCGGCCGGTCCCATGGGAGCCCGGCGGGCCGGTGGATGCCCATGGCTTTCAGCCCGGGGCTGCTGGTGGTGGCCGGTTCCTTCGCCGCTTTCCGCCTGCTGAACCGGGGGCTGGAGCGGCTCGTGCCGCCGCCGCCCTCGGCCCGGCGCAACCGCTGGAAGTGGCGCAACATCTGGACCTCGCTGGCACACAGCGTGCTCAGCGGCGGCGGGGCGCTGGCCGGGTGAGCGACGCCGCGGGGACACCGGGCTGCCCGGGGGAACCGGGACACCGGGAGGGAACGGGGAGACGTCGAGGGATCCCGAGGGGAACCTGCGGCCAAGGGGGTGCTAAAGGAAATGGGGGTGTTGGGGACCCTGGGGAGTGTCAGGACCTGCAGAATGGGGGTGCTGAGAGAGGAAGGAAGGTGCGAGGCACCAGGGGATGGGGAGACTCCAGGAGGAGAGGGGTGGAGCAGGGCAACAGGAGGTCTCCAAGGAGGGTCGGCAGCACCAGGTGGGTAATGGAGACACCGCCAGGGAAATGGGGACCTGGAGGCACTGCCCGACACTCACAGCCTCTCTCCCCGCAGGTTCTACCTCCACCCCGAGATGTCCAACGACCTGGTGGGCACACACCCGCCCGGGGCGCACAGCCTGGTGGCCGTGTCTGTAGGTGAGGTGTGGCCATGGACTGTCCCCTGTTCCGTCCCCCGGGGGTCTTCACGGGCTCGTCGGTGCCTGACACCAGCCCCTCGAGCCATGTCGCGATGTCTCAGGCACCTCAAACAATCGCGCTATTCTTGGCAAAGGACAGTGGCTCCTTTCTGTCCCACGGCAGCCGCAGCCAGGAGCTACTGGGCACCGGGCTGCCCTCCACCGTCCCCGGGGGGAGCCGGGGCTCGGGGCATCCCAAAAGTGCCCGCATGGGGTTGGAGGAGTGGGTTGGTGCCTCTTCCTGGGAGCACATCCTACAGAGTGATTGCAAGAGGGACCCAAAGCGCCAATTTCCTTATTTTGCTGTGTGTGACTCCCCACCCACACCGATGTAACCCGCACGTCCCGGGGGGGCTGCCCGGCCCAGAGCCCATTGGGACAGAGGGGATTTGTTGGCACAGCCCTTCCTGACCCCCTTTTTTGTTCATGCACTCCCCAATCTCAGGCTATTTCATTGAAGACTTTGTGGACATGTTGTGCAATCAGAAACTTCATCAGTCCTGGGAGCTGCTCTTTCATCACTCTGTGGTGAGTGCACCAGCACAGGTACCACCAGAGAGGCTGGGGATGGGGGGCTCCTGCTGTTGTTTTGTGTTGTTTGCTGCTTGCTACAAAATCTGATTTTATTTCCTGGGGAGAGGAGCTCAGACAGCAGGGACTGGAGCTCCTCTTGGTCCTGCAGGACTCTGTACTCTTAGAGGGTCTGCAGAAAGGCACCCAAAAATGGGGTGGTATTGGCAGTGATGAGAGAGATGGGGAGACTGAGAGCTGGTCAGAATCCAAATTTATTGTGGACTACATATGCTTATATACCATTCTAGGAAGGCTAATAAGTGTTTATTA